>NC_092461.1:85336931-85643222 GCF_047495875.1 Pithys albifrons albifrons
CCAGCACCATGTTCTTTAAGATTTCCTTCCTCATGAAGACGAACTTCACTGAGAGCAGCAATGTTGGTGATAAGTTGTGATAGTTCGTGGGCAATTAGAGCAGAACAACGCTGAGGACATCCACTATCAGTAGTATCAAGCATAGTTCTGATGTTCAAACATGCGAGTGTCAATTTGAACACACCTTTGGAGGCAAGTGCATACATTTGCCTCTTTGCCTTTGTTTGACCGCATCAGAAGATTCCTGTTGGCCATGATTAGTCAACCGAGTGAGGGGTGGAGAAGAGCTTTGTTTAGGCCACCTTTTCTAGGCCCTTCTCCTTTTGAAGGAATCAGTGCTCTCCTTGAAAAAGACTGCGTGGTCATTCAGTGTGCTGCCAAACCAGACTGTCATCTCTGGGGTCAGTCTCAAATGATCAGTATCCTGAACTGCCTGCATACAGGGTTAGGTCTGCAACTTCCAGCACTACCTATCACCTGCCATTTTGACCCTTTCCTGTCGATACAGGGCTTTGCAATGTGGGTGAACCCTTCAAGCCTGCGCAATGGATTTTTTAGGTGAGGTCCAGCGTGAGCAGAACTGACCCCGCCCTTTACTCCTTTGGTTCATCTGCCACAGTCGAGCGAGCTTGGATGGTGACAGCATATATCTCAGGATGCAGGTTTAGTTAGAGTATCCTTCTCTTGGATGGATAGCCTTACAGGGCTAAGTAAGCTCTATCTGCCCTGGTTTGGAGTTAGAGTTATCCTTCTAGGATGGTTGCCAGAGGGCTAGTGAGCCCGTCCTGCCCATGGTCACACTGTCTCTTCAGTTGAGATTTGACTGGCATGGGAGACCCTACCGGAGGCACATACCACCGCCAGTATAACACATAACCACATGAAGTCACACACGTTTCTCCCCCGCAACAAGTGGTTGTCCATGGAGAAGTAAAATTCATGTAATCCTACTGTAATTATCCTAATTCCTAACAAAGTTCTGTTATTTATTTATTTTTAATCACTAAAATAATTTTAGAAATTAACTATAATTATGTATGAATACATGCATACAGTAACAAACATGATAAAATAGTTAATCCTCCTCAACATCTGCAGCTGTCCATTCAAAACTTGTGTATGAAAATATAGTTTTAAACATGATTTTTTCTCTTTTTATAGTCATTAATGGGTTACGCTATTTGACTGCTATAGACAACTTTACTCATATGCTTAACATTCAAAGCTAGTATTACTGCAGTGCATCATGCATAGTACTTGCATTTTCTCTTCTTCCTAGTTTATCCCAAGTATAAAAACCCATTTTAAACTTTAACTATACTTCAGCCAATACTGCAGAGAAAAAAAAGGTGAGGAGGGGTAGGAATTTCTGAGGATGTTTACTATGCAGAGTTATTCAACAGAGTAGCAGGTTCAGACTCAAAACGAATTTTTTTCTTTTGAATAAAAGCATAGATATTTCAAGGTGAGAGCTTAAAATTCTGGGTTGGGCACTTTAAAATAGGCATTTCATAGAATTATCAGTCAGGACAATGAGGACTGTGACTTATTTTTTGGATGTCTCTGAAAATTCATTACTCGAGCATCTTCAGTTGTGATTCTTCCATGCAAAATAACTGACACTTCAACACTCAGTTAAATCTCTAGATATCCTAAGCAAAACACAAAGACTCATATACTTATTATCCTGTTTATTACTTAGAAGAAGGATTATGTACTGCTTCTCTCAGCCAACATCTCTAAGATATGTCAAGGTGGATGTATCACTGGCATAGACAGCTATAAGGATCTTATTCAAAAAATACTTCTAGACTGGTCTTCCAAAACAATTAAAGATGTCAGCTTTCAGAAAGGAGCATATAACTTAATTTCCTTAATACAACTTGATTAAGATATTTTACTGAATTAGGAAAATGTTAATTTTAAAACAAAAATGAGAAAATCTTACCTTCCTTCTATAAAATGCCATGTTTCTAGTTAACAGTTAAACTTAAAATTATTTAATTGTTTTAAATCAACTTCTATTTTTTCTTCTTGATAATTTTTTAACTTTCCTCCAGCATACAGATCACTGTATCATGCCTGAAGTTCTCAGAAGACATCAATTTTTCATATCTCGTACAGACTGTGCACATTGAGTGTTTCAAATTCTGCCTAAATAATTCCAGTAGGCCCTGGATCAACATCTGGAGAACACCAGCTTCCCTTATTGCTGTTATTGTGAGGATCTCAAACATCCATGAGGGATACAAAGAGAACTAACAAAATGTCAGGTTGCTTCAGCCTGACCTCCGTGCCTGGCAGGGTTATGGAGCAGATCATCCTGAGTGCAATCACACAGCACCATCAGGGTGGACAAGGGATTAGACCCAGCCAGCATGGGTTTAGGAGGGCCAGGTCCTGTCTGACCAACCTGATCTCTTTTTACGATCAGGTGACCCACCTGGTGGATGAGGGGAAGGCTGTGGATGTGGTCTATCTGGACTTCAGCAAGGCCTTTGATACTGTCTCCCATAATATACTCCTGGAAAAGCTGGTAGCCCATGGCCTGGACAAGTGTACCCTCTCCTGGATTAAGAGCTGGCTGGAGGGTCGGGCCCAGAGAGTGCTGGTGAACGGAGCTGCATCCAGCTGGCGGCCAGTCAGCAGTGGTGTTCCCCAGGGGTCTGTATTGGGTCCAGTCCTGTTTAACATCTTTATTGATGATTTAGATGAGGGGATTGAGTCCATCATCAGCAAATTTGCTGATGACACCGAGTTGGAAGGGAGTGTTGACCGGCTGGAAGGCAGGAGGGCTCTGCAGAGGGATCTGGATAGACTTGAGAGACGGGCTGATTCCAATGGGATGAAGTTCAACAAGGCCAAGTGCCGGGTCCTGCACTTTGGCCGAAACAACACCCTGCAGCGCTACAGGCTGGGCACAGAGTGGCTGGAGAGCAGCCAAGCAGAAAGGGACCTTAGAGTACTAATTGAAAGGAAGCTCAACATGAGCCAACAGTGTGCCCAGGTGGCCAAGAAGGCCAATGGGATCCTGTCCTGTATCAAAAATAGCGTGGCCAGCAGGACCAGGGAAGTGATCCTTCCCCTGTACTCTGCCTTGGTGAGGCCACACCTTGAGTACTGTGTTCAGTTCTGGGCCCTCAGTTCAGAAAGGATATTGAGGTGCTGGAGCGGGTCCAGAGAAGAGCAACAAGGCTGGTGAAGGGACTGGAGCACAAGCCCTATGGGGAGAGGCTGAGAGAGCTGGGGTTGTTTAGCCTGGAGAAGAGGAGGCTCAGAGGTGACCTCATCACTGTCTATAACTACCTGAAGGGAAGTTCTAGCCAGGTGGGGGCTGGTCTCTTCTCCCAGGCACTCAGCAATAGGACAAGGGGGCATGGGCTTAAGCTCTGCCAGGAGAAATTTAAGTTGGATGTCAGAAAAAAATTCTTTCCAGAGAGAGTAATCAGGCATTGGAATGGGCTGCCCAGAGAGGTGGTGAATTCACCATCCCTGGAGATTTTTAAACACAGATTGGACGTGGCACTGAGTGCCATGATCTAGTAAATGGACTGGAGTTGGACCAAGGGTTGGACTCGATGATCTTGGAGGTCTTTTCCAACCCAATCGATTCTATGATTCCTGTTATATTTAATGTCCTATTCAAAGGACAGCAGATTTTTGTCTGCATATGAATCATTGTGAAACTGCTGGAAAAAGCAGATAATAATATTCAAACTTCATACTGATCCAGATATCTTTCAGTCACTTGTCAAATTCTGAGTTTTCTGCTGTGACTTTGCTAGGTCTGCTCAAGTTATTCCTTGAGACTAATAATAAATAAAAAGAAAATACCTAACCCTTCCTATTCCACTAGACCACATGTATTAATGTGTTCCTCACAAAATACTAATATTTTACTAATTTGAAAATTTCTGAAATACCTAAAGACATGACCACTGTAAAATACTTATTTCTACCTAAAGTTTTCATTATAGTTATTTTTCTCCCTTATTTCTGGTTTAGGTGATTTTTAGTTGTTGTAGGTTTATTTTGTATTAGATTATCTTGTTCCTTGTAAATTCAAATGGAGAAAACCAGTGATAAAACATTGGACAGCACTAAGCAGTATTTTCATACTGTTTTGGAATGTCACTGCTTTTTATGTTTAGGCTTCCTCATTTGGTAACGCAAATTTGGCCACAGACATTTCCTTTAAAAAGTGATACAAGATTGCTGTGATGAAAATCTCAGGAAGCATCCTTCCTGCTATAAACTGGAAAAAAAAAAGAAATTAAATGCTGATGTACATTAAACCTTTACAGAGTCCTCTAATGAAGGTGAAAGCAGCATAATTCTGAGATTGTAAATACTATATATGGAAAATGCAATACTCAGAATGTTCAGAGAGGGTAGCTATAACATATTGTGCTGTGTTCTCATTTTCTACAGAACAAGTTTTGTTGCATTTCACTGCACTTTGTTTTGCTGTATGGCTTTCCCTTTCCTTTTGTCTTTTTTCTTCTTCAATGTCAATGCATTTGCAACTTTACTAATCCTGCTTATTAGTCACCACTCCAAGCAGTAGAAGACACAGACATATCAAGCAAGATAGCTCGGTTCCCAGCTGTTGCTATTGTCTATAACAATTCTGCTAGGCTACCTAGACACCCCAATCTGGATTCTACAAGAACTACCTAAATGTGCTGAAAAAGATGGTCCTAAACTAAAAGTGTAGTATAACTGTGGTCATTTTATCCAGTTAATTCAAAACTCTTCAATTCTACCCAAAGGAGTACACTTTATCTTCAAGCTATCTACCTGTACCAAGATAGACCCTGGTGCCTGATCCTGTAGATCTCGTAAACTAACCAGGGTCAAGTCCAGTTAGTTACTTGGATGGGATACCTCCTGGAACTACCATGTGCTGTAGGTTCTAGTCCTGAGCACTTCATTGTCACCATCCAAAGGCTAAGAAAGAGCACAAAAGAGAGTTTATCTCTCCTATTTTAATTTTATAAATGTAGTAGCTAAAATGCAGTTAACTGGAGGGAAGAGTAGGAAGACCTTGCAAATTAAGCAATACCCCTAAATGAAGATACATCTTCTTCACTTTTTTTTCCTTTTTTTTTTCCTGATATATATATACAAAATGAGGCTGGGTGCATACTTGAAGATATCTGCAGTGTTTGAGAATAAGGTATTCTACCTTAATTCCCAAACACTTAAAGTGGAAATTATCTCTTAAAAATAGTATTCTATTTACTCTAATTTTATGTTCTTACAGTTTACAAGTATTGTATGTATGGCCAAACTTCGTGAATGAAGATTTGGGAAGGGCTCTCCCCACATGGGTGTGCCCTTCCGGCCTGCGGAGTGGATTTTTTAGGTGAGGCACAGTGTGCACAGAACTGACCCCACTGTTTTAGTACTAAGGTCCATCATCATACAGTTCCTGTGAGTTCTTGTTGTGAAAGAAGAATGAGTTGATTATTTCTGTGATTATATTTGATTTCTGTCGTTAGGAGGAAGAAGTGGAGTATTGTGTTTTCTGTGCTGAAAAGTAGATTTTGTGGCCTCCTGTGGATTCCCTTGCTTAGAAAAATAGGTTGCGTTTTGGTTCTGAATTTTATTACTATTATTCCTTAGTCCATCCTTATTTTCTAGTGTTGCAATTTTTCATCTGCAATTCTGAAGGAGTGATAGATTGCTTTTCTGGGTTTGATAATGTAATCAAATAGATCAGTGTCTTAAGGAATATTACCACCTCAAAAATTCTGTTTGAAAACATTGTGGTTGCTCTTGTTATAACTTACAAGAAATAGACCATATTTCTATAAAGAAAGGTGATAGGAGGATAATCCAATTTCTTTCAGTGTGTTTATTGTATGCATTTCATAGCATTTTATCTACAGTCAGTTTCAGTTTCTTGTGTAATGTCTGCTAGGCAGACTCCCATTTCTTTGGTATTGAATATTATTTTATTTGAAAATCATCACTCTAAAATCACAAGACATAAGGGAGAGATTAACTACCATATACAATACTTGAAAATAATTTTATATATAATTTTTAATAATGGCACTTTAAATTGATGGTGCCTTGTCAATAAAATAATATTTTCAGAATTTTCAGTAAGAAACAGTTATTCCTTATTTTCTCCAAGCATTGACAAATCATGTATTTTGCAGGCTTTAATTATTTAAATTATTTTTTTATTTCCTCTGAAGCAACATCAGTATACTTATATTTAAATGAGGTTTATCCAGTAATGTATAGTTGCACATATACTTCCCAACCAATCTTGAGATGAAATATCTATAGACATATGCTTTTTAATATGCAATGTTCAAGTTTATACTGTGTAATGTGCTGTTCAAAATCAAGGGATATTTGCACAAGTAAAATTATGGCACTAAAACATATTACTCCTTCACAGCAAATCTAAATCCAAATAATTTTAAGAAAAATGTTGATGCTTGTGGTACAATGACCAAAAAAAATACTTCCTTTGTCTCCTTTTTTTTTTTTTTTATCAAGAATCTTTCAAGTTCTCAATTTGTCAATGTACCTTTTTTGTATAGAGAGAGCAAGTAACCTTTTCCATAAACTCTACCACATCCATAGATTTCCATAAATTCTACCACTAGGAATGGACTCTTGGGAATGGTCCTGTGCAGGGCTAAGAGCTGAACTTCACGATCCTTGAGCATTGCTTCCAACTCAGCATATTCAGTGATTCTCTGGTTCTGTGACCAAATCCATCTTTATGTTGCCTTCCAGTGGGCTTCCAACATGTCAGAGAATTGCAAATGTATCAACAAGAGTTCAGCATGTTGGAGACAGTCCTTATTCTGTAAATTAGAAAGAGCAATCAAAATTTGATCACATGAAATGGAGGCAAAACTTGAGAAAACAGAGAAGTGATGCCATAAAGGTCTCTAAATGACAGACAGAAAACAGTACATCACAAGCTGAAGGAAAGACCTAAACACCTTATTTGACTGGAGAAGAGAAAGAATGTAAGACCTATTGTGAATTGGAACCCAATAACTCTGCAGAAAGTCAGGGGACAGAAGCTGGGAAGGATTTATCCAAATTAGACCAAGCGTAGTTTATTTGAGCCAACTATTAAAGTTGAACTATTATGGCCTATGAGTTTTTAAAATTAATTTCTGGATTTATGTAAGAATTGAAGGTATCATGGTTAAGATGATAATATAGCACATCTGAAATCCATGTACTTCAGCTGGAATGATACTTCAGAATAAAACAGTGCTGGAAAATATACACAGAAAATTAAGTTAAACAAAAACATCTATTATTGCTTCTATCAGGATGCCTACAGTTTTTTTGTTAAAACTGCCATTTTTGTTTATATAGAATTGAAAATAGGAGTTTAGCAGTATTAATCATTTAAAGAAAGCCACTGAATTTAGATATACAAGTTCAAGAAAATGTACATTGCATTCATAATTCTTGCAAAAACAGTTGAAAACTGAAACACTAGGAAAACTGTGAGAATTGTGATTTCATTATTCACTTTAAAGATAGCTTATAAAACATAGGATACACCTTCAATCTCAAATTCAATACGATGTAGCTTGTCAAATGTCATTGCCATCCATAAAACTGTGAAAAAGAAAAACATCAACCTAGCTTTGCTCACCTTATATATTTATAAGGAAAAATAAATTTTCTCTAGAAAGCCATATCACATAATATTATGCAGTGAGCAGTACAAGCACAGAAATTTCAACATTTCTGAACTAAAATTTCTATGGAGTCATAAGTATTCTACACAGATCATATTTATATAACACATCATTAGTACAATATATTTATATCATATATTAAAGTTCATAAATATGGTCTGTAGCTCACACAGCTGGAAATAAATAGAAAATAAAATAGGCTGAATGATGCAAGGATAAAATCAGGGTCATTCACATGCATATGAAACTGTGGCAGACTAAGTTTTGCACCCATTTTACTTCTCAGCCATAAGAACAGTTCATATGTCACTTATGAAGAAGTTCCTTCATCCTTAACTCCATGTAAGCTACCTCCTTGCCTGCCCTGTGTTAGGAATACACATTTGAACTTCTGAGAATGTTGAGATATATTTAAGCTAGCTAAAACTAGAAACATCAACCCTGTTCAAAGTTATCTGCTTCTGTATTGTTCACAAACAGAAAGTTCTGCTGTCTTGCTTAGTTACAAACAGCTTTTTAGTCAGAATAATCATTTTTATTCAGGATAATCATACTCTCATTCATGACAGTAATGTATAAATGTAATTGAATACAATTTTGGTAGCCTATACATTTCCAAACACTGAAAAGTTCCATAGAATGAACAGTCCTTGTTTTGTCTAAGTTTAGTCATGTTAAGAAATACAGTTCACCATTGTAATTCCACCAGAATGAATAGATTCTCTGAGGGCTTTACATTGGTTTTAATTTAGCTATAAACACCAATTGATTTTTCACTTGGCCCCTGTGGAACTTAAGAGATGCAGTAGGGATAGGAGCATCTGCAGAGCAGTGCATAAGAATATGATTCCTGTATGCTTTATGGTAGAACTAGGACCTCTGTTGAAGAGGGTTACCTATCTGCAGGTATGCTCAAATACCTGGTCAACGCATTCTGCAGATTTTTAAAGATAGAAAGTACCAACAAACACAGAGCATGGTGATGCTTATATGGACACAATGTGCTCTAAATTCAAGTATTTTGGTAGTTTTCTGAAGTCTGAGGTTCCAGCTAGTTAAAAGTTATAACATCACCTATGACTTTCACCTTTAAACACAGAAAACAAAAAGGTCAAATGTCATGCAAAAGTATTTATTTTGAATGAACTTCAGAAAATGTGAACTTATGATTGCAAGTACAGCTCCAACTCTTTCTTAGTCATGTGAATTTTACTCCTGATGCTTTTAGTATACAGCTAACAGGAGTAGAACTGTCAAAATGTATTTAGTGATCAGAACTTTAGTTCATAGATTTTCTTGAAAACTTCATTCCCTTACTTCTGCTAGAAAAGAGACTTGCATTTAAGAAAACTTTGTTTGCTTGAACATCTCAACATACAGAATGATCACGGACAGTAGTCTGTCACAAGTTAAAGCATTTTTCCCCTACTTGCTAAGATATGAGAGGATAAAGATATGTGAAAATAAGATGCTTTATTTAATAAGAGTGATAAAAGGTACCATCAGTAACAATCAAACAAGGCAATACAGATGTTTGTCCTAAATCCCACATTTCTTCAGAGTGCAAACACCATCTTGGAAGACTAGATTTTTCTCCTTATCTCTATTTTTTTTAAGTTATCTACATTTTTTGCCATTTTTTCCCCCCAATGGCAGCAACAGAACATATATAAATGATCCTAATGTTTTATAATAATTTTCTAAGTGGTTTACAGCAATAGTTTTGTTTATTATCTAGCCTAAAAGAAACCAAATCTGTGATTTATGGATGCCTGAACTTTAGTGCTATTTTTTCAAGTTTGAAAGTAATGATACCTATTATTTAAGTATTTTATAATAGTGAGTAAAGAAGTTAATCAAGTGTTCAGGCTGTTAGGCTCTCTTTTTCAGACAGCAGGAATAAAATCATAGTGTTCTGGTGACTGCCCAACATTTTCACCAAAGCTGTGACAGGACATATGTAGGTCATCTTACTATGGAAAAAGAAACAAAGGACCCAGCATTGTCAGGGACATACTTTTATAAAGGATACAACTTCTTATTGTAGTAGAGACACCAATTCCTCTGTGCTGGTTTATGAGGAAATAATTTTTATCTCTTTGTCATGTATATTTATGCATTTCTCTTCCAGTTTAATTATTCTGGACCAAAATTACAGTCTTATAAGAGTGCAGTAGTATTCTACCTGTTAAATTAGAAATCAATGTGAAATATTGTAAATTGTTATTAAGAAGTGATTGCTTTGTTTAATTGCTGATTATAAAAATAATATCAAACACATCCATTGATAAACATTTATAGGTAAGTCATTGTAAAGATATGGGCAGACAATACACATTGTATAATTATTAAGCATATTTAGAGGATTTTTAAATTCATAAGTCTTGCTAAATGTTTGGTATTCTTTTTCTGACTATGTCATAGACTATTTTAGCTCCATTAAAATAACTACTTTCTGTAAACACTTCAGGTAACTGTACTGTCTGCATCCCTCCTTAAAAATATTCTGTCGCAATTTTTGTACTAGACTATCCTCTTGCACAGTGTAAAGACTTCTTTGATTAAGGCTAGATGAATCTCTGTATTGATATTGAAACTGAATTGACTCAAGACTCAACTGAGTCAAGACTGAAGTTGATTGAGATTGGATAATTTCTCAAAATGTTAAAGGTTACATGCATTTAAGACAGAATACTCCAACAGTGAACATAGTGACTGGAGATCATTACCTATTTTACATTAGGAACCTATAATTTCTTTTTTAATCCATGAAATACAGATATTGAGAGAAAATGAAAGTAAAAATCACCTCAGAATGTTGAGTTTTAACAGAGATTGGGCCTGTATCCTAATCACACTATATTGTTCGCATCCTATTTAATAAATTCTGTAATTCAGATTTAAAAATAATATACTCCCCTTCTATATTTAAACTAGAAATTTTAGGATACTTAAACTGACAGTTAATCAAAAATTTTGATAAAACTTGATTGCCTTTTAAGTAAACTGTTTCTTTTAGCAAATTGGTTATAAAGGATTATATCAGTAACCTTGCTGAATTTTAGCTTGTGTCTCAAATTCATGAACTGTAATATTTAATGCAGACATGGCAGCTGCTGTCTTGGCTGACATAATAGGAATTGAGCCAATGAACTTCAGAACTAAAAACATAAGCTACTACAGTACAAGCAAAATGGTCAAAATGTTGTTATCAGGGACTATAAGAAGTTATAGTCTTTGCCTAATGGCTCTGAAGAGTATTTAAAATGCAATGTCACCAATAAAACCCTTATTTTCACTGTAAAAACCATGGAAAAACAGATCTGCAACAACTATAACAGGAACTTGTTTAGTGCACAAATGGGAACTTATGTGTAGACTCATAAACTTAGGAGTTTAAATTTGATGTTAATTTCAAGTTGATTTTGTAACTGTTAATTCTTCAGGGCATAAGTGTTGTAGAGTTTACAGAGCATTCAGTAGCCCCTCTGTAGCTATGAGGTATCCCTCCCCCAACTGGCAACCTGAGAAGAGATCTCTTTTAGTCAAACTGATGTTTTATATCAGCACTGCCTAGAACTGCCTGAAGGGAAGTTCTGGCCAGGTGGGGGTTGGTCTCTTCTCCCAGGCACTCAGCAATAGGACAAGGGGGCACGATGGGCTCAAGCTCTGCCAGGGGAAATTGAAGCTGGAGAGCAGAAAAAAATTCTTTGCAGAGAGAGTGCTCAGGCATTGGAATGGGCTGCCCAGAGAGGGGGTGGATTCCCCATCCCTGGAGGTTTTTAAAGTGTGCTTGGCTGTGACACTGAGTGCCATGATCTGGTAAAGGGACTGGAGTTGGACCAAGGGTTGGACTTGATGATCTCAGAGGTCTTTTCCAACCAAATCCATTCTATGATTCTATGATTCTATGATCTCTGAGGGGCTTTCAGTGCGAGCTCAATGAAATTCTGCTGTAAGGAGGTAAACTACTGCTACTGAAACTAGATAAACTTAGCATTTTTACTAGGAAAGTAAGGCCTTAATTTCAGAGAAAATAAAAATATCTTTGTCAAAAACCCCAAAAATGATTCTAAGAAGGCAGGGGAAAGAATACATATAAATAAAAGTGAAGAGATTGTTTATAGAGCTTAGAGATTGTTTTCTTCCAGACTTTAATAGAATGCTAGCCACCTCTGCTCATGCTAGACTATAGAAAATGTTATTACAAGCAGAGGTAAAGAATATGAAAAGCACAGAGGGGTTTTTTGTTTGTTTTTTTGTTTGTTTTTGTTGTTGTTGTTTTGTTTTTGTTTTTGTTTTTTTAATAATTCATTTGGTTGGCTGCTTTTGTTTAATTTATCCCTCAATAAACCCCAAAGAAATAGCTGATTTAATGAAACATGGGGGAAACTTAGCCTCATGCAAAGAAACTTTATGATAATAGACTGCATATTTTTGTTTTAGAAAAGACTGTAACCATTTCTTCTATTTTCAAAAAGAACAACGATCTTTCCAAAGAATCCCATCACTATAGATTTTGAAAAAGAATGCTACAAATTTTAATTTCTTTCCAAAGAACACTAGGCTATTAAGAGATATACAGGTGATAAAATATGTTTGTGGCAGACAGAATAAATCCTATTCCTTGAGTCAGCATCATATAATTTCCTTCTCTTTGCATTCTTTCCAAACAAATACACCTTTTGGGAAATATTTTCTTACTCAATTATTTTCACTCTGTCAACAAATACTATTATCATTTCAATAACCCATTTTTGGACGAAAATAAGAACTTTGTAGCAACATAACACAGGCTGCCTGCTCTTTCCCATTCTGAAACCTCAGTGATAGTTGAACTCGTTGATTCAATGACACCTAATTTCAGAGAGAAATAGAGATCTTAATGATGTCCTGCTAATTATATGTTGGCTAAGTGTCTGTGGCTGTGTTGCTGCTTATCTGCTGAGTGGCACCATGAGCTGCAGTCCCTTGAACACCCAAGCCAGTGCATTTCTTTTTTTTTCTCTGGAATTAGGAGTTTGTATAGAAGCTCTTGTGACCATTTTCTTACCTTTCCTTATTCCTCTTCTCCTTCTGTTTGTTAAATTACCTCATAGTGTCAAGTTTAGGAAGCAGGAAAAAATCTGTCTCTTAAAGAGGTGGATACATGTCTACAAATCCCTTGTGTGAACAATAGCTCTGCTCTGAATTAGCATAAATCAGAAATTCCACTTTGAAATCCATAAACATGAACAGGACAACTAAATATTGCAAATAGGTTGTGGTGTAAAACTGTTAACATTTCATTACTAGTGAGTATTACTAAATGAAAAGGAACTGCAGCTCAACTTTCAGAGCTGAAGTAGAGCTCACAGAAGCAGAGAGTTTAAATAGATTTCTGTCTGTAGTTTTCAGAATGTTTGATATGAAAATATCTAGGAAAGGCAGTTAAAATAGGATACTTTTAAGTAATTTGTGAGTCCTAAAAAAACAACAGTGGGATACATGTCCCATAGGCAATACCATTTGTAAATGACATCTGTGGGAACTATTGATAAATAAAATTAGTAGAGTTCAGAAAAAAAATTATAAATCTGACAGTTGGAGGGAAAGAGTACTAGCAGGCCATCTCTAATAAAGAGAATATAGAGGTACCTATTAATGAGAATAATTGTACTGGGAGCTTTTTGGAGGTTTTTAAATGCCAATATATAATCTGTACTCCTTAATTACAGGAAAAAAGGGATTCAGATCGATGGGGGAAAAGGGCTTGAAATGTGGCACTCTATTCCTTGATTTAAGTTCTCACATCACCATGCTACGAAAAAAGAAAATTAACACAATGTATAATAATCCAACCTCAAGAGAGCAAGCATTTATCCTTAACAATAATCAGAAAGTATGGGTAAGAAAATTTCAACAATAAAATGAAATACACGGCTATTGAAAATCAAATAAGGCCTTAGAGTTTATGATGGTGACCCTATTTCTTTTATAATAACTTTTTGAAGCTACTCTGTGGTTAAATCTGATAAATGATTTTTTGAACATTACAAAATTTAAGTGTCCACATGCAAAAGCCCAAAGGAACAATTGTAGAGGCAGACATATACTTTTTATAATGTGTGCTAATCTCATGCACAGTATAAAGCAAGGATTAAAACCCTTCTACAATAAAGGTATCAAAAGACCAGAGTTTCTTTCTTCTTTGTCACATATTAGGAAAAGTCAGAACTTTAAAGAATTAAACAAGCATGTAGCAAAGAGTTGAATAATATGACTGTCTGGATTTCAAAAACAGTTTTGAGTTTTTCCCAGTAAAACAAAAAAGAAACACCACCCCCCCAAAAAAAAAAACCCAAAACAAAAAACCACACCAAACCAAACCCGAATAAACAAAAAAAACAAAAAACCAAACCACAAAACTCAGTCAACAAAAGAAAATAAGAAAGCTTAAAGGAAAGTCATAAATGCAACTGTAGGTTTGGATACTCTGGTTATTATAAAGAAAGAATATACTTGTTAAAAAAATGCAGAAACATGATTTTCAAAAATCTGTTTATTTCTAAAAGTATTGCTTCATCTCTGTTGACTTCTTCTGTTCAGTAATGCTCTCTTGAAGAAAATGAGGTAAGTTTAAATTGTGCTAGTTATACATATGTATGCATGCATATATATGTGCACTTACATATCTATATAAATGCACTAAAAATGTTGCATTACATTTTAATAATGTAGAATTTTAAAATAATAGATTTAGATATTAACCATTATTCCTATTAGTCTATATTTTTTTTAATTTTAATACATATGATACTGAATTTTGATCTACCCTGTAAAACACAGTTTGAGATTATTTATGGTACCTCAGCATAGGGGTTTTTTATATTTCATTGCAAAATCCATACTGTCAGGGGAAGGTCATCTTCCCTGATACCATATAAAATTCTATTCTCTATGTCACATTCAATAGGACATATGGTACACCAAAATGCCATGCTGGTTTTAATACTACCATTTCCCAGTCCTCAGACCCTGAGTAAAAAGAAAAAAAAAATCAAAAGAAAAATAAAAACCACAAAAGTAAAGAAATAAGCAAGAAAATAAAGGGAAAGAGAAAATAAGATAAAATAAAGAGGGAAATAAAGAATAACAAGGAAAGAAAGAAATACAAATAATATATCTGCATCACAAAGAGAAAAAAATTGTTTTCAGCTGGCTTAAATTGATGCTGCTTCAGTATGAACATGCAGCGGTTTTTTGGGAGGAGAAGATAATTTTTTTTTCTTTAGCTACATTTGTTTAAATAGTGAGGTAATTACTTCTGAAAATCTCTTGCCTTAAAAACTCAACATCTCTATACTGAGTTTATTTAAGTATTTTTACATGTCTCGATACTACCACTAATACATCTGTGGCTATGGAAAACAATATTTTATTGATCAATTACAAAGTCAATACAAAATATTACTGGTTGGCTTCTAACTGTCCCTGTATTCCCATGGTGAGTAACTCAGTAATGACTCTTTTAAGTTGCATTTTTAAGTATATTAATCAGTTGTAATGGCTTTTCTAATTCCAGAGTTAGTTCAAGTGCAAGTCATTATAGTTCTATATTTAATTTTGGACACTGACAGCTGTGCCACCTAACTCACCTTTCAGATTGTGATCAGGTCACATACAGACGATAGATAGACAGATAGATAGACAGACAGACAGACAGACAGACAGACAGACAGATAGATAGATAGATAGATAGATAGATAGATAGATAGATAGATAGATATCTCATTTCATTCTTGAAATGAGAAAAGCCTAGGGGATTCCTACCTTTCCTACCTTAATAATTTGAATCACTCAAACTAAAAGATCATTCAAGAATTGAGAGAACCTAAAAATAAAGAAACACACATTTACAAAGTCTTGAATGAATAACAACAGCATGCACTTTGTGAAAACCTATGGCATATGCTAACAAGGTGCTGAGGCTTATGAAATTAAGTCTTCCCACTTTGCAGATACAGGAAACGAGAAACGATGATGACCTCAGACCAATTAAACCAACAGGTTGTTCCAGCCAAACTCATCTCTGCAAAGCCTCCTGCCAGAGATCTGACCATAATACAGATCTGAGGGTATGTGAACACTGATTTTTGCCCCTCTTTGAAATCTATTGCTGTTCTCCAGATGTCTTCTCTCACTCCTGGCAGGCTGCATCACCTGGAAACTGGGAGGAAACAACTGTGGTAGTCAAATAAAACTGCCAATAAAAAGCAAGGCATAAGTCAGGGTGAATGATCCAGCTGCCATCCAGTGTTCAGTGCTGTAATATTTCTGTGGGGCAAGATAGGTATTTGTAACACAATAAGACATGCTGAAACACTGACAGTAAGATGCTTAGAAGAATAAAACAATCAATAATTTAATACAGCTGGTGTTATTATTTCTTCTGAAGAAGGAAGCTATAGAAAATTACCATTAAGAAGTTCTTGCCAGAAACTTGAAATTGGCTGTAACACTATGCCTATGCATCCCTGATATCATGCAGCTGACTGCTGGATTAGATTTGGATCCTGTACAGGTCATCTGAATTCCATTTTTGCCTTTAGTCTGTGACACTACTTGGAAACTGCTTTCACAGGTCACAGAAACCAGAAATCTGGCATTATGTAGGGGTTTTTTTTAACCAAAACCCAAAGTGTTTAGTTTTTTCATCAAGTCAAAAACTGATAGCAGATTTTTTTCCTTACTGTGCTGTTTCTATATTTACAGTCCCATACAATCTGCTGAACAAGAGAATATGCTACAACAAATCTCAGCTGTAAATGTGTCTTTTACTCCGACCTGGTTGGGACGTTTTGGTTACTGGCAGAATTTTATCTGTCTTTCCCCTCTCTCTTCCTGTTTTATTTATTATGATAAATGAATATAAATAAAAATTGAAATCTCCTCTTGTATCTTATTATGTTGTTAGCAGTGACAAACATCAATTTTCTTGGAGCATTCACAATGCTTTCCTTTAGTACCATACCTAGAAGATTTTCTGAACTGGGATGGCTTCCTTTACTGTCATACCTGTTGAGAATGAAATACCGAGTTGAGAATGAAATCAATGCCCCAGCTGAAGTGCATGTACACCAATGCAGGCAGTATGGGAAACAAACAAGAGGAGCTGGAAGCCATAGTGCAGCAGGAAAACTATGACATAGTTGCTGTCACAGAAACGTGGTGGGATGACTCACATGACTGGAATGCTGCTATTGGGGGCTACAAGCTCTTCAGAAAGGACAGGCAGGGAAGGAGAGGTGGAGGGGTGGCTTTATATGTTAGAGAGTCTCTTGACTCTGTTGAAGTTGAGGTCAGCAGTGACAAGGTTGAGTGCCTGTGGGCCAGAATCAGGGGCAAGGCCAACAAGGCTGACACCCTTTTGGGAGTCTGTTACAGACCGCCCAACCAGGATGATGAAGGAGATGAATTATTGTACAAGCAGCTGGTGGATGTCTCAAAATCTCCAGCCCTTGTTCTTGTGGGTGACTTTAACCTGCCAGATATCTGCTGGGAGCTTCATACTGCAGAGAAGAGGCAGTCAAGGAGGTTCCTGGAGTGTACAGAGGACAATTTCCTTCATCAACTGGTAAATGAGCCTACCAGGGGAAAGGCCCTGCTAGACCTACTGTTTACAAACAGAGATGGGCTGGTAGATGATATAGTGGTTGGAGGCCGCCTGGGGCATAGTGACCATGAAATAATAGAATTTTCAGTCCTCAGGGATGTAAGGAGAGCCACCATTAAAACCTCTACTTTGGACTTCCAGAGAGCAGATTTTGGCCTATTCAAAGAACTGATTCAGAGCATACCCTGGGAAACAACCCTTAAAGGCAAGGGGGTCCAGGAATGATGGACCTGTTTTAAGAGGGAGATTTTGAATGCACAGCAACAGGCTGTCCCAGTGTGCCGAAAGGCCAGCCGGAGGGGAAGACGGCCAGCTTGGTTAAATAGGGAGATTCTGCAAGAAATCAGGGATAAAAAGAAAGTTTATAGACTATGGAAAAAAGGGCTGGCTACTTACGAAGAATTTACAGATAGAGCTAGGTCATGCAGGAAAAAAATTAGGGAAAGAAAAGTGGAATTTGAAGTAAATTTGGCTATTTCAGTTAGGGATAACAAAAAGTCCTTTTATAAATACATTAATAACAAAAGGAGGGGCAAGGAAAACCTCCATTCTCTGTGGGACTTGGAGGGAAATATAGTTAAGGAAGATGAGGAGAAGGCTGAGGTACTTAACACCTACTTTGCCTCAGTTTTCACCAGTAAGACAGGTGGCCCTCAAGACAACTGGCCTCTGGAGCTGGTAGACAGGGAGAGGGAGCTGAAGACCCCTCCTGTATTCCAGGAGGAAATAGTGACCGACTTACTGAGCCAGCTGGATCCTCACAAGTCAATGGGACCAGACAGGATCCATCCCAGGGTGATGAGGGAGCTGGCAGAAGAGCTTGCCAAACCACTCTCCATGATCTTCCAACAGTCCTGGCTCTCTGTGGAGGTCCCAGATGATTGGAGGTTGGCGAATGTCACCCCAATCCACAAAAAAGGGCTACAAGCACACCCTGGCAACTAGAGGCCTGTCAGCCTGACCTCCGTGCCTGGCAGGGTTATGGAGCAGTTCATCCTGAGTGTAATCACACAGCACCTTCAGGGTGGACAAGGGTTTAGACCCAGCCAGCATGGGTTTAGGAGGGGCAGGTCCTGTCTGACCAACCTGATCTCTTTTTACGATCAGGTGACCCACCTGGTTGGATGAGGGGAAGGCTGTGGATGTGGTCTATCTGGACTTCAGCAAGGCCTTTGATACTGTCTCCCATAATATACTCCTGGAAAAGCTGGTAGCCCATGGCCTGGACAAGTGTACCCTCTCCTGGATTAAGAGCTGGCTGGAGGGTCGGGCCCAGAGAGTGCTGGTGAACGGAGCTGCATCCAGCTGGCGGCCAGTCACCAGTGGTGTTCCCCAGGGGTCTGTATTGGGTCCAGTCCTGTTTAACATCTTTATTGATGATTTAGATGAGGGGATTGAGTCCATCATCAGCAAATTTGCTGATGACACCAAGCTGGGAGGGAGTGTCTACCTGCTGGAAGGCAGGAGGGCTCTGCAGAGGGATCTGGACAGACTTGAGAGATGGGCTGTTTCCAATGGGATGAAGTTCAATAAGGCCAAGTGCCGGATCCTGCACTTTGGCCACAACAACCCCCTGCAGCGCTACAGGCTGGGCACAGAGTGGCTGGAGAGCAGCCAGGCAGAAAGGGACCTTAGAGTACTAAATGACAGGAAGCTCAACATGAGCCAACAGTGTGCCCTGGTGGCGAAGAAGGCCAATGGGATCCTGTTCTCTATCAAAAATAGCGTGGCCAGCAGGACCAGGGAAGTGATCCTTCCCCTGTACTCTGCCTTGGTGAGGCCACACCTTGAGTACTGTGTTCAGTTCTGGGCCCCTCAGTTCAGAAAGGATATTGAGGTGCTGGAGCGAGTCCAGAGAAGAGCAACAAGGCTGGTGAAGGGACTGGAGCACAAGTCCTATGGGGAGAGGCTGAGGGAGCTGGGGTTGTTTAGCCTGGAGAAGAGGAGGCTCAGAGGTGACCTCATCACTGTCTGTAACTACCTGAAGGGAAGTTCTAGCCAGGTGGGGGCTGGTCTCTTCTCCCAGGCACTCAGGAATAGGACAAGGGGGCATGGGCTTAAGCTCTGCCAGGGGAAATTTAAGTTGGATATCAGAAAAAAATTCTTTCCAGAGAGAGTAATCAGGCATTGGAATGGGCTGCCCAGAGAGGTGGTGGATTCACCATCCCTAGAGATTTTTAAACACAGATTGGATGTGGCGCTGAGTGCCATGATCTAGTAAAGGGACTAGAGATGGACCAAGGGTTGGACGCGATGATCCTGGAGGTCTTTTCCAACCCAATCGATTCTATGATTCTATGATTCTATGATTTTCTCAGTCTTTGGTTGTTAAAATAGCTTTTATATATAGAAATGTAATATTAACAGCATTTACAAAGATACCAGTAAGGTTTTACATGTTACTTTGCATGTAGCTTATTATAATGTCTGTTATCAAAACAAGTGCTAGTGCTTTTCTACTTAGCCAGAACTGAATGAGGCCAATATCTGTCAGATTCCTCAGCTCAGTAATTCCTGCATTCCCCACAGCATATCTCCTTCTGCTAAGTGCTCACTGTATGGGCAAAAGCACTCAAGCATCCATTCTCAGTGACTAAACAGTGGCACTAGTAACACAGCAAAAAAATTTAAGGTGATGAAAATTTCTGGCAAAAAAATAGTGTTTATGGTGGACATTAAAGGAGAGAAAGACTCATTTGTCACATCTCCTTTCTTGGTATCTTGTGTCAAGAGAAAACCAGAACTATTGTCATTGTCAAATGAGTAATGATGATATACAGCAAGCCTGGTGCCAGGAGGGAAAACAACCAAACCAAACCAAAACCTACCCAAAACTAACACAAACAAAACCACTAAAGGATAGGATACTGGAGACTTCGAATTTTTTCTTGGAAGTTCTAGTATTTTTCTCTTACACTACCTGGGCTAGAGATGAAACTAGACTGCTGATCCTGTTCTGAGCCTTAAATGTCCATTGTAGGTAGAATTTTTCTGGAAAATAAAAGGGAAAAAATTCTAAAAAGTAAACAAAATAACTGTGAATCTATCGCTGTCTGTCAAAGATTTTAAATCACCTCCAGAACCCCAAAATTGAATACATAAAATCTTTGAGTAACAATGTGCCAAACTCTAGACAAAGCTCTTTTACCTGGGATGTGTGTGTGAGCATTAAAAATTGCCCATTTTTCACTTGTGTGTTTTGATTTTGCCTATTATGTGATAAAAAACTTTAAAGTGTAAAACTTTAAACTGGAATTTCTATATATGTACAGGAAATTGCAAATCAAAGAGTTTCAAAATAAGAATAAACTACCTGTCTGGAGCATAATTCTTCAAATTTTCAGTCAATTTCTGCTGAAGAACCAAATGTAAAAGATCTTAGTTTTTTTGTCACACTGTTTGCCCACCTGTTTTTGCAACACTAGCGAAAGAAATCTTGCTAAGTCTATAAAATGAATTTATTGATAAATGCTAATATACAGCTTGAGTCTTAAACCCCCCCTGTTTTTACATTGTATTATTCTTCTCCAATGTTTTTTTGTGTGCTGCATGGAGAGCTACTGGTATGATTTGTATTTATTCTGGGCATGTAATCCCACTTGAAAGAGTGCCTATGAGGAATGTTTAAGCCATGTAGAGGGCACAGATTAAATGTCATAAGTCCTGCAGAGTTCAAAAGCAAGGATCTTCTTGTGTTTCTTCTGGTGCCTAGTCTCATGCTGATTCAGAAATCTACAAAAAACACACTTAAAACTTTTCCTACTTACCTTTGTATTGACACTTCTTTATGTTTCAATTCCTTTACATTTAAATTTATTCTTGTCCTAATTATAATGACTTTAAAGTTCAAGACTTTTACATCTGCATTTATATTTAATGGAAGTAAAATATTAGCTTTTTGTCCTCAATTTTTTAATCTTTTTTTTCTATTATTTCCATATCTTGTTTTATTTAATCATGCTGAGACATCTAAGGGCTATCATGCTCCTTACAAATCTCTCAATAAGATAACTGAAGTGTTACAAAAAACAGCTCTGTAATTTCACTATTGGCTACATCTCTCACCTTAAGGTTTTATTACAAAGGTCAGTACTGAATAAATAACTTATAGAAATAAGGTGTTTAATAGAACTGCACGTGACTGCAGCAGCTCAGTGAAATCTAAAATTAGGGAAAATATAAGTGACAGCAATGATATTTTGAAGGACAGACAAGTTGTTTTCAGTGTTACACTTGTAAATCTGGTATCATTCCTTTCTCTCAAATGTCAGTGCCTAACCTATGTTAGTAAGCAAGGTCTTTTATAATGATAAATCTGAATATTAACAGAAAATTAGATATAAAAAAACAGATGCTGCCATATGCAAACACCACATATTGCTATATATGTGGTTTCACAGAGCAAGGATAAGTATTTTCTGAATTTTAGATTGAGAGAAAGCTGACATTTCTGTTTCCCAGTTGAAAACCTCAGGAGATCATGGCCAGTTTTGACAATTTGTGGGTGGTTCAGACACAGAATAGTGAAGTAAAATATTTGCTTGTGTCTATATCTCATTCTCCAAAAGACACTACCTTTTGATATATTTGCATACTATGATTGAGATATGAAGTACATAACTATTTTTTTGAAATGTCATAAGAAAATATTAGATTTTTTGACTAAAATCCTAAATGAAGAATGAGGATGCTTTGGTGAGTCCCGATAAAAATAGAATGTGAAAGTACGTGTTCTCAAGTGAAATAAAGATTTTATTTCTAAAAAAAAAATTAAAAAAATAAAACACTCATTGTGTGAAATTAAAATTTAAATTTTAGGTGTATTATCTGTGTGTCCACATGTTTATGTATATCAAATATATATACAGACATGAAGTTTATATTTTTGGATAATGCATTAGTTACCCTTTATACAAGATTAAAAAAAAAAACAAACAACAGACTGAAAACTGAGAATAGTACACATATGAAATACAGTCTGTAAACAATAAAGCTGATGGAGCACTGTAAATACCAGATACGGTGGCCTGAACTGCGGTTTAATATTTCTTCTTGTAGTTTTAAACTTATGATATCAACTTCCATCTATAAATACCTCCTCTTACTGTGTATAAATACCATTTAGCTTAAAGAACCCACCAAACACAGACAGGTACAAGCTATATGCCAGGCCTCATTATGACCGTTGTCACACAGGGCCATGTCTGGGGGAATTGCATCGGCTGCCTTGTGCCACACAACAGTTTTGGGAGAAAAAGTGAAGAACAGGAATGAACATTACTGGCTCCTCGCTAAGAAGCTCTCCATCAGATCTGCAGCTCTGTGACATTTCCAGAGTTGATGGGACAACTCACCACCTTGGTGCCAGGACCTCTCTATATAAACAGTGCTCACTTAGTAGTTACAGACTTCTGACCCATTTTTTTTTTTAATTTGTGTGATTGTAAGCTGACTCAACTTCTGTGATAACACTTGGCACAGCTGGTTGTGAGGCATCGCATTTTGAGGGTTGCCAATCCTCATCCACATAACGGCGCAATATGAATGGCAGGTCACATGTTCAGTGACTAAGGACCTCTTTTATGACTGGAAGCAGTTTCCAGTGCCTAAAGGGGATTGACAAGATAGAGACAGACTTTTTACAAGAGCGTATAGTGACAGGACAAGGGAGACTGACTAAACTGAAAGAGAGTAGG
Source organism: Pithys albifrons albifrons (assembly GCF_047495875.1). Lineage (NCBI taxonomy): Eukaryota > Metazoa > Chordata > Aves > Passeriformes > Thamnophilidae > Pithys > Pithys albifrons. Next base: position 85,359,977 of record NC_092461.1, read on the forward strand.
TTTATATTAGATATTACGTTTACTGTAAGGATGATGAGGTACTGGAATGGGTTACCCAGAGAAGCTGTGGATGTTCCATCCTTGGTAGCATTCAAGGCCAGATTGAATGAGGCCCTGAGCAACCTGGTGTAGAGGAAAGTGTACCTACCCATGGCAGGGTGAATGGACGTAGATAACCTTTAAGATCCTTTCCAACATAAACTATTCTATGATTCTAGGAATACTCTGGATTTAAAATGCTGTGCTATGTTAAATGCTATGTTAAAATGAAGGGTTGTAAATATGTGATTGAGAGATAAGGGGGGAAAAAAGGCACTGCAATTGAAAAATACTCAGGTACAGTTTGTTAAATCTGAAGTTTTGTTTTGAAACAGCAGGAACCACTTAAGGAAATTTTATAAACACATAATTTACAGGAAAATTTGAATATTTAAAACGTTTTCAAGGTGTAAACATTTTCAGAAGATCTACTAATTTACTCTTTTACATAGTAAATGTCCATAAAATATCTGTGTAAATGTGTCTTTCAGTAGTAACTTGCATATTTGAGAAAATATGTATTGTGCAAAATATTTACAATATAGTGCCCCAAATTACGGTCATTCCATACATTTCACAGACAGATCATTATACTTTCCAGAATCCTGGTATTGATATCAGGATATCTTGATACCAAGACATTATTATTGTGTGTTGGGTAGGATACTAACTGTTACAACTCTACTTGTAATTGATGATAACAGTCATGAGACATTGCTATATTTTATTTATATTATTCAACAAACATGAAGATTTAGCTTGAATCTCCTCTTCAGTTCTCATAATCTTCTTTTAAATGCAGAGCTTCTGGATACTGAAGTCCTTGTAACTATGACAACTCTGTGACTTAAATATAAAACCTTAAATATAATCATATTAGATAAATAAAAGAAGGATGACAGAGACTCAAACTTCAAAGAGAAGGAACACAAAAATTGTTTTGTCAGTTTAGCATTGGGCAGGGGTCAAACCAGGGTGATTTTAGTCCTTGGTGTACTTGATGAATTTTTGTTCTGATATTTTAGAAATAAGTGAATAATTTGTTTGGGACCTACATTTGTCTTTGAGCAATGTCATGAACAAAAAGCACTCTCTTTCAAAGGATCAGGTAGAGGGCCTGACAGAACAACTGATCTCTAACTGAAAGCAGTGTACTTCACTCATCTCATTTAGCAATATTTTTTAATATTACTAATTATTAATTATCAGTAATTATCATAGTTTAAAAAAAGAAGATGCAAGTCCTTTGAAAATATGACTCATCAGTAACTTTTTAGTTCATGTTAAATCAAAATATTGAACACATAGAGACTCCCTTGATATCTTGGTATCAATTTCACACAAATATATCTCTATAATATCCAACTAGTGTGCAGATGAGAACGACTGGAATTATTGCATAAGTAACAGCTTAATCATAGAAATCTGGCTTTTCAAAATCTTCCAAAGGTCTCTTGCTGAAAAGTCTTCAAGAATTTATAATACCATCAATTAACAAGAAAGGTCCTTATGAATTAATAGCTGTCCACATACAAAAAACAAAGACCAGAAAAAAGTTCAGAGAGTACAAATAGTGTTTATGTATAAAATACATCATCACCAGAATGTCAAAAAGTTCTGTAGTGAAAACTGAGCTTTATAAACTCCCACATGATCCACAATAAGTTGTGAATGCTGACAGCTAAATATTTTCTAGTGACAAAAAATTATTTGGAAAATTAGAATTTTTATCATATTTAAAAAAAAACCAAAGCCAAAACCACCTGCAAAACTAAGAAGGTTATCAAAAACTATCTCATGAGACCACTGGCACCTAAAAAATTAGCACCAGAAAATGAAAAGAAACACACATGAAAAATATTTCCAAATTCTGGCTATATATGCAGAGAGATAACATAGGTTTAATTCAACTATTTAGGCCCAGAAAATGTGTTTTGGAGTTATTCTCCATAGGTCTATGAAAAAAAGTACTGCTGAGAGCTAAACAATAATAATAAAGAAAGGTAGGAATAATTGTGAGGGAATTTGTAAATAAAGTGCCACTATATTGCTTACAAATTTGTACTGTTGTCATGCTTGAAAGCCATACTTACCAAGCTGATGACCTACAAAAGACAATGCAATAGAACAGACCGGGTACAGAGAAGGGCATGAGAGATTATTTAAAGTATAGCTGCCACAGAGATGTTTTCTTTATCCTGGAACATAATGACCCAGGAGGATTTCTGAAATGTGTGTAAAACCATGGTTACTTTCTATTTTTCATAATAGAGAAACTAGGGAAAAGAGATAGTATTATCAGACTCTAAAAAAACACGAGGATTTTTTTTACATACCAAAAAACCTCCCAAAACAACAACAACAAAAAAAACCCAAACCAAAAAACTCCACACAAATCCTCATGGAGAATAGATTTCAAGAGACTAAATATTATTGTCCAGACAGACCTGACAAAGTTCCTAAGTGATCAGTCAAGGAAAGTTGAGCTCTCTGGAGTTTCTCTCAGCTTTGTTTTTTTTTTCACTAAGGTTCTTCTGATGAGTCCTTTTGGGAGATAAGGTCTTATATTGGACTTGATGGTCTCAGAGGTCTTTTCCAACACAGCTTGTTCTATCATTCTGTAATTTTTTTTGTTGTTGTTTCTGTGTGCCTGTTCCTATAGTCTTAACTTTGAAACTTATTTTTCTGGATTGATAACAATTACCTTGGGGCATAATTATAAATCTTCAAACATTTCTTAACACTTTTTAAACCCTTTTTCCTATCTCAATCTGAATGTTATTTTTTTTTTTTTTTACCTAGGAATATCAATGTTAGACATGGTTTCAGAGAATTCTGCTTAGTTTGGAAATCAAATAAGAAATGGAAGACTGAGTGCCCGGCATTCCTAATTACACCCTTCATTTCTTTCCTAGACCCGGGTCAACAGCAAAGTCAGTAAAGTGAGTAAAAGTTAATAGGACTGGATTCTAACAGAGTATCGCACAGAACAGGTAGGGTTGGAAGGGACCACTGCAAGCCACCTAGTCCAACTTCCCTGCTCAGTCAGGGATTATGTTTAAAATCCTTATACATACAATAAGAAATTTACACCTACTAGGCTTGGTCAATAGAAGAATCTAGTTTTCCTATTATCCAGGATTTCCAAGAATTTTGTGAGAGCTATGTATAAAGTACAATACAACTTAGCACTTTTATGTGGTGTTAAATGGTCACAAGCACATATATTTCAGAAATGTTACATAACTTCCTGCTGGTTAATGAATGACCACCATAGTCTTTTATGTAACAAATTAAATTTCAATTAGTAAATAAATTCAAGAAGAGCTGTCATTCACCTTTTCCTATCTATTTAATATGTTGAATCAGAGATAAGATTTCTGTAAGGTAAGGTAATTATTTTTTATCAAAATAGCAAGTATATAAAATTGGAATTTTTTAAAATTCCCTCCCATTACTACAAAAGAAAGGTGATCTTTCCATGATGACAGCAGAGCTCAACAAGCTTTGTATTACAGCTTTGCAGAATTTGTGGCAAATTACGGGAAATAATCTAAATTTCTATATGAAGAGGCTACTATACACAGAGGAGAAAAATATCGATTTCCTTTTCATGGTCCATCTCTGCACATGATAAAAGGTGGCATAAAAGCAAGAATTAGATGTGGACATATTGAAAAACACCATTACTATCTCATATTTTCATGCAGAAGAAGCACTTTTCTGTGCTCTGCTTTGATACCTTTTTTCCTTCTTGCAGGCACATATTCTCAAAGCCATCAGTTGCGTATTAATTCATTATCATTTTTACCTGTGGTGTTTTTTTCTGCACATTGCCTTTTAAATTGCAGTGAGACCTAGAACCAAACATACATTGATGACACTTGATGCCTAAAAGCACAAAGATGCATTCCAAAATGAACATCCTCACCTGACAAACACTGGAAGATCACAGTGACTTGAAGACTGATAAAGATCAAATTATTTGGAATCAAAAGAAACTGAAAAATATAAAAACTGACATCAAATATTGCAGTATTGTAGAATAATATTTGTTGGATTTTTTTAATCATGTGATGCCTTAAGATCCTGAAGATTTTTTATATATTTGGAGATTTTAATATAGCTGTATCATTTCTCACAATTAAGGTAGCAGATGACAGTTTCTAAACCCCTGTCTCATGTGCCGCATTCTTGAAATTCTCTTCAATATTCTTTTAAGGAAGAGATTTTAGCAAGGACATCTTGTTTGGGACACATACATAGGAGGACATAATAAGATATAATTGTAGTCAAAGCAGAAGTCTCAGAAACTTTGGAGAAACTCCAAAGAAGGCATGTGTTGTGAACATGATGATGGTGAAGAAGTAGGGAGGTCTTGAGACCTCTGACTCAATTCTGGGGATCTGTGCCAAAGAGCAGACCTGAGGGAGGTTCTGGGAGCACACAATTCTTGGGTTGGAGGTAACCATTAGATATGATAATTATTAGTGTTATAAATTTGTAAGAACCCTATACTGTGTGTGCACCTATGCATTTTGCTGGACCTGAAAGCGCTTCCATTTCTCTCTTTTACCTATACTAACATTGTCTGTAAAATTATTTTCTTCCCTTTTATGCAACAACAGTTTTGTCAATTACTGAGGAATTACATTAGTTTTATATTGAGAGAAGAGTTTGTCAGAGGCAGTTGGCATGTCATAGAACATTGAGTATTGAAAAATGTCTTTCTGCATAGTGACAAGAGCTAAATTTGATGTAATAATCTTTTTTGTTGTTGTTGTTTTTATAAAACAGAAGTGTTCCCATGAATATGAAGGTGATTCTCTATTAGAAACTGACTGCAAAGCTGATTCAGTTTTTTTCTGTGTAACATTAAAGTTCCTGGACTTCAGTAATACAGTCTTCTGTCTTTAATTTTAAATTCCCCAAGAAATACATCTTGAAACCATAAGATGACTTTACACAGTAGTGGAAAGAAATGGCAAAATAGAAATTACTCACTTCAATAAAACAAAACATGGAGATAGAACACAAAGTGGATGGGCTTTTGGAAAATAACATCCTTCTATAACATTGACACCAAAATTAGCAAGCTTCTGGTGTACGTAAAACTAAGAATATTAAAATGAAAGTCACAGTTCTGAATTAATATGTTAACATATGGGATAAATGAACAGAAATCAGAAAAGCAAAGATGGACCATGTAGTTATGTACTGCTCTTTTTCTGCTTTAGCAGAGGCATTGAGCTGCCGAACTGATGACTGTTCATAAATATCTGCAATATAGTTGGTCCCAGCACCGAGTATGACAGTTTTCAATAAAACATTCATTGTGATGCTTTGAGGTCTTCAGAGGTACATAAAATAGTTCCCAAACTGCACATTACATGCAGTTTTCCATTATACACTGCACAAAATGTCCTTGACATTCAAGAGTTTGCCATACATATTTTAACATGCATCACTCCAGGGTGTATTTGAAAGTACCCTCCACTTGCCTTTAATAATAATGACTTGTCAAGTAGAATCCAGATCTTGGTTAATCTAACATAATACAGACTTGATGGTTTTTATTAACTGTCAAATGGAGCCCAATAGCCATCAGAAATATTTTTCCCTTCTGTCATGCATTTGTCCCCAGCATGCTTCATTTCTGACCACTCCCGTAAAAGGTTAATAAACTGGTGTTAAATGTACTTAATATTCAATATGGATGGCAAGTGAATAATTTTGCAGATCTTTTATTTTAAAGATGTTGGGATGTTAATGTGGCTATTCTGCAGTCTTGTACAAGTGTAGTGTGCTGGCACAAATTGTCTAATTTGCCTATGAAGAGACTGTGAAGCATCTCTGCAACATTAGATGCTCTGAACCTTTATTAAGATTCATGTGACAGCTTCAGAAACCTGAAGGGTTTATCTGGTTTCCAGGGCTATCTCCTCCCCCCCTTCCCCCCCACCCCCCCTTTATCTTCTTGCTATCACAAAGTACAATTAATCTAATATTCTTTCATAAGCATTTTGTCCTATGTCAATCATAAAATGACCATAGAAAAAAAAGAGAGGGACTGATTATCAAATATCTATTTGGGCTACTGCCAGTAAGAAGCTGGTTATCAATGCTTGTTTTCCTTCACATTGCTCTGCTTCTTGAACAGAGAAACCAAGTCAAAGTTTGTTATGATGATAAACAAATTTCCTGAGCAACAGTCAAGCTTATAAAAAATTCAGAATGTTAGAAGAACATAGCTAGATTTGTTGTTAAAATGGCACAAAAATATTCTACTGAAAGCTGTTCTGGCTTTACATTAATAATAATGGCAAACTAATTTGATAAAAAAAATCTTAGAATGAGACATGAAATAGAATAGTAGGTCGAACTAGAGATTATTAACCTGTTCTTCAAATATAATTATTGCAAATTATTTCATCAGATTTTTTTTCCATAACTCTCAAGTTTCTAGAGTCTAAAATATCTCCACTAACCAGGATGAAAAGGATGTTATGTTCAATATATTTAGCTATTAGTTGAGTGTCTGCTTGTGTCTTCTCAGTAAATCACATTTTGATTTTAGTTCAAGGCAAAATAACTCTATGCTTATTCAGCATATTCATAAAACACTAGAGGAAAAAGGGGCTTTATTTGCCAGTAACATTCAAGTGTTTCTCAATCAAATAGAAAATACACCTATAATTGATGCATCATTTTTTGTTAATACTGAGTATTAAAGTTGTTTAAACAGAAAAAGGAACAGTACTTGTGGTGGGTTAAGTTTCAGTTGAGATGGGGAGAAATTAATGATGACTACTTTGTTAAGGACTATGTGAAACCAGTTTCACTTTACACCTTTTCTGAGTTACGTAGAAATTTTGTTGGTTTTTGTGAAAGTTTCTTAGAAGAGAGAACAAAACATCAAAGTCCTTCTGCTTCCCTGACAGGACATTTAATCATTTAAAAGTCCAGTGTATTTGTGGCTAAGTTAAAATTCGGTGTTTATTTAAAACTGGGTCAACAGGTGAAACTTGTACTATGAATGCAAGTTCTAATGATGATTGACACTTCTAACCCAGATGATCATGATGTGTTGGTTTGATGGTAAACCCTCAGGAGAAATGAACTCAAAAGAGATTACAAGTCAGAGTTACAATTTAAGAAAAATATTAGAATAAATAAAATGAGACAGAGAGAAATATCCACAAAACCATAATGTATAACCCCAGCATTCTGTTGCACAAACAGAATGGTGTTCATTAGCCCCTGTGCTGTGCCACATGTGGTCCCTCTGAGTGTAAAGTTAAAGGAAAGGAAAACCTGTTGGTGAGGATGATGGTCACACTCTGGTTGAAAGTCACAGTCCTGTTCAGGTTCTAGTTCTCCTGTGGATCCAATGAGGGGTACCAGAAGTCCCAAACCCCCAAGATAATATATGCTTATGTTTAGATGGGAATGCCCAGTACCTCTCCTCAGGGCAGGTAGTTTCACAATGGATGATTTAACTCTGAGTCATGGAATAGTTTTGGAATCCTTGATAGTCTAAGTCATTGCAGCTGCCTATTGTGCCAGTCCCTAACAGCCTATTAGCAAACATGACCCCTTAGGGTGGGTGTGAAGGTGCTAATGCCTCCACGGAGGGGAGTAATCACACATTGGAGTGAAAACAAACACTCCCCTGCCTTTCAGGGTTCTCTAACACCCAGCTTGTAGCCTCAGTTTTCAGATGTGCCATGGGCAGCTGTTGCAAATGATCCATTATTAACAGGCCATCAGAAATGATGTAGAGGGTGTAGAACACGTACTTTTGGTTACTCTCACACAGTGGTAAACTAGTCCTGACCACTGTAACTAGCACACATGAGCAAGCTCTTACCATAAGTTCCTAATTCTATTTGCTACTGTCTTCTGCAAAGATAAAATGGATTATTTAACGCCTGGGAATTTATGACATAATGTGCAGATTTCAGGCCCTACGAAACCTTCATAACACCAGTAGACATTGTTGCACTTCTATACTGTTTTCTACATTTTGATCCTATTAATAAAAAATTATACCTATCTTTCTTCAGTATCCCAAAAGTAGCTCTTTATAGAAAACTAGTAGCAATAATGTATTCACAGACATGAATTATTCATAATTATATACAAAAAGTTATTTGCTCCTTGAATTACTGCTTGCCAAAGAGCACTTTTGACAGACATAGCATCTCAACACTGCCAATTACTTTCTTTCATATACCATATGGAAAAGAAAAACCTGAAATAATGTTTGGAAAAGATGGAATAATTGCTTTGTTCCAAGACGGGGTGGTTGAATTTTATCATTTCCTATTATGATGTTAATTGGTTTTCACCAGTATAAAGAAATCTAATCATGCAATGTGCTCCAAATGCAGGACACTCCATACATTTGGTCTCATGTTATGACAGAAATTGATTTTTGATGATAATATACATGGAAAGTGTTGCCAGCTTGTATTATTAGGACCTGTCTCTGCATTAACATGCACTCTTCAAAGTAAGGAATAAGACAGAAATTTTCATTGGGTACTAACCATGTTAAAAATGACACAAGGAAAACAAAAACAGTAATGAAAGGGATGATAATTATTATAGAACTTGTAATAATGGATGAAAGATATTTAAAGTTTTCCTAAACATTTTTTTGTCCTGTTAGTATGGTTTGGTCTGTCCACCTATATAATTATTGTACATTAGATTTCTGGTTTTAGTAAAGCAGGTCTATAGTTTAAAATAAAATATGTGAATTTTGCTGAACAAATACTAAAGACATTATGACTTTTACTATAAATGCCAATCATCACTTTACTCCTGTGATGGTGGGACCACAGTACTGCTGGACCAAAGCTGGCTGACATCTAATTCAGAGTGGGTGTGGTGGGAACCTGTGTATGACACACCTTGTGGGAGTTTGTTTGTAGTTCCACTATGCACACACATAAAATCTTCAATAGGTGAAGAGACAAGGGCAGATAAATGCTCTTCAAGATTCATTATATTCTAGTCACAATCATTAGGGCAGAATATTCTGTTAATTTAATATGGAAGAGTTACTTGAAGTAAAGGGACTTATTCTGCTGAACTGCAAGGGATTTACTCAGTATTTACAGCAGCAAAACAGGAAAAAGAATCTGACCCCTGCTCAGAACCAGGGATTTTCAATTTCCAAGATTAATGTAACTTTTTAAAAATTCTTACTTTTTTCATATTTCTGATAATTCTGCATACCATTTTGCTGAACTTTCTAGCATAGCCAAACAGAAAAAAAAAACCAAACCAACAAAACAAAATAACCCCAAGTAATTTCCTTCCTCTCCTGCCACTCTTTTCAATGTAAATGGGCAATTGTGCAGAGTGAGGTGAAATCCTCCCTTCACAAATAAATATATAGACTTTAAAAAATAGAATAAAATAGAAATAGTTTAAAATACAACTGCATTTGTGCATACCTTTCATTAACAATAAAAATATTTTTAAATACTAACATTTTTACAGTGGTCATAAGACACTTCAAAATGAACACTCAGAGGAAGTAATTCATGCCTACTTGCATTGATGATGACTTCTCCTTTAGCCTCATGGCTAGCAGTAGCATAATAACAATGAATTAATGCAGTACAGTTTATGCCCTACCATATCTTATTGCTTAATTAAAATGAACTAGTTTATTAAAGTGGAAAGATGAAGCTTTACCCCCTACATGCCTGAATGAGTCTTTGAGCAGCGCAAAAGTCGCTTTCAACTTTCCTTATTTCAAGACTCTCACAGTGACTATTCAAACAGATTTGTTGACTGTTCTTGACTGCAGTCACTGCTTTCATGCTGTGGCAATCCATGTATTTGCAGGATAATGAGGAGTGGGAATGCCTAGATTCTGCACTCCTACCTTTCCTTTTAGATGTCATCCTGCCATAATAACTTTCTGGCAATACACCCTAAATAACTATTTCTGAAACAGCAATATAGTTCACTTTCAGAACTTTGAATGCAAAAACACTGTCAATGTGCTCACAGAGACAACATTTTCAAAAGAAACATTTTCCTCCCAAAGCTTTTTAGTTAATGTTCATTTGAAGTTGGAAGACAAAATCTATACATGGTAATAATGTTAATGCACTTGCTACAGAATTATTCTAAATGTCATGTGAAGTGAGTTGATAACAGAAAATGGTAGACTTGAAGTAAAATTAATATTTCTAATGGGGTTCAAAGATAAGTTCATGTAACTAATAAAGAAATAATTTACTGCTAGTGACATGGTTTTGTCATGTTTTAATAATTTTGGAAACTTATATGAACGATAATTACATTATCCCAAACTTGATTCATTGATCAGTGCAATTTTGTGCCATTTACATTTAAAGAACTACTCGTCCTAAGTTGTGCAGAGCTTTTTCCCACACATCTCTGTTTTAAGATATTAATACAAGTTATGCTTCCTATCCTATCCTATCCTATCCTATCCTATCCTATCCTATCCTATCCTATCCTATGCTATCCTATCCTATCCTATCCTATCCTATCCTATCCTATCCTATCCTATCCTATCCTATCCTATCCTATCCCTATCCCTTTTTCTTTGGTGCTCTTTCACTCTGCCTCTTAGAAACCACAAAGAAAAGGTTTGCTAGAGTACTGTCTATGATTTGTGAAACTGGTCACAGTAATCAGTAATGCTTGTATCCTTCTATTCTTCAGAAGTTCTTCATTTCAAGGAGGGTTTGTTTGGTTTTTTTCCTTATTTGCAGCTAGTTAGAACTACAAACAGCAGGGATGGAGAAAGATGTTGATCCCAGTGCAGAAAGGCAGTTTTAATTTTAATCTTTTAAACTTACAGTTCTTCAGTACAAATATAATTTTCCATCTATATCTGCCTTCAATGAAAGGGTTATCCACTTCAGTGAGATCTCAAGATAGCAGATTTATTTCCATTACTTTTTCTTTAGTAGGAAATTTATCACTACTTTTATAAAATTATGAGCTGTCTTTGTTTCTCTATTTTTATCCTTCTAAATGCCCATTTCTGTCACTAAATAATGTTTGGAGTACATTATCAAACCTTTTTGTGATGATTCATGCAGAGTAGAGACATGTTTTTTCATTTACGTAATCAGTATCACACTTTTCAGTTTTCCTAGATCATTACCTTTGCCATGTGTCAGAATACTTCTGGGGCCTATGAATTAGGACAACAACTTTTCAAAAATGCAAAACGTTTTTTGCAAGCAAATTACTCCTTTCTGTCCAAAGTATTCACTGAAATGCATAGACAGGCATTTGATGTTATGAATGGCTTTTCTTAATACACTTTTGGCCCTGGCTGATATAGGATTGCTCAGAAAAGAATTCTTAGTCAAATTTGTGGGTATGTGAAATACACAGTATGGAAATAACTTCATTTGAAAACAGGTGTCTAGAAGGTCATGTAGCTCCTGATGGTGCTTCATATAAAATTTACATGCTATAAATTGTATAGCTGTTGAACACTTGCAGTGTTTCCTGTGCTAATGCTGTTTTCAGCAGTTGATAAAATGGCCCTCCACACTTCCATCACGTGCTTCAAATCCAATGACATTATTGCCATGCATTCAGGAGAGACCTGTTAAAGATTTGCTGCTGATCTCTGAAGCCGAGTTACATAAGGGCACACAGTTTCTATCTTCTGAACAACTCTGAGCCCCCAAAGAAGTAATCAGCCACAGCCAGAATTGATCTCAAGTTGTACTTCCCTTTCCTAAAAGCTTCAGGAGAGCAAGGAGCAATTGTAGACATAGACAATAGAGAAATTGTGGGACAGATGAGAATGTGGTGAATAAGAGGTAGGCGTAAAGAGAATTGTGTTATCTGAGAGAGAAGCAGAATGGCTGAATCAGTAGCAAGAAAAGCTATTTGCTGGTAGGAAATTTGGAGGTGAACTAGTGTTGGATAAGAGAACAATTATTATCCAAGGGATTCAAAAGAATGACAGAAGAAAGGAATGAAATAAAATAGGATGATATGAAGATAAAATAGGAAAAGTAGTGGCAGATTTTTTTCATTTGTCATATTTTCAACTACAGCTGCAACTGATTGCAAAGCCATGAGATCCTACATTAATTTTCTGTCAGAGAAGGTTCTCTAACAAAATACATGTGGTGTGATTTCTTCATTTATTTTAAAGGTTTTTATTTTTTAAAGGGAATTGCATCCAAGAATCATGTAAATAAGTTTAAAGTTGACCTTTATTTTTATAATACTACCAATAAAGTTTGCAGCGCTGCATTATTGCTGGAAACTTTCTCCAATTTTGTATTATTAACATAGTTCGAAAGACAGAGCAGCTCTCTACTCAAAGGTCATAGCTTCTCAATTCAAAAGAAACTAGGGGGGGGAAAAAAGCAAAACAAAACAATGGTGATGAAAAAAGAAAGATGAAAAGGGAAGGTTTTAAGAAGCAGAAGCTAATCTTTGGGTAAGAAAAAGAGAATTCAATTCACACTGAAATCTTGAGCTCTTTTTGGAGTGGTTTAAGTGATCTACTGACAATATTATAGGACAAGAATGATTTCATTTTCACTTGGTATAAGCAAGACATTTCAACAAAATGGCTGGGCATTCTTTCAATTTTCAATTATAACAGTCATTCAAGGGAAATCTTTGTTTTTAGAAAGTCTGTTGCACATGAAGTGGTTTAGATTTGAAATATATAAGGTAAATTAATTAGTGAGTGTGGTGCATTTTGTCTCGTAATTCATTATTTTTCATGTGACTGAAGCTGTGGCAATTTGTAGAACTACTTTTGTGTCCTTTTAGTTGTTCATCAAAATAATGAATGGTTAGACTCCAGAGATCTAGGTATTTTTTAGTCTTTATAGCATAGGTTTGCAAAAATGTAAGAACTGTGGTGTTCCTCTGAAAAAAAATTTAAAAACACTGCCTTTTGGCAACATTTAAACATTCCAACAGCAGTGGAAACAAGTGTGTTGCAGTTAACAGTCCTAGAAGATATTTCAAGTTTGGCATCATCATCCAGGCACTCAGCCAATCACTTTGTAACCTGAAGGTATAAACAGAAAGAATGCAGTGGGGATTTACAGAAGTACTTGAATGTCTATAAAGTAGGTGACCATGGAGAATAAAGATATACAGGACAAAGGAAAAGCTGCTGCTGATTATCTGTTTCAAGGAAAGAATATTATAGACCAGTAGTTCCTTTTATTTTTCTATTTTTTCTGTAATTATTATGCATTTGTAGGGGAAAAAGAAATAGTGCATTCCTATTTATTATTTTACTGCATACTTCATAGAGAGAATTTTTATAACATTTGGAAGAGTGTTTCCTTTATAAAATGTAAAATATGAATGAGAAAATGTGATGAGAATGAAAATAAAGTCCTCTAATAATTTTGAAGTCAAGTAGCTAGTAAAATAAGTGACTGGTAATTCATTTTGATCATCATGTCTATCAATAAAATACCGGAAGGAAGAGAATCTCATAACATTGTGTAATCACCTTTGTTTCACCAGCTGAGTTTACTTTGTGGATAATTATGTAAAAGACAATGAGTCTTTTACCACATTGATTTGCCTTGTAGATTAAAAAAAAAAGAAAAAAAAAGAGGTACAAATTTGTTTTCAGATGAAAAACATTTTGTTGGGGGTTTTCCCCCTTTAATATTGGTAATGATGCTCTAAGTCTCAGATATGCAGAAGGGGGAATTCAATTATTCTGCTGAAAACATTCTAAATGTGAATTTCTGGTGATGTGTTAGATTAGTCTGGGGGAAGAAGAGTCATACAGAGTATCCTATAGCTGTTACACCTGTTATTGAGGGTTTTCATACAAAGGTCTTATTTTACAGGGAAGACATATGTGATTAATCTGAAGATTCATTATACATGTTCATACTATGATATTGTGCAGGTTGACCTTGTCTGACTATCACAGATGCCCATCCAGCCATTTTCTCTTTCCCTCTTCAAATGAACTCATGAGATGAGATAAATATAGGGAATTTTTTTACCCTATTAGACTTGCACTTTCCAAAAGGCCTCCACCAATGGCTGTGGGGCTCAACCATGCCCTGCAGTGGGTGGGTTGGATCAAGCTGGAACCGGCTGTGAAAGGTTCAAGGCAGCCCCAGCCTCTCCTCACAAAGGCCACCCTGCAGTCCTGCCACTGCCAATGCCCTGGCACCTGCAAATCCACAGATATATTTTCTATACCATTTTCAAAATATTCAATAAAATCCTGTATCTTTACTTAATATACTAATAAATGTTTATTGTAATAAATTAAAAATAACTAGTAACATATGTTAGAAAGGACAGCTTGTTATAGCTTTATGTAGAACCAGTAAAGAATGATGAAACAGAAGTCTATTATATTCAAAGCAGGTAGGGATTTTAAATATTTAAATCAGGTAATTTAAAATTATAATTTATCCTTAGCAGGAAATAGCTTGATACATTAATTTAAAACCAAGAAAGAGGATACAGAATACCAGAGCAGAATTTTCTTTGGAAAATCTCTTTCCTCTTGCTTCACATGCTAGCACAGTAGCTGTAGAGAAAATGATCCTTGCCTTGAAAGATTTGGTAACAACAAAATTCACCACATCCTGGTGGATGGGAAAAACACAAAGAAATGATGAGCAAGGGATGAGAAACTATAGGAGGTATCATGGGATAAGCAAGGGCCATTAAGTTCTCAGAAACATCTAGATGAAAACTAATATGAGCTCTCTTATTATTAGCTAAACTTGTGAGCCCTACTTAATCTGCAAATAGAAGTCTGTAAAACTATTTAGGGCATGTAGAGCTCAGAAGTAGGTGAACATTAACAGTACTAAAGCACTAGAGAAGACCTGAGAGGGGATGCCATTAATGCATACAAATAACTCAGATTTCTGACAAAGGGATGGTGCCAGACTCTTTTCAGAGTGCTCAGCAACAGGACGAGGAGTAATGGCCATAAACTCAAGCACAAAAAATTTCACCTCAACATGAGGAAGAACTTCTTTACATTGAGGGTGGCAGAGAAGTGGAACAGGCTGCCCATGAGACATTCTGATTTTAAAGTATGGAGAGCAAGGCAAATTCATACTTTTTTTCCTGTGGAAGTTCTTCTATTTATTCCTTTAGAGAAGATATTTAGCCAAGACTTCTGTTACATTTGTTGTTGGGGTTTTGTGAAAGTGTGCTCTCTTAGTTTATTACTGTACAAAATGCAATAGGAGTAACCAGCTGATATATCTGCAAGACAAAACACTATATATGAAGTGTCAGCCCATGTAGCTGAATGATAATGAGAGTAGTGCTTAGATTTACTTGCACGTTTATGGATAATGAAGCTATAATAAAGTTGAGATCAAATTAAAAACACGAGATTAAAATGTTCAGTACTACTTTGTAGTCTGCAGATTAGTTTTTCTGCTGTCTTGTACACAGAACTTTCAAGGTCTTAAACACCAGTTATAACAAATGTAACAGCATTTATTTTTCAGGGTGCTGTAATATGTTTTATTTGCCCTAAAAATCTTTTGAGCTGTTGCAAAACTAGACAACCAAACAAAACCAGAACAAAAACTTATCATATCATCTGAGATGACTTTATGACTAGGGAAAAATTAATTTTTAATTACATGGGCAACCATAAATTAAAATATTTCCATTCGACAGTAAACTTCAATGAATAAAATATATCTTTCTGCAGAGATTGCTATGACTCTTCTGCATATTTGTACTTCATAATCAATCCATAAAATATCTTTACTGGCAAATATTTATTTTTTTCCTCTGATGTTAATTTATTTATGGCCCTGATTTTCAAGCACATGTATGTCAAGAAATGTCCACTCCACCATTATCATGTTTAGTGAGTTCTTCTATTAACTATATGGTTTTAAATCTGTAAGTTTACAGCTGACTGTACAAAGTCATCATCAATGCAAGTAGGCATGAATTACTTCCTCTGAGTGTTCATTTTGAATTGTCTTATGACCACTGTAAAAATGTAAGTATTTAAAAATATTTTTATTGTTAATGAAAGGTATGCACAAATGCGGTTGTATTTTAAACTATTTCTATTTTATTCTATTTTTTAAAATCTATATATTTATTTGTCAAGGGAGGATTTCACCTCACTCTGCACAATTGCCCATTTGCATTGAAAAGAGTGGCAGGAGAGGAAGGAAATTACTTGTTGGGGTTGTTTTGTTTTGTTGGTTTGGGGTTTTTTTCTGTTTGGCTATGCTAGAAAGTTCAGCGAAATGGTATGCAGATTATCAGAAATGTGAAAAAGTAAGAATTTTTAAAAAGTTACATTAATCTTGGAAATTGAAAATCCCTGGTTCTGAGCAGGGGTCAAATTCTTTTTCCTGTTTTGCTGCTGTAAATACTGAGTAAATCCCTTGCAGTTCAGCAGAATAAGTCCCTTTACTTCAAGTAACTCTTCCATATTAAATTAACAGAATATTCTGCCCTAATGATTGTGGTTTGTTTGGTTGTTGGGTTTTTTTTTTTTTTGGTTTGTTTGGTTGCTTGGTGTTTTTAGCTATGAGTTTAATCACAAATTAATATTTTAAATTATATGTGTATTTATAGAAATGCTGCGATGGGTTGAACTTGGCTGGATGCCAGGTGCCTGCCAAGCCTCTCTATCCCCTTCTCAGTAGAACAGGAGGAGAAAATAAGATGGGAATAAACCCCCAACTTTTAGGTCAAGATAAAGGGATTTTACTAAATCAAAACCAAAGGTCATGCTTGTGTGAGCAAAGAGAAAACATGACAGATTTTCTTTTGTACTTTCTATTAGCAAGCAATGTCTGTCCACTTCCTGGGAAATTGGGCTCCATCACACATAACAGTTATCCCTGAAGACAAAAATTAGAAATATCAAATGCCCCTCTCTTCCTCTGTCATTTCCTATCTTTTATGTCTGAGCAGATGGCTTAAAACATGGAATACCCTCTTGGTTAACTTAGATCAGCTGCCCTGTCTGTGTCCCCTCCCAGGATCTTGCCCACCCCAGCCTACTGGTATGTGTGAAGAATGTGGGAGAGAGAGTGCTGATACTGTGAGAGCACTGCTTGCCAGTAGTCAAAAAACTGGTTTGTTGTAAACACCTTTCTTACCAACACAAAGCACAACACTATGGGGGCTGCTATAGGAAATAACACCTCAGGAGGACCCAATACAAGTGCAGAAACATATGTAAAAAGGCATATTTCTTTTCATATGTGTATGCATGTAGACTACCTGAAATGGAAAAAAAAAATGAAGTCTTTGACAGGTTATTAAAAATAACATTCAGAATTTAAAGTGGGATTCTAATAAGGCTTCTCACATAAGTAAAAATAAATCTTTTAAATGAGCCTTCTGAAATGCAGTTTTCTGAAGACCAACAAGCATAGGCTTTTGCAGTGGAACAGAATAGCAGCATATCATTGGATGAATAAATATTGAAAGCAATCATCCTGAGATGATAGGAGATGGAGAAGGCTAGATAAGTTTGTGTCATTTTGGTACAGTTAAAACCATTTTAAGAGAGAAAATATCAGTGTCTTGATCTATAATATTTTATCCTTAATCCCATGAATTTTCCAAAAGCAACAAATGAATTTTATAACAGCTAGGAATGCGATGTTTGGTTTGAGTATGATAAGAACAACATTTATTCAGGGGGTGACTTTCAAAATGTTTCTCAGTTGAACAACCTGGAACAGTTTCAGGTAGGTCCACAAGACATGGCGAAAGACAGCCAGATGTTCTTTATAAGAAAACTACCTACATACTTTGTGTTGCTGGGTTGAGTAACAACACTGACAAAATATTCAGATGTAAATCACTTTAAAAATATTACTAGACTAACTATAAAAAAATAGGCTCAAGCTAGAAATTATTTTTGGCATCTTTTTCTGTTTTTTCAGCCCAAGGACCTTTAGAAGTTTAAATTTTAGACTTGCATTTATAATGAACAGTAATGTTTTGTAATTGAATTCAGTGAACTGAACCTTTGAAAAATAGTTTGTTTTTCAGTAATGCTTAAGTAAGGATTGTATCTTTTACTGAAAATCTTTTCTATATTCTTTATTCAATATTGTACTTAGAGAATTTGATTACAATTCTGCAGTGCTGAGCTACATAAAATCAGAATTTTAAGATGTATTTACATTTTCCCTTTTTTTTTTTTTGGTTGGTTTATTTCTGTGTTTTTTATTTTCACCACTTATGTTCTCAGTGAATCTGTTTCTGAAAACAAGCATATCTTTCCTAAATCTTATGAGAAACTAAGACATAGGAAAAATTTATTAATTCTACATCTTGAAGTTTAAAATGCTGAAGCAAAATGTATATTGATTCCCAACTAATGAAGTGTTGAGTATCAGTTCAACATTGCTCTCACACTTTTATTTAAAGTGAAAGTATTGAAAACTTGTAACACTTTTCTTCAGACTTACAAAGTACCCAGGAAATATCTTCACTTTCAGAAATTTCACATTTCTTTGAAAGTAAGTGATAAATCCATTTCTTTCATTATTTAAGAATGGGGTAAGAGTTTGAGGAGGGGAATAAATTTTGAGACCACTATAAAAGGTTGTATGATAGAGAAAATAATTGCATTTGAGTTACTGATGTAGTGTCTTACCTGTAATGGAAAAAACTACCAAAAGTGTAATGCTCTGTATACAGAATAGCATATAGTGGTATCATTTACTTCGAAATAACTATCTTCAAACAAGAATTTTTGAAACAAGTTATAACTTCTGAACATTTCTTGTATATTCCCTGACACAGCATACTATGAATCATGCAAATTCAAAGTACCTGTTACAACTGGGTTTATTAGATGAGAGGCAGGATTATTTACCATGGGCTAAGCACTGAGAGCACTTTTCATGAAAACTTGCTTGTATCTCTTTCCCTCTTCTTGTCCTTTTCATACATTCAAACTAATATTTTCCAGTTCTGTATTCCAAACTCATATTCATCTCATCTTTCATCTTATATTCATATTCATCTTCTTCATTAGGCTAAAACACAGTAATTTCATAAACTGAGAGCATTCTAAAATATAAAATATTTTAGTTCCTAGATGACATATTACAATTTCAAGAGGATTAAGGGAGAAAGTAAGGGCTATTTAATTCTCAATAGTCACATATATAGCAGTATAGGGAAAGCACATCAGGCAGATGTATCAACTTTTATGCAGTTCAGTTAGAGAAAGGTAGTTCCCCAGGATCCCAAAGTATTACCACGAAAAATCTTGAAAAAGAATTTATATGACACATCCTTCTCATCAGTGACTCTTTCAGCACTGAATAACAATTATAGAATTTTATATATTTTTACATAATCATAACCATGTTTGAATCAGTTGCTACTAGCCCCTTTTATGACAGAAAATGCTAAAAAAATATAAATTTGTGTTTGCAAAGTCATCAACAGCTAAAATAAAAATTAGCTAAAAAATTATCTTTGTAGAAGAGAATATACAGATGAAGGTGACTCTTCTATCATCCAATATTCTCCTATGTAGCGAGATAAGAATATGGAAACCTGATACTGCTGGTGGATAGGTGGGGGAGTTTCATCTCATCTGAAATGCAATAGCATTTTAATTAATATGGTCTGTAGAACATAGCATATGCTAGTAATAACTTGCTTTCTCATTCCTCTTTCCCTTTCTATCCCTAACTTCTTATGCAATCCAAAATAAAAATAATGAAGAAATCAATGTGTAATTCTAGTTATTTAGATCAGCAATTTACAGGTGAAAAATCAAAGCTTGCCTGTAGGCTACAAAATAAATTGGTTCCTTATAAGTCTGCAAAAGCCTCTTCATGCTCAATTTTTTTTACATCATATCTGATAAAGTCATCCTGGTCTTTTTTGCTTCTGTAGGAATCAACATGTCCCTGAAGTTTGGCTTCTGTGTGATACATAGAATTTGTGCTTGGGCTCTGCAAAATAATAGGATACATCAAAAACAGGATCAGAAATTAGGCTTTCAATTGATGCCTTGAGAGACCCCAGAAAGCAGAACTTCTAGCCAAGTTAGTGTGGGATAAGATAAAAAGATAGATTCTTAAATGTCTAGGCTTAGGGTTTTCAGGAATACATGATGACATGCCTCTCAAACTGTGATTTCCATGGTTCACACATCTCTCAGTCCTGCCCCATCCTGCCCCTGGTCACACCCCATCAGGATTTGAGTCTGGGGGACAGAGCCTTTATTCATCATCTTTATCTTCCTCAGCACATGTAGGGTCCTTGGAGCTTTTCCAGTGTTCTTTAGACCCCAAGATTGCTGGCTTATGTTTATGTCTCGTGCTGCAGGCCTTCTGATATTCTTCAGCCTTCTGCCTTGAAAAGACATCTAAATAACTAAAAGAATTTAAGGCATCAATAAGGGATAGGGGGTACAATATATAAGCATTGAACTTAAGCTGCCAGAAATATTAACACACTAAATCTGCATTTAACTACAGTTACAAGTGCTTCCAAAATCTATAAAAATGAAAAAAAAAATCAAAAACCCCTGAGGCATCACAATGAATACCTGGTCACCTGCAGTTCTAAACATCTGTCCCTCTGTCTCTGATTTGAGAGTTCAGTCAGCTGTTGCACTTAAGTTTACTCCTTCTTTGGTCTGTTGCATCATATCCTTGTATCTCACTCACTTATGATATCTTGTTTCTTCACCCTGAGACCATCAATCTAGAGACAGATTATTCCAAATTGAATATGCATAACATTGAGCAGGTTTGGATTCCTTCACTGTCCATAGTCCTCCAGAATTTTGTAGAGTAGTAAGGTGAAGGGCTGAACCACGTGGACATGTGTCAGTATACATCACTTAACCCCTGTGATGGGATCATATCTCAGGTTCCCTTTTACCTGACGTTAGAGACGTATCTATTAAGTTTGGTTGTTACAGTGCTTCCAGTGTCTCATGGCAGGAGTCAAGACTTTAATTTCCTAGTAGTGTCCATGACAGATGAAATTATTCTGCAATTACTTGTGTTATGGTGTCTTTATAGAGCAGCAGATTTTTGCCTCGGTGGTAATAACATTCTGAATAAATAATTCATTATGATTATTTTTCAATTAAAGTTAAATAAATTAGCAAGCATTTTGTAATCTAACATAGCTAGTGGTAATCTGGTATCTCAGAAGTCAACTTTTTGTCTGAATTCCAAAGTTACTGGTAAGAAGCATTTACAAACAACACATTGAAACTTTCAATTAGTGTTTATACCACAAAGAGCTTGATATACTATTGATCTCTCTTAATATGGTTGCCAAATTCTCTCCACCAGTGCAATATCCTGTAATTGCAGATATACAGATGAGAAAAAGAAAACAAAAAGGATTCCCATTTTAAAGGAATTAAATTTATATCATATTTTAGAGTTGCTGAGTATATTGAATAACATATTCATCTGGAAATAAATTCACACTGAAGTTTATATGACAGGTCTGCTTACAGACAATATTGTTATCACCTGCATACTCAAACTCTAGACATCATCTGTTCTCCTTCCTCTAGTAGTGAATTAAATCTTCTCCAGGCTTCTCTCAGCCATATCCAAATAGAAAGACTGGGATCTTTGTCTTCACTGTGACTGGAGTACTTACCTTTTGAAAAGTGTGAACTACTAGTTTCTGATGTGGTCAGAAAACCCATTGTAGTGAGTAAAAATGAATACATATTTCCATTCCTGACTGGGCTACTCTGGCCAAGGTGCAGATGCACACATCATGACATCACCCTTCGGTGAAAGAAAAAAAAAAGGCACATAACTGTGAAAAAAAATGACCAAAAATCTCTAGAATGTTGGCTACAAAAGTGATCTTAATTTTAGTATAGTATAGGCTGAAAGCTGCTTAACTTTTAGGTAGTTTTTGAAGACGTAAAGGAAATAATTTTTCCTAGTGACTAACATAATTTGAGAGGATAGATAGCAAGTTGAAACCACCACTTGCTTTGGGAAAACAAATAAAACATGCAAATAAAATCTTTACACTATACAGAGTATTGGGAAAAGACAACAAAACAAACAAAACCTATGTTTTCCTTCACCCTTAATGAAAATAAATGCATGATTTGGTAAAAATCATAAAAGGTTTTATTAAAATAGGAAATTAAATGACCACCAAAAGGTCCTTTTCATATCATTACAGCAGTGTTTCAACACAGTTGCAGTTCATATATCTCACATTCCTTTATAGGATCAAGTTTCCCACTTGGATTGCAATTTTTTGCAAATTCCGCTCCTATAGTGAGAGCTGAGGGTAGAGATTTGCATTGCTTTGTTTACCACAAAGGATAGCAAGCAAGGATTACAGGGAAGAAAATAAATGAATATGAACTGAAAGTATTCCTTTAAATATTTACTTCAGTAAAAAGATTATTTTCCACCAAAAAATCAGACTGTAATGAAAACTTTAGCCTAAGTTTTACATGCTCCCAAAACTAAACCAAGTTCCTAATCCAAAATGCAACTCCAAACCCTCACTGTAAGTGTCCTGTTACTGATTTTTTTTTAAATTCATTCACAAAGTAGATTGTTATTCATTTCCTGTGAAGATTCTCACCTTCCTTGATGTGTTTTAAACATTCATCATGGAATCATGTGTTGTACATTTTTTTTTAATTTAGCTGAATCAAAATCTATAGAATAATCCAAAACCTAGTCTCAGAGTTGGACAAGAATCTAACAAGGGTTTAAGGGAATAAGTATCTAAAATCAAATCAAGGCTTGGTAAGGTGTGGTTTCAGAAATTAATAAATCGATCTCAGTGACCTTCCATGACAGCTCAGTTAATTCCACAGAGTCATGTGATTTTCTTTGTCCAGATTTTTGGATTTAAATTTCATCCTAAATACACAATCTATATCAATAGGGAATATTTTCCAACTCAGCTCCAGCCATATTCATCATCTTGACATATGTATTCATAGGTAGTTGATTTATTTACCTATTCTTTCCATATAGTCTTTGTTATCTTCCTCTATTTCACCTATGCTTTAAATATCTTGCTATAAATTAAATGCTGGTTTTTGTAGTTTATTCTTCAAGTGTAACACCTCTGGTTCCCTTCTGATGAAGCATCTGCTGTCAAAAGAAGGGGAGAGCATATAGCTCTTCACAGAATCAGTCTGTATGTTAGCTCTCAAAATTGCGTTTCCTAGAAGTCTCTGCAACCTCTACTCATAAGACACTCTGTGCTGGCCAGCCATCATTAGCAGTAGCAGATGTTGACACTGACATATCTAAGATAATATTTCTGACATTTTAATGGCATTATTCCTTAAGGATGATATTTGCTTCTTTTACATTGTCTTAGGTGCCTGCTCTTTCCACCAAGTCCTATAGATCTTGCTCAAGACAATGCCTTAATTGTCCACACATCTGTTCTGTGCTCTTTCATTCCTATGTATGGTACATTTGCTGTCATTGTTGCTTAAAACATAGAAATTGGCAGGGCTTTCTGACCTTTGTTTCTGTAAGTCTGGCAGAAACTTATTTTAATTAAGAGCTGTCTACCAATTAGTGCCATTTATTTTTAATGACTTACGGTATATGATCTGGAGGTACGCTAAGGAATTTCATAAACTTTAAAACTGAACTCAGAATAGGGGGAGGAAAAAAGCAGTAATGATAAAGAAATTTTCCTCTATTTTTCTGTCCCTTAAAGAACTAAAGAAACTTTAATTCAGTGACTCTCATTGCTGGAAAATGCTTGGGTATTCAGTTAGAGTAGCTGCACTTCTTTAGGAGAAATTTACTTTACGCAAAACTTTCCTTATATTTATATCTGGATAGTTCTGCTGAATTGAAGCAGGTCATGCAAAGGAATAAAGCAACACAGAATTTGGTGTAATGCCATTATGAGGGAAGATCTATACTTGTTTCCATTTAGTCACTGGCAATACTTCACAATAGCTTTACTAAGCTAATGCCTACTGTTTTTCAGTGCATTATGTGTAACAGTAGGAGGCATTAACGAAAAGACTCCCATAGACCTAGCTCATGAATTTGAACAGTAGGAAATGATTCCTCCTACTAGTTTTATACAAGCACTGCAATTTCTGTTGCATGTTTCAATAGGTCCTAAATCATAAAAAGGACTTCAAGACCTGGCTGTGCATTTCATATAAAAATGTGAGCATTAAAAGAAACATGGATTACTAAGGCTCTCATTCAAAGAGCAATCTAATCACAGAAATATAGGATTACTCTTAAGCTCTGTCTTTGACGTAAAAAAATTTCAGACAGAAATGTTTTTGTTGGATAGATTAGAAGAGCTCCATTACAATAAGACTCTGTGTCTCAATAGATAGGAGATATATATTCAAATCCTTCACATATAGGTGGGAGTTTGGATGCTGATGGCCTGAATACCATGCTAATATTCAATCTGCTTTCTACAAGCCAAAGCATTACACATCAGTTTGGATGTATCTTCTGGCCACAATCTCTTCCTTAAAAAGTCCTATTATAAGACTAGCCTCATCTGTATCTTTGCAAATAGTCTTTTGCAACTGCTGCATATTTAGTATGATCAGAGAATATTCATTAGACTGGAATCCTTAAGGGGCCACTGTGGGGCAGGTCTAAGCTGCTATCTAAGCTTAATATTTGTGTAAGTTCTACACTTCTAAGATTGGGAAGGGTTCCAACACATGCAGAAAGGCAAGATCATGCAAGGGCAAAATTTTTATCAAGTCTTAAGACACCCTCGGAGTAAGGGAGAACAAAAAGGTTTTGAATTGCACTACTTGAATAATGTGATTTAAATTTGTATTGACTAAACCCTAGTTTCAGATAATCTTAGTTCCACTCAAATATGGCTTTATTTACTTATATTTTTAAAATTTTATTTTCTGCAGAACATGTATTTTGTGCTATTCCCAAAGGGGGCATAGATTTTATCCATTTGTTTGGGGTTTTTGGTTTTGGTTTTGGTGTTGTTTTTTTTTTAGTTTAGTTCAGCTTGTTAGTTAGAAAACAGTAGGAGCACAAAGCAAAGTCAAAGGAAAAACTACATTATTTTTCATTGTGTACTGGCAGAACACCAAGAAAGAGTAATTAAATAAACAGTCCTGGAGTCCAGCAACAGTAAACACCTTAGGCAACAACTTCCAAAGGTGAACTACATTTCCTAGGGAGTGCCAAGTCTAGAATATAATGTTACACTATATGACTAAATGCAAACATGAAAGTAGATGTCCTTGTGAAGGGAAAGCAGAAAGAAAAAGCAGAACAAAAATCTTGAATTAACCTTCAGTATGTTTATTCCTAGTGATGGATGTTAGAGGAAAAAATGTTAGAACATAAGCTGTGATAAAAAGCTAGAGACAGAGCTAAAAATATTCAGGTTACTTTTCTCCTTTCTGTTTTCCTGTCTTTTTCCCTTGGTCTTCAATATCATTCCAGAAAACCAGCTTCTTTTCTTTATTAATCAGAAAATCTAGCCCATGCAAAAAGATTTTAAAATTAAGATAATAAATTTATGCTTACCAATGAGAGCAAGGCAGTTCCATGACAAATGAGAGGGCATTTGCTCATCCTGAGACAATGATCTCCTCCCCCTTTTGTCATATGTTGGTATTTCTAATGTTAGGTTACTTAACAGGGCCGGGGTTAAAGGTAAGGGGCAACATTCGTTCACTGTTTTGGTTTGTGTTGCACAATTTTCAAGCTATTCTAAAAGCAAATATATGAAAGTTGCAGCATCGCATCAGAAATACATAGGAAGAGCATCATGCTCATAGAGCAAAGAGCTTTTTTTCCTGCATTTTCAGGTTTCTGTGGCTCATTTTGTGTCCATTGCTGTATATGCATCTGTTTCGTCTTCCCTCTCTTTCTAGCACTTATCACATATACAGTACTTCACTATATAAAACAAATAAATAATGTTAGCCAAGATTTAATTTTCAGTAAAAAAATTTTCAATTATTTACCTCAGAACTCTTGAGCTATTACTTACCTTCATCATGGGCATGTGAGATTTTAAGCTTGGAATCAGAATACATCCTATTGTCAATAATTCATCAGTAGTTTCATTTTGATCATATTTTCACAGAATTTGGGGAAGAGAGATAGAAAAGACAAAGAGGAGTGAAATAGAGGGAATTAAAATGTCAGGTGGGCTGAGGTAGTAAGCAGAAACGGTCTGCAGCACCTTGTTAGTAAAGCCAAGAAACTCTAAAAGGGATTTCATATGGGGAATATTTCTCTTTTGGTAGCAAATTTCAAGCAATAGTCCAAAGGGAAGAGAGTCCTTAAAGGAGAGAATCTCTCCTCTTCTGCGGGGTGTCCCCAGACCTACGAACACGGCATTCAGTGTGGAAGTCACTGATGGGTCCTCACAGAGGTCTGGTCAATGCTTCAAACTTTATTGTCAGGCGAGCAGAGTTAATACACTTTCTCAAGCTGCCCACGCATACAATAACGGCTGGCAATTGGCTAACTGCAGCTGTCCACGCGCCCAAGTCACGACGGTGATTGGACAGCAGGTGGCATCCACGTGGATAGCAACGAGGAACTCCAACCAATAACGACCGTTTTGCTCCAGCCTTATGGATACATTCCTAACCGTCACACCTGCAAGGGCACGGTGTCCTTGACCAAACGGTCTGCAGTAAGCAGGGGGTTGTGCATACAGGCTTCCGCTAAGATGCCGTGGCCTGAGTCCACAAGCCATGCCCCAACAATAGTCTGTTGGAGCTAAAGCTTTTTGGAAAAGTGTTGTTTGTTTGTTGTTTCCTTTGTTTTGTTTTGGGTTGGTTTTTTTGTTTGGGGTTTTTT
This sequence comes from Pithys albifrons albifrons, assembly GCF_047495875.1. NCBI lineage: Eukaryota > Metazoa > Chordata > Aves > Passeriformes > Thamnophilidae > Pithys > Pithys albifrons. The sequence continues at coordinate 85,386,838 of NC_092461.1, forward strand.
ACTTGCATTGAAATTGCTTTTAAATCCTTGATTGCCGAATGTGACGGAAATAAAGAAGCAAACTCTTCATTTATAATAGCTTATCTGAATGAGGGTCTCTGACATCCATAATCAAAATATTATTTAACTTTTCCTTTGGCTAGGGTGGGCTTCTTATTCCTCTTCTTTTATTTGAAGGAAAGGAATCTTCTATCAATAGAGACAAATTATAAAGTCATAACATAAATGTGTAAGGTACTTCTCATTTCCTATAATCATAGTTGTGAAGTGCTTTTTCTTTTTGTTAGTTTGTCTTTTTTTCCCTTTCTCTGGTTTTGTAATCCTGATCGAAATGTCATATATCATTAATAGTACACAAAACTGGACTTCAGGTGAAATACCACACAATTAATGGAACCCAAACTCAAGGATATGTGACAGTGACAGCCATGACAGAAAAAAATACAAGCATGAAAGAGCTTCACCTCTCAGGTACTCAACTTTAAGGTTGTGCAAAGCTTCAACTTGAGAAAAAAATCAAATGTTATTTGCAATTTTTCCTTTTCCATGAAATCTAATAATACACATAGGCTGTCTTAATCTGATGCAGAGCACACTGCACACAACTGTAACTTTACTAATAGTGTAAGAGTTAACATACTTGGATTTGAGCTGGTTCTTGTTTAAAGTGAAAATATGTTCTAAATTGATATAATTAATACATAACAATAGAGGAATGAAAGTCGTATTTAAAAATTGACAAGAAATAAGCATATGATATGGCATTTGGGTAGCAGAGATCTAGATATAAATTTTGATGACTCTGTTTTGTCCATAATACAGAGTGAGATTTAAGTGAACAGTCTTCCTGTGTCCCCTTTTTCTCTACCCCAGCAGAAAGCAAGACGTGGAGAGTAACAGGCATTATGCACTTAAAAGAAGACAATTTGGATTACTGGGGAGCTGAGAAGTGCTGCAGTAAGTGCCAAAAATAAACTGAGACTTGAGGACAGAAATGCAGCCTAGAGAATGAGGAAACAGATTCAAACATAAGGTTCTGTGTAACAATTAATTGAGATCTACTAGTGAAAACTCATGGTGCCAGTGAGTCAGAGAGGCCAGCTTGGACTCCATGTGTCAAATGCTATCACCTTCTGTTAGGAGGAGGTTTTATAAGGAAAAGCAATAGAAATATTTTAATCTATTGTCTTTCTTAGACTAATTAGAATGTATAATTCTTTCTCAAGAGGTGCACTCCAAAGGACTAATTCTGAGGATGAAATTTTGAAAGTTTGCTTGAGCAATTATTCTGGCTTTATCCCATGTAAAGTGGTGATATGGTTTTCTTCTTATGTTAAGTATATGAATTAGTGAGTTTGACTTAGTACCAGCTTCTTTTTAGGACCATTGTTTCTTCTTCAAAATAGGCTGTGGGACTGCAAATTTTGATACATGTATGTTGTCACTGGTATGCATAGCCTTGCTGTTGTGAAAACAAAACTCCTGCAGGATATTGCACACAATATTGGACTCTACTGTGTTATTTCTTTAGCCAAAAGAGCTATAAACTAACTGTTCCTGTGCTTACGACATAGAATATAAGTCATTTTACTGGTATATAGCAAATATTCCATGTGTGTAATAAAACATCTGCAGTTGGTTTGCTACTCCTTAAATAACAAAGGAGGGATAGTCTCCTCTATCTTTGGGAAAATTATTCCTTTTTTGAAGTAAGTGAAACCCTTATTCTAGTAAAACTGCCTACTGACCTTGGTTACTGCTAAATTCTTTACAATAGGATAGTAGAAACTATCTTGTAGTAGAAGCCCATTTTCAGTTCCTATGGAGTAATTTTACAAAAAATTGTTACTAGAAAACAGATTTTTAAATAAAACAATCTCAGTTTCTTAGAGAAAAATAATTAAGAAGATGAACTGAGAACCATTTTAATTTTTCTTTTAATTTCTAAAGGACAATGCTTTTTAAATGATTGGTATGATTTCAGTCTTAATAACTTAGCAGCATTCCCAGACTTTGGGAGACTGAACTGTTAGTATGATTTAATTAATTTAGTTGCATGATGACTTAAAATTCTCAGATAATATAAACTTCAACTCTTTTTTTTGTTTGTTTGTTTCATCAAAATGTTGAGATTAAAGCTTGCATGCATAGGCTTCCTGCAGACATTACTGGGACATAATACTCAGTGTCAAGTCTAAAAATAAAACTTTTTTTGCATATATATTTTTACAAGAAAGTAAAACAAGTCCTGAAAATAATGGCAGAATTTAAATTTAATGGCAGTTGTATCAACAGCAGATCCACAAGCAGCAATATGATTGTATTTTCATAATTTTCAAAGAGGGATCTGATATTTCTTTATATACATATATATGTATGTATGTATGTATATCTATATTATAGAATCATAGAATCGATTGGGTTGGAAAAGACCTCCAAGATCATCGAGTCCAACCCTTGGTCCAACTCCAGTCCATTTACTAGATCATGGCACTCAGTGCCACGTCCAATCTGTGTTTAAAAATCTCTAGGGATGGTGAATCCACCACCTCTCTGGGCAGCCCATTCCAATGCCTGATTACTCTCTCTGGAAAGAATTTTTTTCTGATCTCCAACTTCAATTTCCCCTGGCAGAGCTTAAGCCCGTGCCCCCTTGTCCTATTGCTGAGTGCCTGGGAGAAGAGACCAGCCCCCACCTGGCTAGAACTTCCCTTCAGGTAGTTATAGACAGTGATGAGGTCACCTCTGAGCCTCCTCTTCTCCAGGCTAAACAACCCCAGCTCCTTCAGCCTCTCCCCATAAGACTTGTGCTCCAGTCCCTTCACCAGCCTTGTTGGTCTTCTCTGGACTTGCTCCAGCACCTCAATATCCTTTCTGAACTGAGGGGCCCAGAACTGAACACAGTACTCAAGGTGTGGCCTCACCAATGCAGAGTACAGGGGAAAGATCATTGCCCTGGTCCTGCTGGTCACGCTATTTTTGATACAGGACAGAATCCCATTGGCCTTCTTGGCCACCTGGGCACACTGTTGACTCATGATGAGCTTCCTGTCAATTAGTACCCCCAGGTCCCTTTCTGCCTGGCTGCTCTCCAGCCACTCTGTGCCCAGCCTGTAGCGCTGCAGGGGGTTGTTGTATAGGAGTACAAAGTACAGGAGCCAAAGTACAGGACCCGGCACTTGGCCTTGTTGAACTTCATCCCATTGGAATCAGCCCATCTCTCAAGTCTATCCAGATCCCTCTGCAGAGCCCTCCTGCCTTCCAGCAGATCGACACTCCCTCCCAACCTGGTGTCATCAGCAAATTTGCTGATGATGGACTCAATCCCCTCATCTAAATCATCAATAAAGATGTTAAACAGGACTGGACCCAATACAGACCCCTGGGGAACACCACTAGTGACCGGCCGCCAGCTGGATGCAGCTCCATTCACCAGCACTCTCTGGGCCCGACCCTCCAGCCAGCTCTTAATCCAGGAGAGGGTACACTTGTCCAGCCCATCGGCTACCAGCTTTTCCAGGAGTATATTATGGGAGACAGTGTCAAAGGCCTTGATGAAGTCCAGATAGACCACATCCACAGCCTTCCTCTCATCCACCAGGTGGGTCACCTGATCGTAGAAAGACATCAGGTTGGTCAGACAGGACCTGCCCCTCCTAAACCCATGCTGGCTGGGTCTAATCCCTTGTCCACCCCGAAAGTGCTGTGTGATTGCACGCAGGATGAACTGCTCCATAACCCTGCCAGGCACGGAGGTCAGGCTGACAGGCCTATAGTTGCCAGGGTCCTGCTTGCAGCCCTTTTTATGGATTGGGGTGACATTCGCCAACCTCCAATCATCTGGGACCTCCCCAGAGAGCCAGGACTGTTGGAAGATGATGGAGAGCGGTTTGGCAAGCTCTTCTGCCAGCTCCCTCATCACCCTGGGATGGATCCCATCTGGTCCCATAGACTTGTGAGGATCCAGCTGGCTCAGTAAGTCGGTCACTATTTCCTCCTGAAATACAGGAGGGGTATTCAGCTCCCTCTCTCTGTCTACCAGCTCCAGAGGCCAGTTGTCTTGAGGGCCACCTGTCTTACTAGTGAAAACTGAGGCAAAGTAGGTGTTAAGTAACTCAGCCTTCTCCTCATCTTCCTTAACTATATTTCCCTCCAAGTCCAACAGAGAATGGAGGTTTTCCTTGCCCCTCTTTTTGTTATTAATGTATTTATAAAAGGACTTTTTGTTATCCCTAACTGAAATAGCCAAATTTACCTCAAATTCCACTTTTCTTTCCCTAATTTTTTTCCTGCATGACCTAGCTCTATCTGTAAATTCTTCGTAAGTAGCCAGCCCTTTTTTCCATAGTCTGTAAACTTTCTTTTTATCCCTGATTTCTTGCAGAATCTCCCTATTTAACCAAGCTGGCTGTCTTCCCCTCCAGCTGGCCTTTCGGCACACTGGGACAGCCTGTTGCTGTGCATTCAAAATCTCCCTCTTAAAACATGTCCATCCCTCCTGGACCCCCTTACCTTTAAGGGTTGTTTCCCAGGGTATGTTCTGAATCAGTTTTTTGAATAGGCCAAAATCTGCTCTCCGGATGTCCAAGGTAGAGGTTTTAATGGTGGCTCTCCTTACATCCCTGAGGACTGAAAATTCTGTTATTTCATGGTCACTATGCCCCAGGCGGCCTCCAACCACTACATCATCTACCAGCCCCTCTCTGTTTGTAAACAGTAGGTCTAGCGGGGCCTTACCCCTGGTAGGCTGATTTACCAGTTGATGAAGGAAATTGTCCTCTATACACTCCAGGAACCTCCTTGACTGCCTCTTCTCTGCAGTATGAAGCTCCCAGCAGATATCTGGCAGGTTAAAGTCTCCCACAAGAACAAGGGCTGGAGATTTTGAGACATCCACCAGCTGCTTGTAGAATAATTCATCCTCTTCATCATCCTGGTTGGGCGGTCTGTAACAGACACCCACAAGGGTGTCAGCCTTGTTGGCCTTGCCCCTGATTCTGGCCCACAGGCACTCAACCTTGTCACTGCTGACCTCAACTTCAACAGAGTCAAGAGACTCTCTAACATATAAAGCCACCCCTCCACCTCTCCTTCCCTGCCTGTCCTTTCTGAAGAGCTCGTAGTCCCCCATAGCAGCACTCCAGTCATGTGATTCATCCCACCAGATTTCTGTGACAGCAACTATATCATAGTTTTCCTGCTGCACTATGGCTCCAGCTCCTCTTGCTTGTTTCCCATACTGCGTTCATTGGTGTACATGCACTTCAGCTGGGCCATTGATTTCATTCTCAACTTGGGCTCTGTGCCCTTAGGCTTATCTCTGGAGAGCCCAGTTGCCATCCCTTTCCCCTTCAAACCTAGTTTAAAGCCCTCCTAACTAACCTGCCAACTTATGGGCTACAGTTCTTTTGCCCTTCCTAGATAAATGAAGCCCATCTGGTTTGATGAGACTGGGCAACATGGAGTTTGCGCCATGATCAAAAAACCCAAAATTTTGACGATAGCACCATCCCCTAAGCCACCTATTGGTAAGCTGGGCTTTCCTAAACCTCTCCTCATTCATCCCAGCTAGCACAGGAACTGAGGCAATTACTACCTGTGCTCCTGTCCCCTGAAGAGATCGGGTCAGTGCCTTGAAATCTTTTTTTAATTACTCTGGTCCTCCTTTTATTAATGTCATCACTTCCAACCTGGACAACCAACAGCGGGTAATAGTCTGAGGGTTGGATAAGCTTAGGAAGTATTTTGGTAATATCCCTCACCCTGGCCCCAGGAAGGCAGCAAACTTCCCTGTGGGACGGGTCTGGCCGACATATAGGGCCCTCAGTTCCCCTCAGAAGGGAGTCACCGATTACAACAACCCTTCTCTTTTTCCTCTTTCCTGTAGTCATAACCCGTCCGGTAGGCTGGGGGTAACCAGAAGATCTTGTAGATAGATCCTCCTCCTGACTGTCCTCCAACAGACTGTCCGAGTCCAGGGCCATATACCTGTTTTTTAAGGGCACCCTGGCAGGTGAAAGGAGTCGAGAGGGGGTGTTTTTGCCTCTATGACCAGGCACCTGTTTCCATTCGTCCTCATCCCTATGGTCTGTTCTGTCTGCCTGATGGCAGGAGGGGCTGGGCTTCACCACCTCTTGCTGGGCTTCCTTAGGAGTGGAAAGGGTGTGACTTCACCAGTCAATTTCCCTTTCACTCTCCCTTATGTTTCTGAGCCTATCCACCTCTTCCTTTAGCTCTGCCACCAGACCCAGTAAATCGTTCACCTGCTCACATCGTATGCAGGTGCTTCTCACACTGTCCTCTGGTAGTAGGTCCAGGCTCAGACAGTCTATGCAGCCAGAGGCCTGAGTGGCTGCATCCTTTTTAGAGGGTTCTGTCTGTATTGACACCCCTCTACTGGTAACAGGAGCAACAGCTTTCATTTTTCTGGGAGGCATGACTGCCTTGAGCTGTGGGGAAAGGTAGAAAGAGACAAAAGAAAAACGAACAGAGGAGAAAAAAAAAAAAAGGCTGCAGAAATACCTAGGCTTCTGCCCTGCCTGTTCGCCCTGCCTGTGCGAACTGCCGTGCAAACTGCCGTGCAAACTGCCGTGCCACGGCCTCACTGCCGTGCCATGCCCCTTTTTGCCCGCTCCTGTTCGCCGCGCTCCCTAGAGATGTTTTTAAAGCCTTCTCACACTTCTGCTAACGAGCAAGCCCCGCCTCCAACTCCCCTCTGAGTCACCTGCTGATAGCTGAAGGAGCAGCAAACAAAGCCTGCCAGGGAAATATATATATATATATATATATATATATATATATATATATATTTATAAATATATAAAGCACTCACTTATAATTTATCTTTCAGGATCTGAATTTGTATTTATTCTTCAGTATTCTGCTAAGTGTTACCTTCAGCTTTCTTTTGGATATTCACTTATACACACTGGATAGGTATAGTTGAATTTAAAATTTTAGATAACTGAATAATCACAAGCATATCATGCTTAAGAAACAAGTTGTACTTTGTACTCTTCTACCATTTTAAAGAACTTGAAACGAGCAAGAAAAAAATACAGCTATTGGAAAGCTTCTTCATTTTAAAAGAAGTTGTGCTAGGGGAAAAAAAATCTGGATATATAGCTATTTTTGTAGAATACTGAAATAGCTTTAAAAAAGTTAGGAACTTCAAGGAGAACGAAGTATGTGAGTGCTTGTTTAAAATTCTTCACCCTTTAAATGAGTGCTTTGAAACTATTAGTTTACATCTTTATGATTTATCAAAAGTCAAGGATACTCCTGAATCTCCACAAGTTAAAATAATAATGATAAATAGTAATGAAAAGAAGTTAATAACACCACACAGTTGACTTTTCTTTTTTTTTTTAATAACCATTCATTCTCTACTCCTTTTCACTCACATACAACTGAAGAATTATCTTCACTATAATTTATTTGCAAAATTAGTGCTCATGAAAAAGTTGATGACTCTATGCTTCGACCACTTGATGAAGGAGTGTTAACAATTCCTTCTATCCTTTAAGGATGGGTGACCTAGCTAAGTGCTAAAGATGTTCCTGAAAAAATTTTCTAGGAGAATAGTTTCTGAATCACACTTAAAAGCAATTGCTGCCATCTATTTGAATTGTATCTGTAATGTATTTTTTGTCTTTTTCAAGAACACTATTAAAGTACTATGAGTTTCTTTCTACCTTAAAGCTTTATGAACTCTCTTTAAGTGCTTAACTGAAATTTGGAGATAAACCTTTCCTGCATTTTAAAGGGAAATATAAGGCATGAGATTTATACAATTTGCTATCACATTCCAACTGTGCTATCAACACTGATCATTGTTAGTTTGAAGACAGAAACTCCTTCTTCATGCAGTTATGAATTTATATAAATGATATATAGTTTTCTGCAGAAAAGAATTGGAGACTGGAGTAATTTAGGAAGGAGGATTCTTGTTTATATTTGTAAAGCCTTTTATATTTCCCATAATTAGTACTCTGATCTGGCTAAGGAATTACTGTCCAAATATTAGTCTGTGCAACCATTCACATGCTTACAGTAAATGCTTTAAGGAAAATACTAAGCATTAATCTGACTTCTTCTCTACCTTATTCTATCTCTCTCAGCTCCATGTTGTTAGACCCACAGAATTGTGTTAAATTCCTATTAATTATGTGGTATTTAATTCAAAGTGGTATGGTAAAATCATTCTTCTACTAAAAAGCAAACTCACGAGAACAGTAAAATTCTTTTGCAATTTAGCTGCTGCACTTAAACTTGCTGAGAGCCTGACATTGTCTGAAGTTCTCCAAGTCCTTCAGCTAAAGAGCAGTTATACTGAGTTGTCTGCAGTAATCTCCCACCTTTCGGTAATCTCCCACCTTTCTTCAATCACGTAATTTTCTTCTGAACACTTTCCAAGCAGTGTTTAAAATTGACTTTTGATTCATGCTAAGGGTGAACAGCACATATGCTGTTCAGCTTGTCTTTTCTGAATATTGGAACCAGAATTCAGGATCCCCAGTCTGAAGGGGAGCAAAGCCCACTGTGCCTTCTCCTTCTTCATTATACTCTATGTGTTTTCACACATGGCACAGTTTCCAGGTCAAGCCATGCTAGTTAAAGTTATACGATCCCTAATACCCTTAGCCATGGAACTTTCGTCTGTATTCTTCATCAACAAATGCTTCAGAATAGTTTCTATAACTGGAGTCCTGCAAGACAGGATCTCCCTGCAGGGGGAGCACAAAATCTGATTTCTACTGAATTCCAATAATGTTGCAACACTTACCTCTTTTGTATTCCTTTCTAAAAAACAGTGCATGGTGTCAAGGCCTACATGATATCTGGGGGAGTTGGGGGGGGGGGTGCAGAAGAGGCATTTATTTTGATGGATTCTATTCAGATTAATACTCTGTTTGTAATACTGCATACTAGATATCAGATACTTCACAGGAAGATGTACTAGAGCCTGGAGAAAGCAGTAACTTGCCCAGAGAAAAGACCTGTTTTTTCTTCATCAGCTACTGGTTGTCTTGCAATTTCTGAAATGAAAATAATGTTATCAAAATTTGAAAGAAAAGTAATTTTCTTCTGATAAAATTTTTGGTTTACTTTTTTTTTTTTAATCTTTACATATCCCTACCTTCTGAATAATTTCCAGTTCTTGATCTCAGTGGTATTATGTGGCAATTAGTGAATTAAATCACTTTGTCTTAAGCAGAACCATCATTACCGGAGTAACTAAGTACATTAATGACAAGATACACAGAAGACCTCTGACATACAGAAGCAGAATTTTTTAATTTTTTTTTTTACATAGGGGACTGGGGCACATAGATCCTTACTGATGTGGCTGAAATTAATGGAAATTATATACCTAAGCACCTTTGAGGATGTGCAACAAAGAGATTAAATTGCTTGCTCAAGGTCATTGTTCAAGGAGTTTATCAGTGAAAAATTACTTCCTGAAATCCACAAGTCTTTTGACTTAATCTCCAGGCTATGTTCTCCTTTAGCTTTTGGACTAAGGCAGATGGGCAATATCCTTCTGAAATCTGCTGAAATCTACTGAAGCAATGATATCATGGTTAGTTATATCGCTCCTTTTTTTAAGGACTAATGAGGACAGAATTCAAAATTTATGCAGTTGTTACACCAAATTCTTTATCCTATGGATGCATATTTAAAGAAGCTAGAACTGTTTTGTTGTTGTTTTTTTTTTTCTCTGTATGTCAGTCAGGAACCTCAAACTAAAATTAAGGAAAAGCCATGTCAAATCAAGCTGAACACTCAAGGTCGAGAAATGGTTCAGAACTGCATCAGCTGTAACATGTACTATCTATACAGAACTTAGGTATTTTCAAAAATCACTAGAGCTTTTCTTTCAAGCAGCCAGAGGACACACATGAGGACAAACCTTCACTCTTTAAAAAATGAAGCATTTGAGATCGCGTTTTTCAAGAAGTTTAAAGTTAGGCACTGATAGTATAGTGAAATCCAGTGGAAACTGGATTTCTCCTTTTATAAGAAGGTATCTTTTTAAAAGCTCAGTTGCAAAATGCCACTCTTGAGGCTTGACCAAGGCCTGAATGACAGGTTGAGTATGGAAGTGAAGCCTGTGCAGAGGTAGTCTCTGCAGCAAATAAATTGTTCCTCCCCTTTTATTCACCTCTTCCTCTTTCTCTATTTCCTTTATCACTCTACCCCACAGCTGCTATCAACATTCATGGAATTGATCTCCCCAAGCCTCAGTAAAATCTGCTGTTATTTTTATCCTTGTGATGGTTAGCTGGAAACTGAGATCCTAAGGGACTGTGTATCACGTTAGTCAGGGATTGTGAGCTGAACCATAAATAGCAGCTATATCCACATCCTGACTCCCCATTTTTGTGCCTTAACATGAGCAATGCCTTTGCTTTCTGGAGTAACTTCTAAATTATTTGATTTCTTGTGCTCAAAGGGAGTCTTGATTTATAGATGTGCTTTCTGGCACTCTGTAGCAAGTAAAGGAAAATCACCCAAATTACAGAGGATTGTTGACAGACTCAGTGTCTGAACTATCCAATTTAAACAGAAAAATCAGAGATTAAACAGAGTAAGAGCAAACATACCCACCATGCATCTCCAGGGACAAAGGGTGAAGGCTAGAAGAATCTTACTTTTAGTAACATTTCAAGGAATGTTACATCTCTATTCAGCCATAACATCTTTTATATAATTTGTTCTTTGCAGCCACCTTTCAATTATTCTAATAACTACTTTTTTTCTACCTGATTTGCCTTTTTATGAAGTACCAACCATTTTGATGGCCTGAATTCAAAAACAAAACAAAGAAAAATACAGCCTTCTACCAAAGAGCTAAATGTTATTGCATTATAGTACTTTTCTAGGGCTTTACACTCTGAACCAAATATTGAATTTTTCTTAAGTGCCTTCTTCAATCCTTTCAGAAGATTTAATTTTGTCATGACAGGATTCTTTTAACAGTTTAGATAAAAAATTATAAATCCATATAATACCACGATCTTACAGAACAATTTTAGGAGATTGTAGAGTATTTTACAACAGAGTTGAGTTTCTTTTAGAGCAAGGAAGCTAAGATGCTGAGCAGTAAAAAGACACCAGAGGCATGTGTATGAAAAATAAATCATTTGGAAGTACTTTTGGGGTTTAAATTATTATGATTTTTATTTATTTTCTGCATTATCATGATAGGTATGGTTATGTACGTAAATTATAAAGTAATTTCTCAGAGTCATTACATATGCAAAAGGACTGTCACAATTGAAGCATAAATGAACTTTATATTTAACTGAGTTGTATTACACTATAGTTACGGCTTTGATAATGGGTCTCAGAATTATTGTTTTGTTTGCATAGATGTTGGCAAATAAATGTTCAACTTTGAGTCAAAACACTGACAATATAATTTTATACACTATGAGCTTATTTATACTTTTTATTTCAGAAAAGCAAACATTTTATAATCTCAAACTATGTTTCAAGTTATAATCAAGCATATAGAAGTAAAACGAGGAAAAGAATAACAAAAATCTTTCTCTTGTAGAAAACCACAGCTCTCTACACATAATTTAAAGAGTTCATGTGTCTCTTTACATGCTTATGTGTCATCTAGTCCATTGAATAAGCAGTGCTACAGAAATTTCTCTGAGATTTTAGTTGTTCCATCAGTCTTGTTCAAACAGTGAAAGTAACTTACTGAAAGGGCACAGACTACTTCAGTTGCATCCCTCATCTTCATATACATCATCATTCCTCATACAGCTCATCCATGGCATCCGTGAGAACAGTTCTTTTTTATACGCAGACTTTCTGGAATCTCTTGCTGTGAGAGCATTTTTTTTTCATGGTGGTGCTATGACAATCTACTGCAGAGCTCTTCCTGATTAAGAAATACTCTTTCGCATTTAAAAACAAACAGGAAAAGAACTGTGCAACATGTTTTTGAGGAGTAAATCATCCGTCTAAGCAGACAGTGCATAAATGCCACTATTTCCACAAAAAGGCTGAACTCCATGCTTTGTTCTCATCTACACTGGTGAAGTCCATGGGATTTTCCCAGCTGGCATTTCTCAGCATTGTTTTTCCAAATTATTTTTTCATTTTATATGGCAGAACCTTGTTATCATAAAACAGAAAATTCTGACATGAATTAATGTATCATTAAGAGATTGTAAAAGTTATTATTAGAATATTTTTTATGTGAAAGAGTCTTTAGAGTGTTCTACATAAGATATATCTTACATTAAAATAATAATAATATAAAAACTAGCAAAAAAACAATGAACACAACCAAAACCCAGAAAGGATATTTGCAAAAATGTCAAACTGAAGGTGTCTGTAGTTTTGCAGCTTGGTAGGAATTGAGAAAATATAAGGGAAATAGTTGTAAAAGGTTACATATTTTTATACATATTATCATAAAAAAGCTGCTGAGGAATGTCTGTTGTTAACACACTAACTGATGACCTTTAAGTCACCTTTTAGATACTGTAATTATGAAGATAATTTATCAAGCAGTCAGCTTCATTTTGAAAGAACAGATCCATATTTTAACCTCAGTAACTGCTAAAAAGAATGTACTCCTATTACTAGTTATAGCATATTATATTATTACTGAATAATTTCAGGATAAATATTAGTATTCAGTAACACCAGACATGGTTTATCATGGCTTTTCACATTGACTAATATTTGTAGTTTTCATACTCTCTGATCTTGCAGTCAGCAAATAGCTGCACTTTATTTCCTCTTCCAATTAGAACTGTATGTTTTTCCAAGGTTAGTAGTAATTCAGTGTTGACCTGGAAGACTCACACAGAAGTATTTTTAACATTACAAATGTCTGCTTCATTGGCCCTTTCTCAGGTCCTTGTCTGAAAATCTAAGCCTGAGCACTAACTGCAGCTTCAGGGAAGGAAGTGAGGAGGTTTACCTGGTCCCTGACCAGGCCCTTGCTAATTTGGAAATAATTAGACCAAAATTAACTGCCTTCCTAAGGAACTCCTGCTGGATTTTCATCTTTGTGGCCCTATAACTGAAAACAATTCTACTTCATGAAAGATTTATTTCTCCTCTGGAAGATAGCAAATTATGTGCATTACCTGAACTATTTTAGATCTCTGTTTCCTACTGACCACTACTGTAAACTTTTTCAAGACCTATACTATTCACCCCCATCTACTTGCTGGATGCTCTTAAAACCAACTAGATCAAAGTCTTTGTCTGGCTAACTGGGACCTTATTTTGTAACTTGGCATATTCTGTGATTAGTCACCAGTCAGCACAACACTGGTTTATCACCAAGATTCTATTATTCTAATAGAAGGTCAAGAACCCTCATCCCAGAGATATCAGAGATAGAAACACAGGTTAGAAATTATATGAAATAATACCTAAATTGTCATGAACAGTAATTGACAGATCAGTAATCCCTCTCTTTAGTGCTCACATTCAGTATTTTTGGTAGAATAGAAAAAGTCTTTTCCCCAAAGTAATGTGGAAAGACTTATTTATAACTAGCTTTATTTCTGAAGGTCAAGGATTATCAGTGGATTGTTATTAACCACTGATACAGTGGAGAGGTTCCTGCTTCCAGGAGCAAGGCTAGGAAAGCGGCAAGCGGAGCTCCCTAGGATCAGGCCCCTTAGAAGCTTAGGGAGGCTCTTCCCACCCCCGACCCGGTGACCACCCCGAACGGAATAAGTCCACACCAGCCAGGAGTCCATGAGGAAAAGCCCGTTTTAATGGCGTGCGCTGGCTTATAAGGGGAGCATGGGAATTTCCCGGATTTGGGCAGGGAAGAAGGGCGGAGACGGGGAGGAGTAACGCACTTCATTGGGTGCATGCAAACGAAGGGAAGGAGGGAGGGGAGGAGCGGCAAAAGGACCAATAGGATAACATTTAAACTAGGGAAGTGTCCATCCGAAAGCCCCCATGGTCCCGATCCAGCCACTGCATGCGCTCCCCGGGGTCTTGGACCTCCGCATCTTTGTCTACCCAGCGTTTGTAATATATCTGCCACTTGGTGAATTCCTCATCGGTCTCGTCTCCTCCAACAAAGGATGTTCTTTCCAAACCAGAAGATTGAAACACTACTCAAGACTGATAGTTTCCTTCCATCTGCCCTGCAGAGGATGGATACAGGATAATTTCAGCCTTGAGAAGCTTAATGGAAAGGCAGTGAAATTAAAAGTACAGGCGCAACTTCTGTAGAAAATGCTAATGTTTGATATGTGTCATTCAGTGAGTAATCTAACAGCTCTTAACTGCAAAGTCAGAATACTTAAATTCTTTAAAAATCATATTAATGTATCATGCTTATTTGTGGCTCTTGTCATTACATTAATAGAAGCATTTACCAGTTGGGAAGAGTGTAAAAATATAAGAACATAAAATTACTCTTACATAATAAGAGCAAAGCTACAGAGCCTTTTGTGAGAATACATGGTTCTTTATTTTATTCAAAATTATTTTTTTTCTGATGTTGAGACCTTTTAAAAAATGTGACACTTAATATGATAAAACTAAAGGAGATAAAATCATTGTATTATTATTTTAAATATAAAAATACTTCACAGTAATTAATTAATAACATAGTTCAGGTCTGGTAAAGAAAAGGCATGAAGTACTAAAAAATTACAATGGAATGAGGTAATTTGAAAGTTGAGCTGAATATGGAGTTGAAATAAAGAACTTTTAATTTAACTCTATGTACAGTAATCTAGGAATGACTCATCTCTCCCTATATAAGTAAAATATTTTGCATAGACATGTAAATGTATATATCAAATATATATTTTTAATTGAGAAGAATGAAATCGCAGGAATCCTTTTTAAAAAGCTTTTAATAAATTTTATTAGTTTGTATTAATCCTTGTAGCAGGCATATCAAACCATTTGAAAGTGGAGAAAGAAATTCCTTTAACCCAGCAATTTGATTTCTTTGCTTGCAATGGTTCTCAATGTGTGCTTACAGATCTTTCAGAGATTTTGCAGTAGGTTTCAGTGAGAGAGTGGGATTACTAATGTTGATATTGGCCAGTATTTTGGTATTGCACTTCACAGAGTATGCATAAAGTATCATATATATTTTGACTATACATAAGAAAAAAATAGATATCCTCTGGCTAATCCAAAGAACAGTTGTTAATGGTAATCAAGCTAAGGAATGGCTATTTTCATGAAATTTTAAAAAATGCAAAAATATAATTTTCAATCCACTCAAAACTAATCCAAACTAAACAAAATGTTTAAAAACTCTTTATCAATATTCATGCTAAGAAAATAATAGAAAAAAAATTTCATAACATGACTGGTTTAATATAAAATTAAAAACTAGTTTAAACGATATGAACAAAATATTTTGACATATAAAAATATTTACTCTTCTTTAAATAATTGAAAACTCTTGTCTTAATTAATAGTGAATCAGTCGATAAGGCGATTTTTGACCAATATGATTTCATTAAAATCTCCAGTGTTATAGCTTTCAAATTTTCATTACAAGATGAACTTTACAGACGAAGAACACCATGCCAGTAAGATCAGATGGGAGGATATAATCTGGCTCAGTGTGTGGAACTGATACACCGTAAAAGGCAAATTTGTGAAAAGAAGATCTGAGGTAGTCATAAACAAATTTACACAGAGTATCATAGCCCTGGTGAAAATAGAGTTTTTGTGAACATTGAATAGCATAAAAGTTACGTGAGAGAGCTTTTGTGATCAACATAAAAGTTTTCTAAGCTGTCAGTGCACTGAAGAAATGCTCCAGTAACTCTCCCTTGAGGAATCTGTTCCCAGCAGAGTCCAGCATCTCAGATATCTCCCTCACATCCTTGATGCATGTTAAGAAGCTACAGCTGACGTCTGATTTCACTGCTATACATGTACCTGGCATATTTTATACAAAACGCCTTTTTTTTTAATAGAAGGCACAGTTTAAGAAATAAGATACTGAATAAAGATAGAGAAATAGTACTAAAAGCACCTTATGAGTTGATCTTTCTCTAATACAGCTTCAAGTTAAAAACTTGAGATGAAGATTTAAGACAACTCCCAAAGACAATTCAAACTGTTATTTAAAGCTAGTGTCAATCCCTCAAAGTACAAAGTTTTGCCATCCCAAATGCATGCTGACTTTCATTATCACCATTTTGTGGAATATTAGTTTGTATGTAGGCTTTCCTGTTCCTGTCAGGTTTAATGAGTCAGATAACCGATTCCTGTATCCTATGTAAATAATTTCTCCAGTGAGAGAATTTCAGCTGCTGTTGAGTAGAGCTCTACATAAGTGCAATGCCGCTCCTACAGATAATGGAAAGGAGCAAAGGGATTCAGCAACATACTTAGCTGCTTCTAAGCATACATATTTACACAGTGCCAATACATATTTTACGACAAATGTATGAGCAAGAGTGCATGGACATGGACAAAAACATCTAACTCTTTTTTTAATATAGAGGTTCATTACATGTATTTTCCTAACCAAGAATAAAAGAGTGAGGCTCAATGATAGCTCTTAATAGAGAATAGAGAGATTACACACTCCCTAACTGGAGACAGAAGTGTATTTGGATCATAAACATAATTTTCTGGAACAGGGAAGGATCACCTTCATGAAGATCTAAAAGGACGTACAGCGTATTTATTTTGACACCTGAAAGCATTGGATTCTAACTGGTTTGCATCCAAATAAATAAAACAAAAACAAAACCAAAAACACCAAACCCAACAAAATCCAAACCAACCAACCAAAAAAACAACCAATCAAAAAACCAAACCAAACCAAACCGAAAAAAAAAACCCAAACAAAAACCAACAAACCCAACAATCCCAAAAAACAATTCCCTCAAAACCCCAGACACCTACGGTTAAATTCTGATTCTGTAAACATTGGCTGTTTTAAGCAATTAGAAAATTGCATGTTGATTTTGAAATTCATGGAAATGCAAAGAAAAGTATCACAGTCATTACCATGTTAAATCAGCCAAGTTTGGGGTGATCCCTGTGACAGTCATTGAAGAAAATTAATTGCTTCTGAAGGAGGGCCTATTTTCCATGAGGAGTGCTGCACTTGCATCAAATCTTATAATAGATGTGTCCATCATTAAAGTTTGATAGAGTTGAATGCACAACTGATTATTCCCTCTAGTCACGTGGGAGCTTCCACTAGGTGAATAGTTAACATGGAGGGAAACGTGTCACTGGATAGCTATGGTGTTGGGTTTATTTGCTGTTGATTTATCTTGTATTAAGTAATGGGACTTTGCTAAGACTCAATTAATCCTTATGGTTTAGTTAGTCTAAGGTATTTATTTATTTATTTATTTATTTATTTATTTACATATACATACATACAAACATACGTACATACGTATGCAAAAGAAGCCCATCCCTGAGTATCTATAACTGAGAATGCTTCACTGTCCTCAAGAGCACAATCAAGTTGCCAATATACGTGGGAGTGTTGCATTCATTTCTTGGTGAAATGATCCTTTCTATTGTCTGGTTATATCTGAGTTTCCCAATATTTGTTGAGTGATTATGCCACAGTGGTGAATGAAGAATGTGAGCCATACTACATTTGTTTAAACAACAGTATAAATGATATTTCCATTGGCTTGTAGATATTTATCAATATATGTGTTCATACATGTATGCTGAGTTGAAAATAAATGTCAAATAAAACTTTCTTCATAATTCTGTATTCACTGAATGCCACAGAAATTGGCTAATACTTTATTTCCTTGTTTCCTATATCACACATCCTCATTTGCATGTAGATGCTGCTACTTAATTAGTTTACAGATCAGTGATCCGGGTATCTGTGATGTGCAGGTAATATTTATAATTAGTGGCTAATTTGAAATTAATATTTATTTTGCTGTTCACGTATCACTGGATTAAGTCAGAATTGACTGACCTATTTGTAATTTATTCTAGGATTTTTTTATCCTCATTTTTTATTTATTAAAGGAATAGTCTTAGATTGTTTGTGGAAATATTTTGTTGTCCACTCCAGTGGTTTGACAGCTACTATAAGCATGCTTGTAAGAGAGATGGTGTAAAAGACTGAATGCTTTGGATTCAGAACAGTGCTCAGCAACTGAATGTTATCTTTCAGCATGCTTTCATATAAATAAAGAAATTTATATCTGTGTGAGTATTTCTACATTATAAACTTGGGGAAGGGGGAATGAATGAGTAGTTACTATCTATCTATATAAAGCCTCTAATAATTCTAGATTTTTTTTAGTTTAAATTATAAACTACAATAAAGAAGTTATTTTCCTTGTGAATGCCAGAAAACTAAAGTTCTTTCACATGTATGAAACTCAAATATGACATTAAAAAAGAAATAGATGACTAGTTATAGATAGGCTTTATTACTTTGGACTAGATCTTGATTTATTTTCTAATTAAAGCAGGTTAATTTACTCTCACTTTTATTTCCAAGAATGAATAATCTTTATCCTTACTTTTTACAGGAATAGCTAATTGATAATTCTTACTATATGACTATTATGGTTTTATTCTGGCCACTTACAGCACTATTAAATAACACTGCTGTGGATGACTAAATTACTTCATTCTGCACCAGGCACTGACTCACTCAGAACAAACAGGTTTTTTAATAAGTGCATTAACTTTTGTTTTGCACCTTCTGGGTTTCATAAAACTCAGTTATCAAATCCTTAAAGTCTTGTTTGTTTTCTGAAATTGCAAGCAAGAGAAACTACAAACTAAGTTTACCTATGTATTGGGAACTTATGGCAGCAGTTGAACTTCTGCATTCTCTATATTGTACCCAAACTGAATTTTGAAATCTTTTCATCTTATGAATAGTGAAACTTGCTGTGAAATTTAGTGTGCAAAACAAAGATTGGATGATAACACGCTGGGCCCAAGAGAAATAAGACATCATTGAGAAGGTTCTGAGCACTCCCTTGAAATTTGCCTTCTAATCCAGGCCCTGGTTCACTATGATCTAGCTTTATTTAATATGTGGACAACTCTAATAAAGCTATCTTTCTGTTTCAAAATCATATTTTTGTCTCACAGATTCTGTACGGGGAAACTTATACAAGATTTCTGAAATGCTTAATCATAGTTATAATCTTTTTGTAAATAATTCTCAGTCCTGCATTTAAGTCTGTATAATAAATGTACTTAATGTTGATAGGCTATATGCAAATGTCTAGAAAGAAAATATTTATAACTTATCAACAGAAAAAAAATATATGTACAGAGGGATCTTTTCCCTTCCCATAGAATGACTTTTATAAAATATATTTTAAAAGAATTAGTAACAATTATAAATGTAGCAAATTTTCCAAGATTTGTCACAGCATCAGTGAAATAAAAGTATTAACAATTGAATCATTTCCAATCACACTGCGACTGATAGGCACTTAAAAATATATTGTTTATATAATTTGACATACTTCTATGCTTAGTTTGCTAAATTTTTTGCCATATATAGCTCCATTAAAGATATTGACATCGAATTGCCAGAAGTTCCCATGTTATTAATCTTCTCAACACTAGCAACCAACTAAAACACATCAATATGTCTGATAAATACTGTCAAGGTCATAGACATTTTCAGCATTTGTTTTATGGAAATACCCTCAGTACAGTAACAAAAGTAATGATTTTATGAGGAATTAGAAAGACAATCTTATTTTAAACATGCCTTTAAGATCTCTTCTCTGTGGTGACCAGTGACAGAACCAGAGGGAAGGGCCTGAAGTTGTGTCAAAGTAGGTTTAGTTTGGGTATTACAAAAAGGTTCTTCACCCAAAGAGTGGTTGGGTACTGGAACAGGCTCCCCTGGGAAGTGGTCACAACACCAAGCCTGACAAAGCTCAAGAAGTGTTTCGATGATATGCTTGGGCACATAGTGTGACTCCTGGGGATGGTCCTGTACAGAGCCAGAAGTTGGACTTGATGATCCTTGTGGGTCACTGCCAACTTGGCATATGTTGTGATTCTATGATAATTTGAAATACTGCAGTGCAAAAAATGAGGCCCTGAGTTCAAAATCATTCACTGTTCATCTTACTGTTTCCTGGCATAAACCCAGAAAAATTAAGAACACAGCTGATGCAGGCAATCATACCTGGAAATAAATTTCCCAACTAACCTTCAGTATTTAATAATCTCAGGTTTTGAATGCTGTAGGTTTAGGGTTTGGTTTTGTTCTGAGTTTTTTTGTTGTTTTTTTTTCCCCCGTGGGCCAACACAGCAAATGGAGCTTACAGTTAGTTTTAAAGCAGCCAATGTAAACTTCTTGCACTTATTTTCATTACTACCCCAGTAAGGTACCTGCACAACAGAATCACCAAAATAATCACAAAAATCTATGGATTTTAGACATTGGTATCCCAAGATACATCATGTCTATATGGAAAATTAGTAAGAACCCCAAAAGATGTGATACATTAGAGCATCTCACATAGGTAAATAGCAAAAGATGAAAGAGCCTTTTTGTCCATGTTGGAGTACTTTTTGAGCAAACAACCATTCATCTCCCCTCCTTCCACTTCTATCCTCCGTGGAAAATGCACAGTATGCTCAAAAGAAAGCCTTGAGCACTGGGATTCAGGCAGTGGGTAATAGAGGTGTAATTAATTAGCCCTTTCTCCTAGTCTTATGTCCAAAGCTATTCTTTACTAAGCAGTATTGCAGGGTAAGCAACACATTGCTTTAAACAATCTCAGAACACTACAATGCAGAATATATAGCTTAAGGTAAAATGACTTTTCTAGACTTAGGCAGACAACTTACTGTGTATTTTCAATTATTTGATTTCAACATGCAAAATACATACCAGGAAAAGCAATCTTGTTAATTTTTATTGAGTAAAATCTTACTAAGACAGAAAGCAGTGCAATAAATAATCACAACCTTTCCTTGGCATAGCTATCGGTTATGTGAAGGCCAACACCTTCTCACGGGACTAAAGGCTATCTTTGTTCTAATTACCATTTCCTATAAGAAATGTTAAAAGTCCAAGGACCAAAGAAAAAAATCATTCCTGATAATCTAACATTTCAGTAGTTATATCATCCTTACACATTTTAAGCCTTATGACGGTTGAATTCAGAGAGATTTTTAAGATAATCTGTCTCTGTTCCTTTTCATCCACAGAGAATGTTTAAGTGAATATCGAAGGGATATGTAGGGCTCTATATACTTCTGTTTGGCTTTTATTTGAATGAGGACACTCACCAAGGGCATATCCTCAGCTCAGGATAGTGCTAAAGTTTGAGTATTTGCTGACACAGCACTGTGAAACAGTTTGATCTTCGCACTTGTTCCCAAAACCATCAATCCTGACACAAATGGACACTGAGATGAGGCATTCAGGCAAGCATGGAAAATGGCACCTTTTCCCTGTCATAGCTGCTGAGAGTGCATAACTTTTGGTAGGCCTGAAGTCATATGTCATTCCACTGAGCACAGTCAAAGTGCCCTGGAAGTAGGAGTACAGACAGGTTGGACATGTTCATTGATCACGGGGGACTCTACCTCCAAACATTACACTGCTTGGAAGCAATATGCCCACCTGGGCCTCTTCCAACTTTTGAGCTAGAGGCTGCAAACTGCCACTTTACAGACATAATTAGATGACATTTAGTGCCACAGCCTGACATCCTTTGAAAAAATATAAAACTTATCTGAGGAAAGCAGTAGACTCTGTACTCTAGGGAGCATTCCTGCACTTCTGGGAAATCCAGCAATGACTCTTATTTCCATATGTCTCACCACAGCTATTAAATACAACATCCTTGCCCTCCCCCCAGTTTGTTCATAGGAAATTGTCAGAGGATCAGATTTTCAAAGTAAGCTGTTATCCAAAGCAAGCTTGGTTTTGGTTCCTATGCCACAATTTTTATTTCATTTTTTTCACGAAAAATGATGTATTTCTTCAACATTATTTTTTAAATTAAGTAATTTTGGAAATTGATCTATTTGAAGTCATACTGAACACATATTTGTAAGGGAGTGCACACGAAAGCATTACAGAAAGAGCTTGCAAACAATCATGTCTAGAAAGAAGCGCTCTATTTTCACAGATTAAAGCAATGAACCAAACAAAATTTCTGTTAAAGGAACTGTTAACGATGCAATGTCTGTGAGGTTATATCTATATTTAAAAACAGACACTTGTGTAACTCTCTCATACAAAGGCAATACAATGCCAAGCATAACTTGCCAAGTGACCTCAAATATCTGAAACAAGAAGACAGTAAAGAAACAGTGTCAGAGTGCTACAGTGCAAGATGAACACTGAGAGGTAGAGAAAAGAATGAAGAACTGGAAGATGTCAGGTTGAGAGCCAGCTCTCTTGCAATCAATATGATTCTCTGGGACCATAAATAAAAACTTCACCCTAATAGAAGCATTCAGGGGAAAAAAAAACAAAAAACAAAAACAAAAAAAAAGAAAGAGGAAAATATTAAAATGAAAATTTTGGGAGAAAAAAACCCCAACCAAACAAACTCAACAGAACACCAGAAAAATCTCGCAGATTAGGGATATGCAATTTAGGAAATCATCTCCTTATCTTTATGAATGCTAGATCAACATCAAGTAACTCATGAAAATGGCAAAAAAATCTGTTATTGTACTTATATTTTTCCTTTCTAGAGTGTGAATTATCGTTTCATTATCTTTAGAAAAGCCCCATCAAATTTGATTATATATGATCTGTTACAGCTTCCTTGGCTCTTTCTGTCTCAGCAGCGCTTGAGAAAGTGGAGAAATAGAGCAGTAGATTTGTACAGCTGCTCTATTAGAAGGGTCTAGGTCTTTTCTCTGTCCACAATCTCAGTAACTTGTGAGCAGCCTAGTAAGTGGAAAACACAGATTGCCTGTACTATGAGAGATTCTATTTGCAGTTACAACAGAAAGATTTAATGGAATTGAATTTGAAAATATATTCCTTTGTAAGTGGTGTAAGACATTTCAAGGACTGGACAAAGGGTTAGAATAATTGTGCTATTTTCTGCAATATTTTCCAGAAATTTATTCAAATGAAAAAGGATGTTGTCCTGAATTTCAGCTGGGCTTGAAACCACAATAGATATGCAGAAATTAGTGGAAGATTGTGGTACTTTCCCTGAATCAAAGTATTGACTTTTGCCTCATAATTTTAATTACATCAGATGTCTCTGCATGCTTCTATATGGATGATTGTCCCATACTGCAGTTCTTTAGCATTACTACTTACAATTTGCTTGAGGCTAGTGATGAAATGCTTCCCTCATTGTGGTGTGCATGATTGCAAATGTGGCAAAATAAGAAATCTATGAGAACAAGAACTAAAAAAATATTCTAAAAGTAAAGAGAAAAAAAAAAGAAAGCATAGTAATCATATAGGGGGAAAATGTTAATCCTTCTGTTTACTCATTTTGTCTTAATTTGCTATTTAGATTTTGACAGGTTAGTTGAAGCGCAGGAAAGATTGACAGGAAATATTGTTATAGGGAAAGCTGATGAGAGAGTGGATGATTGTAGAAAGCATTAGGCTACACAGGGAGAAAAGTTTGTGTAGAGGATTTTCAATCAGACCAGCAGCACGTAGAAATAAATACTCAATTGACAGTTGTACTGTCACTCTGCAGGTCCACCAGAAAAACCCCTGGCCTGCCTACTTACCTGCCTGCTCCTGCTGGCCCCTTCTCCCTGGATACTAAGGAAGATGCCCTACTAAGTCAGATGTCCGGTCCTGAAAATGGACCAGACAGCAGTGAATCTTTTGTCTGGTCCTTTTAGTGCTCATCAGTGAGAAGGGAGGACACTTTTGCACCCCACTGCACCTAGGACAAGACAGGAAATAAAGGTGAAAGCAAAGTCTTTGTCCCTTCTCTGTCTTGCATGCTAGTTTGGGGCTCGACTTCTTAGATTGCTTGTTTCACTGCCAGTCACATTTTCCAGGAAAAATGGTCACATTTCTTAATCCAATACTAAATTACTGTAAACTTAATTGATTATTGTCCTAGTTCAGCAAGGCTGGAACCAGTTTATCACTGTGTGGGTGTGACCAAAGTCTGTGTATTGTTGCCGTAGAAGTCTGTAAAAAAGACTCCGAGCCAAGTTTTGTAGGAGATAAGATAATGGGCAGGCACTTTAATGAGCAACCCCGCTCATCCAGGAATACATCGACGCGCGCGCGCAAGCAAGCTCTAAGTTCTATAGCTTTTATAATATAACCTATCCAATCACTACTGTCCACATGTCCAGTTCCACCTCTGTCCCCTCCCAGTTCCCACCCCCGTTGAATTGGGGCTGGGGTCGTTGGGACCCTCTGTCTTCATCCACCTCCTCTTCTTCAGTACACAAAGGTCTCTTGGACGCTCTCCAGGGCTTCGGGTCACACTGCTCCATGTTTATGTTCTCTTCTGATATGCTTTAATCAGGTACCTTGAGGAAGAGACTAAACAGCTGGCAGATCTTAGCTGCCTGTTCTGGAGCAGGGGTAGAGATAGAAGGACTTTGTGCTACAAGCTGCTAAATATTAATTCACTAAAATCTACAGCATTGCATCTACTGTGTCTCTAAAATCTACAAAATATGAAAATTGAAAAGTTAAAAAAAAACCCTTTCGGCATCAGTATTCTAAAGCCTCTATGCCATTTCTCAAGAACTGTTAACAATGGACCATTTGCAGTAGCTGCCCAGGGCACACCCAACACCTCAGGCTGTAAGCTAGGTGTGAAAGACAGCTGTGAGATAAGAGCTGTGATAACTCCCTTCCAGCAAGTCATTAGCACCTTCACACCCAGGCTGAGGTGTCATGTCTGCTAATAGGCCATCAATGATTCCAAATACCCTTTGACTCACAGAGTGAGATCATCCATTGTGTAATTCCCCTCCTTGAGGGAGGTACTAGGCATTCCCACCTGGACCTGAGGGGATATAATCTTGGGGGTTTGGGGACTTGGGGAACCACTTGTTGGATCCAGAGAAGGACCAGGACCTCAACAGGAGGATACCACCACTCTTCACCAGACTACAACCATCATCTGCACCAACAGGTTTCTCGCTTCCTTTTACTTTGGACTTGGGGAACCATGTGGGGTTCAGCACAGGGGCTACAAAAGCCTTTGTGTTTGTGCCCCAGGGTGCTGGCTTATACTTCTGGGTTTTGTGGGTTAAAACCAATTTCTCTTTGTGTCATTGCATTTATTGTAATATTGCTATTAAATTGTAACTCTGATTTATAATCTCTTTTGGCTTGGGTTCGTTTCTCCTGCCGGTTTACCTTTAAACCAGCACAATTATAGAAATATTTACATTCTTATTTGCACATGAATATGCAATGGATCATAAAGACTTTTCCACCAAAAAGAACTCCTCAAATTATCAAAAAAGTAAAGTGAGAGTGATTAAGTACTTACATAGTAAGAGGATTAATAAGTACATTGAGAAAGGGAAAAAAAGTTTGAGGAAGTATGCCATAGTATGGAAGTGAATCTAACCTTATATAATTACAAGCAGTTCAGTAAAAGTGTAATAGATCTTGCATTTCATCTGAATGGTAGATTTTTGATAAATTATTCAGAGTATCTCCTGTGTCTGCTTCTTAAACTCTATACTTAAGATGATTCTGATGCTCGTTGCAATAGGAAAAATTTGATTTCCTATTTAAGTTCCTACTGCCTGAGGTTAACCAGTTGTTCTGTGAGTATTTCTCATTTGAAAAATATCTTTAAAACAGGTGATAATTTTCAACCAACAATTGTGTTGTGATCAAAATCTAGAAAAAGTGAAAATTAAATTAGACATTAAGAAAATACTTCAAAAACCAAGGTCAATTAGAGAGACATAATTTGCCAAGGGAAGTTGTTGAAGCTGAGTCGCTAAAGATATTCAAGGCGATCCTAGTAATATATAGGACTAATTATATAGCACTGAGTGCTTTCAAAGTGCTGTACAGACATGAACTAATTAATCTGCTCAACACCCCTCAGAGACAGGGGAGAAAGTACTGCACATTTCAGCATCACCTGCCACAGTTTCTGGTAAAAGGCAGAAAAAACTTGTTTTCAACAATCACCCCACATTGGGCCCTCTCTCTTTGTTAATAAAATGCACACGCATGTGTGTATACAAATTGAAATTACTGAAGACATGTAAAAATAAACAGGAATAAAAATAAATCTTGAAGCCTGGTTTTGAAGAATGTTAAACATGTATTTGGATTACTGAAAAATGCTACTCTTAGTATTTTCATGTTCCACTAAGGTTACTAGTGTTCACAGTTAAAACATTAAAGCCTTATTTAAATTGTTTCTTTACCCTACATCTCATCATATACTGAGCAGTGGAGCTCTAGAAGCTAGGAAATTATTTTTTATCCTGCATTGTTCTGGTTTTTGGTTTTTTTTTGTATTGATTATGTTCTTATGCAGTCATCAAGAATTGTCTTTTTTATGTGTTGCACAAACAACTCAGGGACTTTTTAGGGAGTAGACAACAATTTAAGAAAAGGTAACAGATGAATATACTCAGAAACAACATGGTGTTCTTTCGTTTGACTGTGACATAAGCATAGCCTAAATTCTCAGCATTTAAACAGAGAAAATTATTTACATATTCCCTTATAACTACTGAAAAATAGTGACTTTTGTCCTGGACATGCAGTAGGTAACGTGTTCAGCAGCAGTGTTTGACTGACATTTGTCTTCTTTGAAATATCAGAGAGCAGAGTGCTCAGAGAGTGCAAAAGCAATGTACTTGTCATAGATTCAAAGACAGTGATGATGCCTAGGAAAGGTAACGAGAAGTAGAATCTAGCTTTGAACTTGACCGGGGAAGTTATCTAATATTTTTATTCTTTTTATACATGGAAGGAGTATGTTACTAGTTTGTTTTTTTGTTTTTTGTTGGTTTTTTTTATTATTAAATCACTTCCAAAAAGGCAAGCTCCTATCTTGCCTTAAAAGAAAGACTTGTGAATGTTGTCTGATAACCTGAGCTAGAGAGTGATATAAACACAAATATTATTCAAGCAAGGATAAGCAATGGAGTGTCCAAATACATAAGTAAAATCAAGTCTTCTTTAGTTAGTGTTTGAATTTTCTAGATTTCTTATACAGAAAATTTAAGGACCTGTAAAATCTTTGCAATTGTTAGAGAAGAATTATATACCTGGACTTGTGTAGCACAACACTTCAAACTGTCAGTAGATATTACTTTAAAATTATGTGCCCAGATTTGCTTAGCTAGTTTAGGAAGCATAATGCTTTTGATGTCAGACTTCTTGTCTTTGAGTTAACCCTAACCACAGACTAACTAGTAAGCCTGCAGCTGAGCCTGGGAAGGATATTAATTATAGAGGCACTTAATTGTCCCTTTTAATCTCTCAAGTTTTGAACCTGGTAGCAAGGAGTATTCCCAGTTTTAGATCTGAGTTTTGAACCCTAGAGAGAAAAGATGGTATCATACCTCTTTTTATGGTGATGGTACTTGTCTTTTTTCAGCATTGAAGCCCTTTAAATCTAATGAAGGAAAATTATAGGAAAATAATATTTCATTATTCATTACAGGGAGTTCTGACATTTCCGAGATGTATATTTTTGGACCACAAAATATGTTACTGTACAATTAAATAGTGAACAGGCTATCTGAGAAAGTCTATGGGTAGGGGAAATGAGGATTCAAAACTTTCATTTTCTATTTAAAAATATCTAAAAATAATTAAAGGAAAAAAAATACCTAGTGCATAGTAAACACATTGAACTTACTGCTCCAAAGCATAAGCATGGCCAAGAGTTAAGTAGGAGTCAAATTGCATTAGTTTGGATTAAAAAGTGATGGCTATAAATTTTGGTGCATTCAGATAAAGCTAGAAACTATCTAATAAAAAATCAGAAGAAAATTTCCCTGTAGGCAGATTTTTCAGTGGTGATTTTAGCATCTTTTTTCTGATGTATTCAATCCTGACTATTGAAGATTAAATAAATGGAGAGGGCTTTGATTCATTGCATCAATTTTGACATATTTACAGGTTCTGAATGACCATTTTGGCCTTGGTCATTCAGTCAGACTGGAGGCATTTCAAAACTGGTACTGTTGACTACACCTTGACTTTAAATAATGTAAAAAACCCAACCAATCAAACAAACAAAAAACCACATTATACTTGTAATAAAAGTAGGCTAAAATTTGAAATATGTGAGCACACTGATGGCATTCCATCCCTATTTTTTTAGTATATTCTTGATGTGTTGCTGCCTGAGTGCTCTAGACATAGTATAGGCAGAGGTACATGATGTCTGTCATTTGGTCTACTGTAGCCTACAAAACCTCTTATCCTAGAAAACCTTAGAATAAAGATTTAGGGTATAGTGACAGATCATAGATTTGTCAAAGCAGATTTGCAATACATATAGAAATCTGTAGAAGAGGCCTTACTTAAAAAGTTTTCATTGTCATAGTGCTCAAGTTTTACCAGATAAGTCATATTTTGTTTGATTCAAAAGTGAAATTAACAGTTTTCTGGAAGAATATAGAGGCTCAAATAAATATCATGCCAGCTATACATTCTGCTGTGCTTTGTATAAGTGCTGTTTTTGAAAAAAGAAAAACTTAATTCCAAAGGCACAGAATCAAAACATTTTTTGTCACAGTGTAGCTTGGAAAAACCAAGCAAACCATCATTAACAACAAAATAACATTAAAAAGAAAGCCACACAAAACCCAAGAAAATCACCGTCTTTAGCCTAAATAATGGATATTAATATTTATAGTTATCTATAGGTAGAGGTTAATTGTTAACACATGTTTTGTAGAGGCTCAGGTGAAGATAGGTCAATGAAGAAAAAAACAAGCAAAACCTGCAGGTGATATTCAGAATTCTCTGGAGGTCACGAATGCCTTTCTTTTGTAAAATCCTGTGTTTACAAAAGTTTTACTAAAGGAAGGATAGTACTATTCATCCACTAAAAGGTTTCCTCTCTAAAAATGGTAACAATATTTCAAATATGACTTTTGGAGAGGATCCTACGTTCAAATGTAAAATCCCTTCAATGCTAGATTTTCAGAGAGATTCAAGGACTTCTTCCCCCTCTACCTGAAGGATTATGTTAATTCAGTCAGTAAAGCCAGTAATTTATTGAGCACACTAGGATGGCAGTCATTTGGGTCATCTGTGTTTACTTTGCTTTTGTAAACTACATGTAATGGAGAGTGATCTCCTGTGACAGCAATTGCATCTTTCCATAGGGAGTGTGCCATGAAAATCCTTCAGTTTCTGCTGCACAGGGTAAGGGTGTCCCTGTGTAATTACAGATTTATTTATTTTCATTCTCCATCAAATGCAGTCAAAGATCACAGCACCTGGACAATGCAAAGCTCCAGAAGGAGGATATTGTACTTTAGGAGAAATACCACAGTAACACCAATGATTGGAAGACAGAGAAGAAGAAAGAGAAGGCTAGTCTGGGGGATGAGTGAAGCTTGAGCTTACTAATCAAAAGTAACCAGTGCTCTAGTAGTCAAAGCTCAGCATTTATATTTATTATTTCACTCGGTCCTGGAGAAGCAACCAAGAAAAGTGCTGATATTCTTCTGCAAACAAACTACTTCAAAGATGGTTTCCCATATGATAAGTTAGAGGGATTTTTACTAATTATTTTTATTACAAATGGTAGACTAACAAATAAAAGAGCAATTTACTGAATTTCTTTAGAAAAAATGTGTATATTTTCAATATGTGGTGACAATTATGAGATTTTATTCTTAGAGGAGGAGACACAATAATAAGTAATTACCAAAGTCATTATGGCCTACAATGAGCCCTTAATGCTATGAAATGCTCATACTCTTACTTCCTAAAGAAACACTGATGTTTAGGATACATGTCTGCAACTTAAGCCCTGAATTTTCATTAAATAGTTTTTCCTAAAGTGATATGGATTTGCCTCGAAGATGTGTATCACACAGAAAGGGTGAAAGTTGATGGAAATTGCAGAAATGTCTCAGCTTAGAGGAAGTAAAAGCTTGCAAAATATTTTGCAGGACAAATAAGAGAAACCTCATTTCTTTAGCAAAATGGAATCCTGTAGAAAGGAGATTAAGTCCAGAGCCTCATTTTTACATTTCATGCTTGATTAATCTATTGGCACATATCCAACATGTAATACTTCTAAGACAAAATATCAATTAATAAAATAAATTTCCTAAGTAGCATTGTAACATATGCTCCAAACCCTGAATATTATTTCCTTTTTATTTCTTTTTTTTTTATCAGTTCCATGTGAGGTGCACATTTGTTCATAATTCTCTTAGGCTAGGTTATCTGGAATACTTTTCTGTAGCAACAGAAGATTATAAATGAGAATCCTCTGCTTTGTTAGAATAATATGATTTTACAATGTTGATAGAATACTGCCCTCCCTAAACCAGAAACACAAAGATAAAATAGAGGGAAGAATTTTCTAAACAACTTTTTCTAAATCCTTTATTGTCCAAAAAGTCCTGTGACCCATACATCTGCTTAGCTTTCACCGCACAGAATACATAGAAGTGATTTGGTGGTGATGGATGAGTCACTTAAGTTCTGCTCTCAGAAATGAATGGTTCCATTCCCTTGCCTAGAATATGATGGAAGAAGGTATTTTCACCAATATTGTTGTTTTTGTGACTGGTGTGAGGGTGTATCCGGTAGGATCCATAGGTCATACATCAATTTGGTGATAGGCAACAAAGAGAGCTGGTGTTCTCTTAGGCTACTTAAAGTATTCCCTTAAGGAAACCATATACGTTGAGGGTTGGGTATAAAATTCAACAAGTACTTTTTTGTGACAATATTTTTGGCATCATAAAGGAATGACATGTAGGATGAAGACTGAAAAGGTGATGAAAAGCATGCTGATAGCACAGATTCTATTTTCTAACCTGTGACAGAACAAGAAGCTTTTATTCTAGAGGAGATGACATATACATGCAGCTCACTTACTCATGTTTAAACCCTAAATAATTCAATGCTTAAAAGCTTCAAGACTTTACCTTGTGCATGTTTGCTTCTGAGAAACCCAGAGTCATATACTGTTACAGTATGTGGATATATCCTGATAAAAGTTTGACATTATATTGAAAGAACAAAAAAATTAACTGGAACAATAAAAAGTGACGTCTTCTTTGAGAAAAGTTTCTAAGACAATAAAACATCATACAGTACAAACACCACCCCCACCAACCCCCACCCCCCCCCAAAAGCAAAACAAAACCAACAACAACAAAAAACCCACAAATAAAAAAAGCAAATTTAAAAAACCCCAAAAACACAATACCCAATCTCTCCTACCAGAATTTAATTTAGAGCTTTATTTTCTACATTCAGCCTGATATCCAGAATGTCTTTATACCTTCAGCCTCTAAGAAAGATGGATGTTATCTGCATCCTGGAGATATAAAAGCTTTGGAGTATCTTCTATGAGATTTTCTGTTTCTTGAATAGGATTAAAGGTTAAAAATGTGCTTCCCTTTTCTGTAATTAGCATCCCAGAATAGAATCCAGTCACTTAGGTGACTAAAAATAATTATTGTAAAACTGCTATAAAACCCTAAATCTGTTTTAGTTTTCAGTTCTAAATCCAATTCACTCTGTTGATTTAATGTGCAACAACATAAGAGCCATTAAACCTTTAGTTTAAGCCTACTTGAATTTGATGCCACTGTTAGAGATTTCTCTGGCATATGTCCAATAACTAGTTTTCAAATGTCCTCATAAGAAGGTCTCAAACATAGATTTTTCTGTATAATTTTTTTCCTCTCTGTCCATTACAGACATAGATGTTCACAAAGGTATGACTATTACAAGGATTCAATCATTACAAGCACTGCAGCAAGAAACTCATCCTGCAAGTGGCTGCTGTCAGGCTGAACCCAGAGAAGAGAACTGTATACATTCTGCTGGAAGGGATATCATTTTCCAGTGTGAAAAGAAAGAAAGGCAGAAAAGTTGTTTCCTTTTTTAACAGTGCATTTGTATTGTGTGTATGAACCCAGTTATTTAAAAGAAATGGACTGCAAATCCATTAATTTCAGAGATTTAGTGCAATTTAATTTGTTAAAGAATTAAAAAAATCTCATGCAGATTGCTTTTTCCCTCCTTCTTTCTACAGCTTTTCATGAAGATGAATCATATTTTTGGCACAGTAGTAGGACACTTTATATCTTACTTTTTCAGATCACTGATCTGCTGTTTTAGCAGATTTTAGCAAGCCATATGAAGTCAGTTTTCCTGGTATTTCAAATTGCTTAAAGTTTCCCATTACTCTGCCCTCCTTAATGCTATTTTTGTTCGCTACTGGATTTTTTAATATATATTTTGTAGTGATTCTACACAATATTCCATATCCTGCTTCTAACTCACCTTTGAAGGCAAGCTGTCTTACAGTGATAGCCTTTCTCCTGCCTCAGAGTACCCTGTAAATTTATCGACTTTGGAGGAAATGTTCAGAGTTGCGCTTTTACTGCCATCTAGTGCCAGAGAGAGAAAAAAAAATTAAAGCGCTCTTTACCTTGGGGCTTAGAAGAGGGTCAATATTGGCTATGAGTGAGACTGTTCTCGTTTCTGGATGAATAATACACTATAGAGAATTATTAATAGAGGAAATTCTAAAGATGTTTGAGATTTTATCAGATGCCAGGAAGGAGAACCAACATGTACTCTACTGACATTTACTCAACCTAACATCATGTACTATGCTTGCCCACACACCTATTACATTTATTTTGATATTTACTATTAATCTCATAGCAAATGAAACAGTGTATTCTTTTACACTTCATTTTAAATATGACTGCATTTGCCTACTGGTTCTGGCTGGGTTAGAGTTAATTTTTTCATAGTAGCTCTTATGGTGCTTTGTCTTTGTAAAGATAATAGTGCTGATAAATTAAGGATGTTTTAGTTATTGCTGAGCAGTGTTTACAAAAAGTGAAGGCTTTTTCTGTTTCTCATATTGACCCACCAGTGAGAAGTCTGGGGTTACACAAGGGGGGAACACAGCCTTGACAGCTGACTGCAACCAAAGGGAAATTCCATACCAATATGGCACTACGCTCAGCAGTAAAATCTGTGGAGCAGAAGGAGAAAGAGAAGGACATTTGGAGTAAGGAAATTCCTGTTCCAAAGTCACCATGACACGTGATGGAGCACTGCTTTCCTGGGGGTGGCTGAGCACCTGCCTGTCAATGAATTCCTTGTGTTCCCTTTCCCACACACCTTTTACTTTACCCATTAAAATGTCTTTGTCTCAGTCCATTAGTTTTCTCACTTTTACCCTTACAATTCTCTTCTTCATCCCACTGGGGGAAGGAGTGAGTGTCTGTGTGGAGGTGAGCTGCCTATCCCTGTTAAATCATAGTAATTAGTGAACACAGAAGCAGAATAAACATCCAAACTAACAAAAAATGAACCTTGTATGAATAAGATGGAGTTTTTGGTTAAGAAACTCAGTCTCACAGTGGCACACTGCATGTTATCTCAGAAGTGAAAGAAGAAAATATTTATAAGAAATGGAAATTCAAAAATTAAAATTGTAGAAGTGGTTATCTTTATAGTGAGGTCTGGGCCCTAATGTTGTTTAAGCGAAACCCTACACTGATGAACACAGCATAAAAATTGAAGTTGTGCATCTTTTTCTTCTTAAGACCCTGAATTATCAGGAAAATTGACAGAAATTTGATAATCAGATTAAGAAATCTCTCTGCTGTCGCAAATGTATATATAAAGTAGTCTGTTTGTTGTATGTCATTTTAAATAGCATTCTTATTAGGCCACTATGGACAAACATAGCTCTTCAGTAGTCATAGCAATGTTAGACCATATTGTGCTATAAAAAGGCTACATTCTACCAAATTTCTATTACTACTGTTGATAGAAACTTAATTTAACCTCATTAATGTGTTTATAGCAGTCATGGTGTAGGTAATTCTGATGTCTGCAGGCATGGTATTAACAGTAGTGGCGTATAAGTTCTGCTTTGGCTATAAAATTTGCTTTCAAATTGCACACAGCCAGCTTATGGAATTTGCCCACCTAGAACTCTAGAAAAGATTCACAGACAAGTAATGGTTACTTTGGGTAAATACTGCATAAAATGGTCCTGACTAATCTGAGAATACTATTCTTGGCATGATCAATATGGTGACAAAATGAAAGAACATAGGCTTCTTTTGCATTCCCTAGTCCTACATGATATATACTTTATTAAGTATAAGCAAAAGGTAGTTGAGAAATAGAAAAAGCTTCTGGAAACCCAAAAGCACTTAGACAAAGTTTCTGGTTTTCACTGCACAATAGCTTTGCTGAAAAGTTATGTCTTCTTGCTGTACAATATACTGTCTTTATATTATATTATATTGCTGAAAAGAGATTCAGAATAACTCATATTTGATGAAGTACTTCTCAAATAAAACTTGATTTCTTAGTTTATCAAAAAGTAGAACAAAAAAAAAAATGTAGAGAAAAGTACTGCTAGCCAAAGGCAGACAGATTTACATTTGCATTGCTTTTTATAGTGTTAGTTCAGAACAGCTTGGTCCTGTAGAACATTTTGTTTCCGAGCTTATACTTTGTAATAAGACACTCACCAAGTAATTGATTAACATGTACACATTAACATGTACACATTAACATCATATTTTCCTAGTGGTTTGGAGTTATCAGCTGAAAATGATTAATTCATATGAATATAAAGCATGGAAAAAAGGATAATGTTTGCAATTCAGTCTTGGATGACTTTTTCCTAAACTAGCATTTCTTTGAGAAGTACTTTTAGCAAAGTTTAACATGTAAAAGGAATGTAAAGCTTTCCCTTATCCCTCAAGACATCTTTGCATTTTCTTCCAATTTTCACTGAGAGGAGTTACTCTCTGACACAGTAAGAACAACCAATCCTTTTAGGCAAATTATGGTAATCACTGTTGTAACTGAAACATATCCCATAGGATTCAAGGGAAAGAATGGTGAGATACAAAACCGCGAGACATGTAAATAGAGAAGTGCTGACTTTTGAGAAGGGTTCTCCCTCTGCTGGAAGCTCCACCACAAAAACATTTGCTCAGGTGTAGGGGAATGGACATGGCTGAGTGAAATGTGTATGTATTTTTCAACATAAGGCTGGCACTGTTGTTGGAAGAGTGGAATCAGAAAGGAAAGTGGAAATCTCCATCATTATATCTTCCCTGGATTGCTGTGTTTCTCCTGTGTTCCTGCAAAGGTAATAGAAAAAGAGAAAATTATGTAGTTGAGGGAGATCAGGTATGGAGAAGAACAGACTTTCAGAGGAAAAAGTTTATTTTTCAATTAGCCTCTTAGTTTACAGGCTGTGCTCTTTTCCATTTGTTGTGCTGTATCTCCCCTCATTTCCTCAAAAGGGTCATTCATTGAAAAACATGATATTCTTTGACGGGCTGCCTTCCTCCTCCTGCGAAGAGTTTAACAAGAGAGCAGGTGGCCCTTCATTGATTTTTTTTTTGGGGGGGAGGGGGGAGAAGGCGGGTATTCAAAACACAGCTACTGCTCAAGGATTTCAGTTTCCATGACACAAACAATTTAAGTCAAACTGTCAACACATGCACTAGACTGTCAGCATGAGTAAATATTGATTCTAAGATTGCACCACACAGGCATAGAAAAAAAGCAAATGCATGTGCTCACACAGTGCCCCAGTTCAGCCTTTAGTATACTAACATTAATCCTAATCTCACTAGGAGGGTCCTTCTGGTGAAAATTGACCAGGCATGGTCTTGCTTCCTGTGAACTAGCATATGTATTAACTGCTATGAAAAGAAAATAAAAGACAAAGATACCTTAAAATAGCTACTTATTGGCACTTTATTAGTGCTTCAGTTTGAGAAACAGTAAGTTTTTAGTAAACAGGGTTGTTTTTCTGATTTGGACTCTACATATAGATTTAGTAAGAAGTTATCACAGCCATGTCCATTATTACAACTCAAACTTGTCACATACTCTGAGAAAATTTTAAATGCAGAGCAGCTAAGGGTTACTTTGCATGACAGTTCTTTAGACACAGCTGATATTGCTAAAGAATAAACTAAAAAAAAAAAGCGTAACTTTTCTGGCCTAAACTCCTGATTTCCTGTTACCATACCATTAAAACTCTATAGATAATGGTGCCATCATCTAATTGTATTATGTCATATTTTTTGTGAAATAACAAATAACAACTCATCCATGAATGTATGTGAAACTTAACTGCAGAATTTAATAAATTTAATTTTGTTCAACTAAAAAAATGACATAGTAATAAATAAAACACAGAATATTAACTTTGAAAACTGAGTGAGTTTTCTGGTTGATTTATCTAAAGGAAAAGAGAAAACTTAGAGAACATCCTTGGGTTACGTGTTTTGGGGTTTTTTGTCTGTTGTGGTTTTTCTTGAAATATTTAATCAATACTCTTAATACTCTTTTGTTTTAAATTAAAAGTATTTGGATACACTGCTCTACTGCCATATCCTGCTCTCCAATGGTTTTATCCTCTATTATGGTTTTGTCCTCTGCTAGTTCTTTGAGGTCATATTGAATCCTATGAATGCTAAGCTGAAATCAATAAACTTAAAATGGACAAATCTGCCTTTAAGCAAATGCCAATATTAATTTCTAGTTAAAGCTAAAATATCAGCAAACATGATCTTCCAACCTGGAACTCAAATTTCAGCTTTTAAAACACTGTTTAAGTTCTAATTTAATTCAATATATTAAAAACTCTAAAAAATAAATTTACATCTTAATTAAAAAATAATTTCTAAATGTTTTGGGCATCAGCAATATCAGAGCAAAATTTCTTCATAGGTGAAATAAAAATATGAGTCTCTCCTAGTTTTTCATACTCTTTTATGCTCAAAATGTAAGGCTTGTCAATTTTCCATTCTGTGCTGTAAGTTGTTTTTGAGGTTGTTATTCTGTCTGTTCTCAGTAGGAAGACAAGGGAAGAGTCAGGGAGGAGAACAGCAAATTACCATAGTAATATTTTACTATCATGTAATAGCTCTCCAAACCTCACTAAGAAGGGCTTTGTGTGAATATTGAAGGCCTTTGTAATGAATATTCTAATGCATTAAGACAATATGTATGTGAATTGTAGTATTTTACTGTTTCTCACCTGTAGTAAAGTTAGTATTTGGTTTCTGGCATGCTATATAATTTTAGTGTGTGGCAGATGTAGAGCATGACATAGCTTTCAAGGAACACAAGGCTTGGCAAACAGATTAGTCTTCAAGAAATTGAGGGCAAAAGGTTGAGGAAGGATAAATTGGCACTTTTCCAAAAGAGTTATATTACAAGGTGTTCAAATCCTTGTAAAAATTCCTTAATTTTTCCACAATGTGTTTGAGTACTTGCTATCACTGCATACAAATGATACTGCTACTTTGTTTTCAAGTTTTAAGTAGCCTCTTTTTATTCCAGTGGCATATCTTTCCAGCAATTAGAGCATTTCCATTTCCTTTCCATCACTCTACAGTAGCCTCCAAGGCAGGACAGAATCTAAATCATCAGTGTTTTCTGTACTCAGCAGCCAGCAGCAAATGCATATAAGACTGCTGCAATAACAGCAGGTATCAAAACTGAATCTACTCCTAATTGCATTTTCTCTCCAAATCAGTACTGTAACTTCATCTTCTGAAATAGTATACCTAGTACTGATGGAGTTCTTGTTTTCTTCTTTCTCACTTAACTCATAGTGAGATGAAGAATTCTGTGGTCTTGACTATTCTGTGGAAGCATTTCCAACTCAACAGGCTACCAGGTACAAATTAACATCAGATAGATATTTAAAGCTTTCATATGTGATTTTCATTTGAATTTCAGAAAGAAGAGGAATTTAAAAGTAGTCAGTATCTAGTAAAATGGTACAATGCTTATGTACTACAATTCCTAATGAATGCACTAAAAGGAATTTTCCTACCCTTTAAACATACACCAGTTGTTTATCCACACAGTTTCTCACAATTCTGAGACTTAGGTGAGTATAAAGTAGACAGGGATCAATTCAAATTTAGAATAAAAATAACTGGCATAGAAGCAGAACCCCTTTTCTTGCCAAAAAGAAAAAAACCCAAACCATGAAATAGCAAGTTAATGGGACAAGTTAATTCTTCTTTTTGCACAGAATACAATGTAATAAAAATAAAATAGTGCATACTGAAAAAAAGAGAACAAGTAAAACTAACCCTCTGGTGCTAAGGATTCTTTTCCTCTTTGGAAGGAGATAAAAAATTGGGTGCTTCTGACTCTAATTGTGACTAGCTCCATGAACAGAATGCTAGGGAAACATTAGTGTCCACAATGTTCTTATGATATATGTCCCATAAACAGGGGTTCTACAGAAACCATAAGAAAATGTTTGAACAGGTTTATCATCTTATTAATCCCTGAGAGAGCAAAGTTCCTACTATAGACTATTTTCTGGATCTTCTAAAAAAATCACACCAAAACTGATTGTCCTGGGAATGATTTTAAAACATTATCTGTAAGGATCTATTGACTCCATTCAAGCTTTATACTGTTGGTCAATCTGTTTCCAAAAAGGACATGGTGACAGTACAGAAAACTGAACATTCCTTCTGTGCTTGTTTAAAGGTAAACTGACAGGAGAAATTAACCCAACACAAAAGAGTTTATAACTCAGAGTTACAATTTAATAACAATATTACAATAAATGCAATGGCACAAGGAGAAATTGGTTTTAACTCACAAAACCCAGAAGTATAACCCAGCACCTTGGGGCACAAATACAAAGGCTTTTGTAGCCCCTGTGCTGAACCCCGCGTGGGTCCTCCTAGTCCAAAGCAAAAGGAAGTGAAAAAAACCAGTTTGTGCAGATGACAGTTGCAGTCTGGTGAAGAGTGGTGGTCTCCTCCTGTCAAGGTTCTGGTCCTCCTATGGATCCAACAAGAGGTTCCCCAAGGTCTTCAAACCCCAAGATTATATCCCCTCAGGTCCAGGTGGGAACGCCCAGTACCTCCCCCAGGGCAGAGATATACACAATGGGTAATCTCCCTCTGTGAATCATGAGGTATTTTGGAATTCTTGCTGGCCCATTAGCAGACACATCCCCTTAGGCTGGGTGTGAAGGTACTAACGACTTCCTGGAAGGGAGTTATCACACCTCTTATCTCACAGGTGTCTTTCATGGGATATTTTGGAATTGTTGCTGGCCCATTAGCAGACACATCCCCTCAGGCTGGGTGTGAATGTACTAACGATTTCCTGGAAGGGAGTTATCACACCTCTTATCTCACAGGTGTCTTTCACACCCAGCTCACACACTGAGGACTTGGGTGAGCCCTGGGCAGCTCCTGCAAATGGTCCATTGTTAACACTTTATGGGAAATGAATAGAGGGTGTAGAATACATAGCTTTGGTCACACCCACACAGTGATAAACTGGTCCTGGCTGCTGAACTAGGACACCTTCCTATCCAGAAAATTATTGCCTCTTCACAAGTGCACTTAAAGTTCAGTCAATGTGAAGGGGGAAGTGGAGCTGTGCCATCTTATATCAGCAGTTTATTTAACTAATGACTCCCTTGCCTGTTCCTGGCTGAGGTGCCCAGCATTGTCTTGAGACAGCCTAGCTCATAAGACTGTGGTGTGATCTATATTGTCATAAAATGATTAGATACATAAAGGATCTAGAGCATATTGCCAATTTTTCTTTTTCTTTTTTAACTGTTCCTTAAATATTCAAATCATTCCTAAAATAATTTCTGCTTTCTATTTAAAACCCAATTGTGTTCCATTTTTTAAAAAAATACTTCTGTTTTACAGAATATTCTTTAAATAATTGTCTTCTTGTAAATCACATACACTCTTGACAAGCCATGAATTATTATTTTGGATTTAACAGAAATTTGTAAATAATTTATTTTAAAAGAACTATTCTACTTTGTTGACGACAGAGTTAATTGGCAACGAAATGGAAATGTGCAAATAGGAACAACATATTGAAAAACAGACTGCAAACACACAGGGAAAGATAGACTTAGATCACAGAAAACAAAACGTGTTTGCAGAATAAATTACTTGTAAACAAACATGATTTAAAACAAAAACCAAAACACACAAAGAACCTCCAAACCCCACAAGCTTGTTTATAGTACTACACACATAACATACAACAAAATAAGCCTCAATATTAAAATGGCATTAAGATGACCAGAAATTCTTTGGGAGATTGAATCCAATTAGACTATCTGACTAAATCTAATAGGCTGACTGTTATTGAGATGCTGCAGAGAGCTGAATTGACCTAAGGAAATACACAACAGAAACAAATAAATTCAAATGTATAGAAAAGTTGGAATCTTAATAGGATCCCAGGGCTGTGTTTTACTGATGTGCACATTCTTATGGCTCTGTTTTGTTTCCATTAAGTTTCATACATCTAACACTGTTTGTCAGACAAATGTTCCTCCTGTGAGAGCTGTAAACCCCAGCCTTCCTGAGTGATGGCAACTATGAAAAGTATTTGAAATGAAGCGGTCACAGCAGTTATTACAGAATGGGTAAGTCGTTTCATCCATGGCAAATTGTAATGCAGATGATAATTCATTAGGGTGATTCCCTCTGCTTATTCAGACATGCACCGTTCTCATCCATCATTCGATAGGTTTCAATAACAGCATAATAGAAACAAAAGTCCTTGTCAAGGTGGCATGGGATTCTTGTCTAATACCCAGCTAACAGGAATGAACAAGGCCAAAACAGAAACTAATTTGGCATGCCAATTTGAAAAGTGCCAGTATGCTCCCAGGTTTGAAAGTCATATGGATGTAGATACCCACGTGTAACCCCTTGAATAATGTGTGTTCTTTATGCTCTTATTAAAAAGACATGCTGTCATTTCAGCTCTAAGGCTGGAAAATGGTGCTCTCTTCCAGTTTGTCAGTCTAAGGATGGGTTGTTCCTGTCAGCAGTTCTTGTCAGCAGGAATGAAGTATGTATCTGTGCTTTATACAGTAACTGCTTCCAAATGAGTCTCCCTCACCTGAATACCTAAAAATTGCTTTGGCTGTTGTCATCTACTCGCTATTACATCCAAAACTATCACACTTTATGCAAAAGTGAAGAGGTTGCCATGGCAACTTGCTGTCCCTAAACTTAATAAGAGGAGCAAAACATACATCACTATGTCTTTATAGTATTTGCTTTGGTTTTTCTTTTCTTGACCTCTCCATTAGACATAAGTATAAATAGAAAATGTTTAGTACCAAATTTCTTTTTTCCCCCTTTCTTAAACAAGGAAAATGTTGTTTGTTTGGGTTTTTTAATTTTTCTCTTATCATTGAATTTAACATTCGTGCACAGTATAAATACATATATGTGTTATAATAATTTGGAAAGACAATGAAGAAAGAAAGCTATGAAAAATTCTTGTCAAAGAATGCCAGTAGGTCAAGATTTCTCTTTAGCAAAAGGATTAAACATTTAAAAATAGAGTTTCCAAAAGGGTTTAAAATCATTAAACACCTATCTCTGATTGAAATTAATTCCTCCAGGCACTTTGGAAAATTTCAGGTAAAACAGATAATATAAATATGGATAGACAGGTATTTTTTTCCTGCAGACAAATTAAGATAATGGGAATAAAACATCAAGCTTTAGGGCACAAAGCAGCTGGTAACTGATTGGAAGAGAACAGAGTTGTCCTTTCATGAACATACTTAAGTATTCACTTGGTTCCCATTACGTGTGATATATATAAAAGGGATTTCTTAAATTAATAAGCTTACAAGTTTCAAATCTAAGTAGCTTTATTCTTAGGCACATTGCACTGAGTTTTGGTTAGAACTGGACAATATTGTGAAAAATACTTTTGCAGATTATGTTTCTCTCCTTTAGACTGCATGGGGCAATAGTGTACTAGTATTTGACTATTGAAAGCCTCTGTGTCAGTAAGTGAAACTTCAGAGAATAATGAAAACTTTCTACTATGATCAGTACTCGTGTAAGTGGTCATATGCCTCCAAATTATCCTCACTCATGCATTTTCTGAGCATATCCATTTGCAGTGGTTTTGGCAAAAGCAAATTTTCAAGAAAGTCCATTTCTTTCAATTGATGTTTAACACACTGTTTTAATAAATTGGTATCAACTGGATTCAATTTTCACAATTTTTAAACTACTGAGTTTTAGTTTTCATGTTTGTACTTAAATAAATAAATTGGGATTGCATATTCTATGCTCATTGCTTTTATAAGTATGACATTGCATAATTGCATAGAACTGTACACTCATGTTTTCACTGTGAATTTTCTTAACTCATGATTATTTTCTGTATATTGCTGATTAAACCAGTTCTTCCTGTGCTTATGTTTACTTTATTTAAAATATTTGGATTTTCTGCTAATAAAACAAAAAATATTCCATAGTAATTCTAATGATAAATACCATGTTTATGCATTTGAAAACTCTAAAATTTAAGAAGATTTTCAGAAGAGTTTTATGGTCATCTCTGCAGACCAGTGACATAGCACAGACACTTGTGGCTCTAGACATAAATATTGCACTTTATGTCAGTAAGAATATCATATGAGTGGTGAATTTCTGTGCTGCATCAAAAATACCACTAAGCACTAGGAAAGTTTTCAAAGAAATGAGAATTAAGTTTCTAAGACTGCATGGTTATGCATGTTTTCTATTTGCACACTATAGATTATTGAGAGGAAAAAAATAAGTTAAACAGAATGATCATGGTCTGTATATCTATTCCACTAAGAAAAGCAAAAAAATAAAATGCATATTAGGAAACTGCAAGCTATAGAATTCATATAAGCTGTGATTCTCTGCTGTATACAGTATAGAATTAGTTTTAGCTACAATTAATTTCAAAATACAGAAAAAATAGGGTCAGTCTTTGAATAACATCAGTTTGAATTACACTGGCAG
The DNA here is from genome assembly GCF_047495875.1 of Pithys albifrons albifrons. NCBI lineage: Eukaryota > Metazoa > Chordata > Aves > Passeriformes > Thamnophilidae > Pithys > Pithys albifrons. The sequence goes on from NC_092461.1 coordinate 85,429,801, forward strand.
AAGCTGTACTACAGTAATTTAAAGAGGAATTACATGAAATATTGAATAGATTTTGATCATGGTATGAAAAAGATATTATTTTATTTATGAAAATTATTAATGAATTCATTAAGAACTCATTTGGGCCTGGCTACAAGGCCAGATGAAGCTTCAAGGGTAGCTAAGACTTCTTTGCCTGACTGAGGGTATCTGTATCACTAGGTTACTGTAGTGTAAAGATGGATAGATAGATAGATAGATAGATAGATAGATAGATAGATAGATAGATAGATAGATAGATAGATAGATGATAGATAGATAGATAGATAGATAGATAGATAGATAGATAGATAGATAGATAGATAGATATAGAACTGCTACTCATCTGTACTTTTTCTTTCTTAGTGAGAAGTTAATAGATAGACAAAAACAAGGTCTCTGCCCTAGTCTGATGACCAGAACATAATTTTCAGTTGATTGAGTAGAGTTTAGTCCTGTCTAACTCCAGCATTGTAGAATGCCAGTAATGCCACCACCACAGAGCACCTCGTTTTCTCCAGGCAGTTTGGTGCCTAACAGATATCATACCCTTATAAGTGGCACTGGAGGATGAAAGGTTCCTTGTGCAGACAACACTTTGCAACATGTTCGAACCTACGGGTGAACCATGGTTGGATCTAAGTGTCATAAATTAAATGTATGGATATTTTCATTTATACTCTTTTTTTATTCTGACACTAATAATTAGTCAGCAGCCCAGAGGCAGTATGGGAACAAGATATGGACCAAGGTAAAAGCTACAGCATTTGACTTCCTTCTTGAACTGCAACTAAACTTTTGGAAGTGTAGCAGCTGGTATTTTGTGTCTGGAGTGGCACAGATTACGTGGTATCAGGCATAATGATTAGACTCAGTGCAACTGGGTAATAAGTCAATTTACAGGTGCAACGCAGATAGAAATACTGAGGGTTTTGGCAGGTATACCCAAGAAGATTACATTGCACACTGTTATCTAGTCCAGAGCACTTGGGGACTGTAAATGCAGTTACTGTTAAAAAGTTGCTGGTGCATTTAGCATATGAAAGTCAAATTCAAATCCTGAAATTTTCAGTCTTTGCTGTAAGTAGAAAATATTTTGATATGCATTCCCAGATGGTTTGCACAATTTAGATATATTGCATGCATGGAGAAATGAACAAAATTTGTGTTCCCCTGAAAAGTCTACTCCCTTCAGATTTTCAGATTTTATCAGCTTTATAGGTACTACACAAAATTGGGCTAATCATAATCAGCTCTATGAGATATCATTCAGTCTTGGAAGAAACGTAGAAAATTTGTGAGGATAAAATTTCCAAATATGTTATATTGTATATATAAATAGTTATCTTTATATAGAGTTGCATATTAAGATTTATTAGCAAAAGAAGCTGAGTAACAATAGATATGATAATATTTTGAATACTAGCAGGAAACAGCAACAATTACAAAAATTCTGTCAATGGTTCCCACGTTTATGGAAAGGATGGAATTTTCCTGTGGAAAATTTGACATGTCTTTTGACTTAGCTTATTTAGAAGCAAGTTTAATACCAGCGGTTATAGTTTTTAATACTGACTTTCTTGCAATCAAAGAATTATTTTCCTTTTTCTTATGGTGATATTTTTAAGGTACTCTTTTTCTTAGTAGTGCTAATGTCTGCCAACAGTTTTGAATTATTCGTCTAGCATGGATTCTTGCTCAGAAACTTATAAAAATTCCCCTAACTACTCAAAGAATTTAGAAGAAAATCAATTGGAAACCTTACACTGGAAACCCATTTTCTGTTTAAATTTGGATGTGGCTTCATAGTTAATATGTGTTTCTGGTTAGAATGGGCTGACTTCTACAAGAGCATAAAAATATAGACAGAGGTCATAGGTCAGTCTTTAAAGATGGCATTCTGGCTGAGGGTGGTGTGAAGATACTTTGTGATGTGAAGAACCTTTAAGTGATGGGGAAGTTGTTTCTATCTAAAATTATCACTTACGCATTTTTAGGAAGGAGCAGAAAGGTCAGTAAGGTAAAAAAACCTGTCTCTTTATCTTTTTTGTCTCTCTTTCTACAGTACATTAAATCAGCTGCAGTGTTTCTGTTCAGATCTCCAGCCTGGTTCTATTCTCTGCAACAGAATAAAATTTTCAATATCCTATATACTAGAAAGTAAGGAGGGCATTAGTCAAGTTTACACTCCCAGTTTTCTGTGAGATACTTGTAAAGCTAGTGGCAGCTGGGAAAAAAAATAAACATAGAACCCTTAGGATGCTATAGATATTTTAATTCAGAATAAAAATATTAGTAAGTTTTGTTGGACAAAAACATCTGGGAACATTCCATTGCTACCCCAACCATTAGTCTACATTATATAACTCAAACTCTTATGAGTATTTGAAGGTAAAAAATAAAGTTGAATTATATTACAGTCAGGGTAGTGTAGCAGATTCTGAATAGTATTGGGTCAGAAAATAAACTGATACAGCTGTAAAAATAGAGCCTTTATTTATATGCAAGGAATACAGTGATTTTTTTAATCTTAAAATTATTTCAATATATAAAGGTCATATATAAGAAACATGCTTATTTCTCAATTTGAACAGCAACTAAAACCTCAGAAGTTTGGGGTTGTGCCCCTGAAACTCCTAACTTCTGTACACAAATTCTTAGTGGAGATGTGAGACTAGAGGGATGTAGAATGAAATTTCATGGTTTTCACAGTGTGGTTCCAAATGTTATTTGTTGATTGGCCTCATCCCATTAAAAGTGAGAAAATATTTAGGAATAAAAAGCAAATGACCAGAAATAAGGTAGCCATCTCCTGTACTGGTCCAAAACTATGAGGTTAAAACAAATCCTAAGCAGTGTAATTTGCGTATTATCACACTTTTTGATTCTCGTAAGGCATATTATGGAACATATTCTTTATCAATGCTTTGTTCTAGCCAAAGTAAATGAGGGTGTTTCATTTCAAATACCTAGCTTTCTTTGGTGTCCCACCAAGCTTCAATCTCAAAAACAGACTTTGATGGTGAATTTCATGGCTCAGTTATAGAGTTTATAGAGGAATATTAGTAATTTTTAGCTTGCCTTTTGTTGCCTTTACATGCTCTAGTCACGTTAACCTCCAGTTATCTCACTGTGTCACTTGCCTCATTTACCCCCTGATGAATCACTAAAAATTCACCACTTTTTCACTGGCAATCGGGTTTTTTTCCCAAAGGTCTGAGGTTTCCTGGAGTTAATAGGTGCTCAATCAGATAGGCACTTTTATTTGACTTCAGCTAAAAGAAGGAACGGATGGTTATTATATTTTAACTTACCCTGGAGAGTGATGGAGCTGTCCCAATATTAAGGATGCTGGTCTGCAATAAAAAGGTACATAATCAAGACACTGAGAGATGTGGAGTGTAAACTTGAACCTATTGCTCTCACATAAAGTTTTCAGACTTGTGCTGCCTGTTTGTGTACTTATTTTTACTTTTGCTTTTAATTGCATGTAAACTTATGGTAATTCAAGTTGGACTTAAACTGAAATACGGGTAAATTTCTCAAGTTCACTTTTTTCCATTTCCATGAATTTTTCACTAGCTTGTTTCTAAATTGCCACCAAATATCTACAGCAGAAATGCTGAAAGTTTTCTCCTTGAAATAAATGAAAACATGAACACAAGGACATACACTATTGTATTAAAAATGATTGTAAGATATGTAATATCTTTGTTTAAAGAACTATAAAAATAAGAAGAAATATTTCTATGAGTCAATTGTAGAAATAACTGTAGAAAGTAAACAAGTATTTGTATTTGGTCTGTAGTGGTTGGTATGAGATAGCTTGGAGTAGGAAAGGGGACAGAAATAAGTGGTATATGATCCACTGGGGAATTTCAACTTTATATTAGTTGTTAGGTAGGCAGTAAATTATTACATCCATTATTTTCACCCAACACCATTGTTGAATTTCTAGTTCACAAAAATAGGCTATCAGTATGAAAAAAATATTGGTTGGTTGCTTTAAAAACATTTCCCACTTTTAAGATGATAAAATTGTGAAGATTCTTAGAGACTCATCTGCTCTGTATAGAAATAAAAGGTCAATTATTTCAATGAACAATTTACTCTAGATTGATTGCAAATGGCGTCTGAGTGTTCAGTGACACTGTTGTGCCCCAGATCATAAAACCTGCATAAATTAACTAAAATTGGGTAGAATTGGGTGTTTAGCTGAAAAGATCTGTTTGAATAGCTAGAAAAAAACTATTCACCAGAGATTACTCATTTTTCTCCTCAGAGATGGGAAAAGTGTCATGCTATGCAGAGAAAATTGAACACTAAACTATCTCATAGATTTCTACAAGCATGACCTTATTTTTAAGCACTTAACTTATGTTGATTTATTGTGAAATTGATTAAGATAAATTGGAAGAAAGTGATCTATTCATAAAATATAAAGTTGTCTTCCTTTAACTTTCAGAGGACATCCTAAGTGTAACAGACTGCTACATATTTCTTTTTTCAGTTTGTGAAAATTAAGAGATAGTATGCAATTACTGACATAAAAGAGACATATCTTAAGGGTAACTGAAGTTCATTGAAAGAATTGCATATTTTTTCTTTATGAAACAGATCTATCCCCCTGCTTTTTTTTTTTTTTTTTCCCCAAGCAGAGCAAGAGAACTCCATCAGAACATAACCTATAACTCAGGTTTTAAGTAGACTTCCAAGTATTAAGGTTGCTTTGCAGGACATCTACATTTTTAGCACAAATAATATTCTTCTAACACTCAAAAGTATTGCACATTGTAGAAGGACACATTACCAGAAGTAGTAAACAGAGGGATTTTATTTTTTTTCTAGCAGGAGAAACATCACAGTCAGCCACAAATATTTTCTGATTGAGTCCCTATTGAAGCAAGTCTTCAGTGCGTAAGAGAATCTCGAGATGAATAGAATCCCCTTTTGCCTTGACACAAGCCTTGATGAAATCAGGTCCTTTTCCCATACGAGTAAATAATATGTCTGGAGAAGAGGTTCAGACGACAGAATACCAAAGCAGGGTTCTCCTGATTATGCCCAAGTAAAATGATCAGAAACTCAGTTTGTTTTCTTCAGAAGAAATAACTCTATGAAGATACGTCAATGATGTAACTGCAATCTGAAAATTTTTGTTCAACTTTAAGCACAAGGCAAACTATTTTAAGTTTGGGGGGTTCAAGCCTTGTCTTTTAACTTTTCTTTTTTTTAGTGTCTCTAACCAGATAAATTGTGACTACAGAAGAAAGGCTACACCCATTAAAAAAAAAAACAAACTACAAGCCTATTCATTTTAGAAATGAAAACATTCTTTGGTATTGTCTCTTTAAATTTTTTTCTAATGATTTTCCATATTTAAAAATTTGGAGATATTTTCAGTTTTATCAGAATTCAGTTATTTTGAAAATTTATTTAACAGAAAAGCTTGTTCTCTTCTTTCCAGTGTTGGGCTTACCTCCTACAAAGGCCCTGAGTTCAGGCCAAATAACTAATGTTACCAGCCCTACCTTATTAAATCTTATAATTCATTAAATGTGTTGGATAAGTACTCTAACATGAGGAAAACTACAGAAAAAGCAAAAAAAAAAGTTTGCTATGTCACTATTAGCCAAGGAAATTGGTTACTTTGCCTTCAAGCCACAAATAATTTGTTGGATGTGATATGTATGTGATATTTCCAAGCAGTAAAATAAAAAGAAAATGTATATAACTAAACCTGAAAGAACGTACATCAATATGAAATCCTTATTTTTATCATTTTGCCATATTTTAGAAATCCTCAGTAATGATAGAGTAATCCCTGGCCTGGATGGGTCTGAATCATAATTCATAAGTGTCTGCAGTTGAAACATTTAAAAATTTAAAAAATGTACATGTATATGTATAAAAGCATACACAAATACATAAGCATAGTTTTGTGTTGTGGGTTCGGCAGGATGGAAAATCTTATCTCTTCAATAAAAATACCCATATCTAATTTCAAAATGATAATTTTGAAAATAGTCCGTGACTTCTGAAGAGCTATAATGTTCTTACAATGCAGGAAGTCTCATTATGATGAATGGTCCAGGAAAGTTTCCCTCTTAACTCCTTTGCAGGGCAAAAATGTCATGCAGCAACTTGTAGCTGAGAAAAGAATCACTCCCTTCTGTGGCAAATGAAAATTAAGTAGTTGCTTCTGCTGAAAGTCTACACTCCTTCAGTATATTGACCAATTTGAAGCAGAATTATATGGTGTAGATAGAATAACTAATTTCCAAAAGTTTCCATTGCTTAGAAGTTTCTGTGGTTTCCAGAGACTGTGGAATCAGAGAAAAGAAATTACATGGGGCACAGGTGACCATGGTGATAGATTTGGAAATTAGCTCTTATGCTGAATACCATGTACCTCAGAGGAAAAATAACATCTCAGATTTGTAAAATCCAGCTGTTTTCAAGTTTTCAGGTGTTTTCAGACTTCAGTTCTAATTTTTTTAGCAGTCAAATTTTTTCCAGGTCACCCAAAGCCAAGTCTTGCAGCATTTTATTTTTTTTTTACCTTTATTGTTGCATGTTCTGTAATGTTGCCTATTTATGCTCGTACATAAGTGGAATTTAGAAGGAAGATAAGACTGATATTCATACCTGAAAATTAGTTCAAAATCAGAAGGCAGTATCACTAAACTCCGTTCTTTTCAAAAATGTCCAAATAGTCACAAGAAGAAAAATTGTAAGAAAAAATACATCGCTCAGCTATTGTGTATTTCCATTTATTGCCTTTAAAAGTGTGATTGAACCTTACATTGCACTGGCCTAATTTTCTCTACATTTTCATTCCAGAACTTTGTAAATAAACAGGATTACTATAGAAATATATTAGTTCCTAGCCCTCAACATCAGTTTGCATAGCATTACCATGTTGACAAAATAATTTATCAGGTGTTTTTGTCTGATCCACTAGTCTAGGGCATTCTCTCAGGAGACTACAAACCAGCTGCAAAGGATGTTCCTGTGATGTATTTGCACAACTAGACATAACCCACTAGGCAAATTTGTGAGTGATGTATATTTCTCAATATTTTGATGACATCATAATGAAACCAGAATGAGTAGATATCAACTCCTCCTTTTTTTAGAGTTTATAGATGCTGCAAGCTCACAGTCCCTCCTTTCATTGTTCACTGCTTAAGCAGTGCATAGACTGTACTGCAGAGTCCTAGATCAGCCTCCACTCAAAAGGCACGTTAAGAAATCAAATGGTTCGTTTAATCTTTGTACACTCTTTCTAGGTTTATTACACAGCTCATATTTTTCTAAACAGAAATGCTTCATGGTTCTCATGTACTGAAATATTTCTTGGGTTTGGTTCTTTTGTTCTGGCTTTTTTTCCTAAGTATCATTGTAATCACAAAATGCAAAATCTTCATAATCATACAGAGTACCTGCTGTAAGCTTTTATACTCACTCCAAGTTGATGATATTGATCTATACTTATTAGATTTGTGGAAGATAAATCAATTTACAGTGAGCAAAACTGGGAAGTTCAAGTTATTAATCACTAGACATACACAGGGAGTGGCTGTCAGCAGTCAATTGAAGAGCAAATATTTAATATCTGAGGTTTGCCTCCTCAGTGTACCACAGATTAAGTCTGTTGTTTCCCAAATCTATCTGAAAAGCACACTTGCCTTTAACTGTACTATTATGAATATGAAACACTGTAGCTTGCTGGCAGGTCACAATTTTTGAAGATCAGCATTGAACTGTATGTATGTATGTATTTCTTTTAATCATCTATTTCTTTTAATCTTCTTGATCATAGTCAGTCTGTGATGGGAAGAAATAATCTCATCATTTTGCAGGAACATCACATAGAGTTCCTTAGAAAGGCATTATTATGTGTAACTGCTTTTTACTTTAGACAACTTCAAAACAGTTATTTAAATAATGCAAATTAGCTCCTTTTTTTTTTATTATTTAGCCCTGGTCCTTTATTTTCTATTTTTTTTTGTTTTTCTGTCTTGCCATTTGCTGAAGAACTAAAACTAACATAAGGTTCATACTGACTTATTAAGTGGAACATCTTGGCTGATAACATATGTAAATTTCTGAAATACATGAACCTAAAAATTGATCTTATAATAATAATGAGATATATATTCTTCTTTATAACTTTGTAGCCTTCTTTACATTCAAAGAAGAAAGACAAGAACAGCAAAATCTATTTCAAGTTATAAAAAAGTCACTAATTGCAAAAGATTTACTTGCTTGAGTTTATATTGCACAAATTACCCGCTTCAGAAGAGTTTTTTAGGTAAAGAAGATTTAAAGGTGATGTAAAGGTTTGTAGTGATATAATAGTTTAAGCTGTGTTGAAGATCCAATATCTGGTTTTGAATTTTCACACATGTACAAGTAGGAAAGTGAATGTGACACAGACTTCAAATTAATCTGGGTTTAGATAAAGTTACCTACCAAGAAAGCAGATCCATATGACAATATTTGGAAATATTAATTCTTATACAAAATAAAATTGGTCTTTTTGTTAGCAAATAATTTTTCAGTAAAGACAGAGTTCTTGACTTGTACACAGGAGGATAACTGTGATATGTATACAAAATCTGTATGATGTAACCTAATCCCTCCCCTCCCTTCCTCTCTCCTTCTCTCCCCTTCCCTTCCCTTCTCTGACCTGCCCTGCCCTTCCTTGCCCTGCCCTGCCGCCCTTCCCCTCCCTCTCCCGTTCCCTTTCCCTTTCTCCTTTCCCTTTCCTTTTTTGCAGAAAAGCAATGAGGTCAAGGAGTGCTATTTCTAGAAATGGGGATAAAATAATTACATGATTTCAAAATTTTGCTCAATTTTTACTACTAAACTATTTGCATTGTAGAAAATTGTGTAGTGGGAAGTTACAATTGAAAATATCTTTCAAGTTTTTGTTGGTCAAAATATTCCAAAGCTGTGATATTTGTCACACAATGCACTTAGATCTCAGCAGTACCTTATAATTTTTGTTATTAGTCATGTTCATCCTACATTTTTAGTCCATTCTACTAATTTGATTCCAAAATTTTCCTATAAAATATTTTTGGTTTTTGTTTTTGTTGTTTGTTTTTTTAAGCCATTTGTCCTTCACTACTATTTCTCTGGCCATTCTTTATTCTTCATTTTAGCTCTACTCCTTAACGTTAAAACTGCTGGCTCCAGATACATATACATATATGCAGAAAAATATATATTCATTTCATTAACTTTCAGCATGAATAAAATAGTAAATGTTAACTTCTTATTACAAAAAAGATTTTTTCTCCTTCAAAATATTAATTCCCTCTGCAGAGCATGCATGTATATTTGGTGAATTTTGATTCTTAGCTTTGAGGTATGATGGACTAGACACCTGAGAAATATTCCCTAAATATAACTTTCAAGACTAAAAGAAATTAACTCCACAGGTCTCCGGACAGTCAATGCCAATTGCAGAAGATGATGAAGTTTTTCTACTTGAATTTTTAAGTTAAAAACATGAAACAATTTGTAGAGGAAGAACTCTCTAGGAAGAGACAGATTTTGTGCAACTAACTGCTGTAGGATATGCAGGCCAATTAAAAACACGCCACCTTTGGATTTTTGCAAAGGCATATCTTTGTCTTCTTTTTCATAAACAATAAGACACATGTGATATGTATGCTGTAAACAAAGAGAAAGATGACACATGACTGTTACACAAGCATAAAGTTTTCTCCCAATTAGAATATAAGAGAGAAATGACACATGGCATATACAAAATACAGCTGTAGTATTTACCACTTCCTTTCCCCACTGGAACTGGCATAGGAATTAGCATGCATTCGAACCAGTACAAGCTGAGGGAGTCATTAAACCCAGCAGGGTCACTGCCTTCATCAGTGGAGCAGCTCATAAAATTGCTGGATTTTCCAATCTTGTGTTGCAAACAGACCATGCTATTAATTAAAGACTGTATTCCCAAAGGAACTGAAGAAATTTCTAGGATCCAAAAGAATTTGTAATTACACTGTTGACCCAGAAGGGATTTCAGAATAGTGGATAACATGGGTTTCTTTCCAGTGTGAAAACAGGAAATAGAAGCTTGAAATTTCATATGACATAATTTATATAACACCATTGGTCAGCAATGATGAGACAGGGAAAGAATTGGTAATTCAATGATCAGTTTCCTAAGATATATTAAAAAATGCATAATTTATTACACAAGTAAACTCCTCCTAAAATACAAATAGCATGTGGCTACAAAAGCCATTACCTGAAATATACACATTAATGGTCATGTTCCCAAGGAGTCAAATATATATGAAGAGTTGTTTACAACAGAGTCCATCTGAACCATACTGCAGCTGTTTCCAAGGGATTTTCCATGTTGCAGAAAAGTCCCTCAGCATCCTGGTAGGCAACAAGGTGACTGTGAGCCAGAAATGTGTCCTTCTGGCAAAGGCAACCATTAGTACTTTGAGCTGTATTGGACGAGTGTTGCCAGAGGTCTGAGGGAGGTAATCCTTTCTGTTGAGGTGAGTCCAGCAAAGGACCACAAAAGATGGCAGAGCTTGAAGAATTTGTCATAGGAAAATAAGCTAAGAGAGCGAGGACTCTTTATGCAGGAGAGTAGAAGACTAAGGGGGAAAGTTATCAATTTCCATAAATACCTGACTGGGGGGAATAAGTAGAGCCAACTCCTCTGTGTAATGCCCAGTGGTAGGACAAGAGAAAAGTCAAACAAAAATTATGCTTGCATGTGAGATACAGATGCCTACCATCACAAAGTAGAATCACTTTATTGGGTCCTGAATATATTTTAGCAATATGTTTCAAACGCTCATGACCCTGTCTTTCTCAGGAAAATCAAGTAACAATTTTCATAATAAAAATGTTTTTAGAAGGTGTACATTTCCAAACTTTAACTGTGAAGTTGTCAAGCAATCTGGTCTTATTTTACCCTTCACTTAGTACCCAGGCTCATTACTGACAACAAGCAAAATACACTATAGAGTTTCATGCACCAAGGTATCAGGTTCTGCCCACTAGCCACAGGATACCACAATAGATAGTGGTCTGATATGCTTTTCTGAGTAGCTATTACTGTAGCTGTTTGACCTGTCTGTAAAGTATAAACAATGCATTTGACTAATGTCTTTTATTCAGTCTAAGGTCATTGCTGACCAGCGCCTTTAGGACAAATGTGTTAGGAGAAATGGCAGAGTAAAGCACACATAACTGACAGCTTCAAAAGTGGAAGGAAGTGTTGTAATTAGAATTAAATGTAGACCTTACATTAGAACATTATCATCTCAAGCCTTTAAGGAAATTTCTGTTGAAAGAAAAAGCTACTATTAAAATTACTTTATGCAAAATTATATGTTAAACTGTATCTAATTTTCTTTCACTCTTCTGACCTGTGCTAAGAGAAATTGAAGACATATATTTTAGCTCTCTTACAGTATTTGAGTCATCACCTTTGAACCTGTCCTTCTTCTGACACAATCTCTAAGAGTCAATTTATACAAAACTTCCAATAGGAAAACCTATAAGTAAAATTTGAAGACAATCAATCCCTCTTCAAATCACAGCTGAGAAAATACAGTCCTTACAGTCCTGCAGTAGAGAGAAAAGGTTAAAAAAAGCAAATATGAATGAAACTTCTCACAGTAAAGCATCTTGGCTTAAGCAAATTGATGCAGGTCTGCCATCCATCCAGCATGGCAACTGTACTTAGCTAACAGGAGTAGTAAAGAATTTAGTACTGTGTATATTAATTTTCAGTTCATGTTAACAACCCAAACTGAAAGGTAATTTTTCCTTCAGTTCTTGAAACCACAAAGAGATACAGTGAAACATGCATGAAATAAATTTATAACCAACTGAAATCAATCATAATATAAAGAGATAATATGTGAAAATTGCTTTAAAGGTAAATAAAAATATATTATTTGAAAATTAACATTTTAGATATATTTACATATCTACAAAGCTGATTAGAAAGACCAAAACAAACAACTTAAAAAAAAAAAGAATAAGAATAAGAATAGAAACTCCTGTGCAGCTCCAGAAGACTAGCTGAAGCAAGATACCAAGCTGTGTGAAAAAATCATTGTCTTTTCTTGTAAGAACCCTCTCAGGAATAATTACATCTCCACTTTTGTTCAGTAGTTGCCCAGATCTCGCACTAGATTTTTAATAAACTCTGTTTACCCGGTAGGCAAGAACAAGAGTGGTATTATGTGTTCAGTACTTCATTCAGAATACCCTGGTACAGTATCAGTATTTTCTTCTCAGTTAAATTATTAAAGCAAGTATAAAACCGTATTTAAATAATTTGTTAATTCACAGGTGGATATTTTTCTGCACATATGCCATGCAAACACACATGTGCATCAAGTGAAATCTACAGCCATGCTCATTAATATTGCCCAATTTAAGTGAAAAATTAAAAAACCAGTCACATGTCTTTAAGATCTTTGAATTGAAATGGCTTCACAAATGTAAAACATGGTTCCTTACAGGTATACCTACCTCCCTGAAATTCAAAAATTAATTTTCAATCATAATGCAACTGACTAGAAAGTAATTATTTGCAACAATCAAATAAAGAGGACTGCTTTTAAGTAGGAACAAAAAAAAAAGAATTCAAATTTTGCAAACTAAGGTATCAGTATGGTATAGCCCATTTTTGTTTAACAGATAGTCTTACTGCGGAGGAAGTGAGCTGTATTCTCAGGCAAGGGAGAGGTACATGGTGTTTCTCTGGATGATGATATATTTAGTGACAATTGTCTAAAATTTTCCCATATATGTTGTTTTTTCATTTAAATAGTCTGACTTCTTTAAATGTAAATGTTGTGGCAATACGCTGATTTCATACCACTTATATAAGAGTTTGCTAAATTTTCAAAAGAACCTTCCAGTGCTGAAATCAAATACTCTCATGTTTTGTGATGATCATAAAAGAAAAAATGATGGAAAGAGTTTCAGTTTGTCTCTGTTCTTTATTTCATTAAAAAAAAAATTAGATTGAAATATATACCATTCTTGCTTTGAGCTGTTCTTTCTCAAGATTATATTTCTAGTTTAGTTCTAAAGTTCTCTACAAACAATCTCTACTTTTAGTTTTACACTTTCTTATGCAGGTGAAGAGTAGAGTACTTAAGTTCCACTTTTTGATGTCTCCTCTGATTTTCTTTCTCCTTTATATAACACCAAGTGAATGCTCCTTCCCAGATGTGAAAACTTAACATTAATGCCTGACCATAAGACTCCACTGAACTAGATAATATGAATTATTATAGAAGTAATAATTCCCAAGATAGCGGTGTCTGTGTATGTCAATATACCATTCTAGTTTACTACTGATTTGAGTGGGTTAATAAGTGATGTAAGCAGCCAAGAAGTGACCATGTTAGAAGGGGGAAATTACTCTGCAAAAGAAAATGTCTGCAGAAAAATGCTTATAAGGAAAATGTCTGCCAATCTGGGAACTATTAGCCTGGTAACTAAAAAAAAGATCCTTGAAAAGTACAGCTGGTACCCTTGATGTATAGCTGGGGTTCCTAGAAAGCAGAGACATCCTGAAATACCACAGATAGGCACAAAACCCCAAGAGACTGTAGCAGCAACTTATCTTCTCAGAAGATAAATACAGTGTGATCTAAAAACTCATCAAAAAACAGAAGTCATAATCATCTGTTGGCTGTTAGAGCTGAAAAAAAAATAGAACTTAACAGCATCCACTGACTGCTTGAAGTAATTGTGTCATGTCTCTGATAGGAAAAACACCTGATTATTGTGCAAAACTGAGCCGTTCTCTCTGAGAACTTTCCTTGCTGCCCATACCTCTCTTTACATGTACTTCCTTACTTAAACCTGGTATGAGATCATGGGCTGTCACTGGAGATGCCTGACTGATTCTAGACTCAGCAGCATGGATCATGATTTCTTTGCTTTGTACTTTTACATTTGGGTTGGTTGGTCCTCTCTTCTGGGATGAATAGGTCTCTTCTGAAACCTCTCATATACCTGATACAGGTATTATATATCCATATAAGCAATCTGTCATATCCACCATTCTAATTGTTGATTAGTTGCTTTGCCAATGTAAGTTCCTAATAACCTGTCATAATACAGACCTATCTGGTTGTTGCTATATGATTGATCACTGCCATACTACTTATTGATACTATATTATTGGTTGCTGAAAGCAATTTGTAATAACATGCATATATATAAATCTCATGTGTATATATTATTAATCATAGGTATACTTGGTAGTCAGAATTATATTTATGGTAGCATACTTGTTAGTGGGGTTTTGGTGTTTGGTTTTTTGTTTGTTTGTTTGCAGTCTGTAATAAACTAGAGAAATTTAGTGAATAAAAGTGTCTGTGTCCTTGTGTATTACAAAATCCAAAACTATATTAATAGTAAATGTAGTGAAAATATTTTCAATGCTTCCTTTATTTTTAAAGCACTTTGTGTCAGAAGGAATATTAAACCAGGACTTTGCCTTTTCCTTACCTCAGTAAAAAAGCTTAACTTTTCTGCTTGAAAATGTTTTAAACAGAATAATATTCAGAATTCCATTCTTTAACAAATTGTTTCAAAATTCAGTAAGGGATCTTAGTTTCTGATCTCATTGCAGCTAAATCTATTGTTTTAACACTTTTTCCCCCTTCTAAGTTACTATATACATACAAGAGCAGTGAGTGTGAGAAGACTAGATTGAGAAAATTGCAGTAAGTCATAAAAATAATGTGGAAAAGATCAACACAACTTCCCTTTTCTAATGGAGTAGGGGAAAAATGGATAAGAGGTATTTTGAGTTCACCTTCATTTACTGATGCCTCACTGAAGTTCATTAGAAAACAAGTGCTAGTACTGACTTGTTCTTATTGTCTTACAGAGGAAAAAAAGAAATATCTTTTTATTTTCTACCATTTCCAGGGTTTTAATGTTGCTTCAAGAAAGTGTGTTTCCTAGGGAATCCAGGTCATTGTTCTTTTGTCTCAGTTTTATTTATTTCTTTAGCTTTACATTTGAAAATCATTGATATGTACTATAAGTGTGTCTGGGTTTCTGAGTATGTATAAGTTGTTTGCAACATGCTCATCTGAAGAAAATTTTATAGTGGAGTTCCAAGCCTTTAAAATAGATATTTTTAACAGGAAACCTGATAGACCTTTAACTAGATCCACATTACCAGTCATCACGTTTTAAAGGAGAAGGAATAGTAATCTACAGATTGTATTTCAAACCATACTATAAAAATTTAAATCCTATTAAATGATTTTTTATTTGCTTTATAGTGTTACAGCGATGATTTATGAGATTAATCTCTTTTCCAGAAATTTTAGCAGCTCAAAGATTAAGTCTGTAGTACAATTCATCTGTTTATCCATATAAGTACAGGTGGATTGGCTATATCAATATATTTATATGTTGTGCACCTGCATGTTAAAGTCTACTTTTTAGATTTAGCTCCTAAAATAATAGACATTTCACTCAAAACAATAAAAGCATTCAGATTTTTTCTTAAAAGAAAATCCTGGAGGTTTAAGTCGAATGAGAGTAAAACTATGTGTGCTTCCTAAGTGTTCGTTGTATCAGAATTTTGTGTGGTTAAATTTAGGGCTAAAGGTAAAATTAAAGCACAGCAACAATTTCTATTATCGAAATGTCTCACTTCCCAGCTAATACCAGGTCAAGATATGTTAGATTCCTGTTTTTCAAAGGTCCACAATGCAGGCACAGCTGGATTGAAAAGACTCCAGTAGCACAGGACTCCTTTCCTTGCATTCACTAACAGTTCCCATCTGATTTGGAGATGGCTTTGAAAGGGAAGCTCTGAGAGAGAGCTCTCACAAGTGGCTATACCACAGTAAGAATTTATGAATATGATTTACTTACATATAAACTGTTTGGAGAAAAGAATGTATTTTGAAGTAGGACTCAATCAATCTAGTCTTCTGTAGCCATCTGGGCTTCTGGTCCACTTACTAGAGGAAGAAGATGGTCTGTTCTAACAAGTTAAATATATCTGACATGATGAGAAAGGAAAGGGGGAACTGCTTTTAAAATTGCTATTAGCAAACTTAACTTTTAAATGGCTAAGGACAGGGGAGGGGAACCTGTGATTACAAGTAACCTAGAGGAGTTCTGCTCATGATTTAGCTTTATAGATCCTTCAGTAGTGATGGTTATGGTTAAAGTATTCCTGAAATAAGAGTCTTTAAATATAATTTTATCTACTACTTAATTATTTGTGGGTTTGAGTCACTGAATATGCATGTGTGCAAGAAAAGATTTTTTTGCATAGTTGCTAAGTGACAAAAAGTATAATTTCTTTGGATTTTTATTTTTGACCTAAGTTCATTGCAGCAGTTTTTCCTATTATGTATATATATATGTCAATCTTCTTAATAATGCCCATATCAAATCGTACAAAGTGAGTCTGTGTAGTAACCAATGGAAATTTTATAAACAATTGTGAATACACACACAAAAGCCTCATCTTGCTGAAGTCACTGGGAGTTTTACAGCAGGTAAAATAATGTGTCTAATAATTAGTAACGAGTTGTTTTTCTAAAAAGAAAGATGTTTTCATTCTAATAGTATTGACTATGTCGCTAGGGTAACTACCATCTAAATCTGAAAAGTGATTTAATTCTTTTTCATAAAAATCACTGGCTAGGCTCTGTGTCTCAAATGAAAGCAGCTTTATTAAATTAAGTATGAATTATTTTGTATTTTGAATTCTGTTGTTCCTTGAAAGAAAAATGGCAACACTTTTCTCTGTTGTTCTTCTGTTTTTAATATATCAGTGTAATCTATGCTTATCTCAGAAATACTTTTTCCTGGTAATTTGTCTAAGGAAACAGTAGAGTCTTGACAGTTGATGATTGGTTGGTGTGTTAGAGGGTTATGTTTTGTACCATAAAATTAATGTATATCTAAGGGAATGCAGGCTCTACTGCATTAATAACATCCTATATTAGATATACACAAAGTGTGCATATGTGTACACATATGTGTGTGTGTATATTTATGAGTAGTCTCTGCTTTGTGCCATTGCCAAAAAAAATAGTAATGGTACAATTTAATTCAAGGTATGTACTGAAGATACAGCAAATCACCTTCACTCTGTTTTAGTCACTTTGTCTTGTTTTTTTTTCTTCAATGAACTTTTTGACGTTTATGGTGGACAGAGTAATGCATGTTACATCTTCATGCCTAAAATTCTGCTCTGTCCTCAGTGAAATGATAAAAAGCTCAATCCTCAACACTTAAAATTTTATTTATATTTCTAGAAAAACTACTTGTTTAACATTCATCTCAGAAGAAAAATAAGAGAGTAGAAAAGAAACAGAACTGTTTGTTTCATTAGCAGTATTGCATTTTTCCTCTGAAATGAGAAATGTTTTAAAATTATTACTATTTTCTAGTTGAAGGAAACCAGTGGCATAGATTCTGGTTTACCGATGGTCTAAGGGAATTATAAATTTAAAGAGTTGGAAATGGCACTTCACAAGATTTTCATACACAAAGTTAAAGCTGCTGCATTTTTTGAATGATAAGCACACAATTATTTCTATAAAGTGCTACAGAAATTAATTTTTTAAAAAACAGATGGTTTTGTATAGATATTGAAACACTATATTTTGATCTCAAGATTCTAGGAGATGGAGGAAAAAGTAAATTTTCAAACTCGAATATGCTTTGTGTGATTGCATATAGGTGGTTAAATTCATTCACTGTAAGAACACCTAGAGTTTAAACTATTTTTAAATATAAAATATTGGGAAAAAATTCAAATTTGCATAATACAATTAATTTGCTACTGTTATTTTTCTATGAACCAAAAAGAAATCAGTCTGCTTTGAAGCATGGTATTAACACAGGGTAAGGGAAACAGCAACATTCATTAAAATGTTTTATATATTTTTCCTTTTATTTTTTTTGTTGTTTGTTTGTTTACTTATTTTTAATTTCTCCTTTGCAGTCTTGTCTTTCTGGCAACAGGTTTTTTATTTTAACTTTTTTAAGGTCTAACAATATTCCTCACTCTTTTGCCCAAACTATGTTATATCCATGTACATTTCAGTCATTCTAAGGTTGAAATGCATCAAGTTTCAGATTTTGCCTTCTTGTTCCAAAAGAGCTTTGTAATCATAAAGACTTGATAATATGAATAAAGTTGAATTTTATGAATTTATCTTTTCTTAAGGAATAGTGTTCTTTAGAACTACTGAACTATTCAATGCCTAGTTTCTCTCTTTAATTTCTACTGCTAGCAGATTTGCTCCTTCCTGTTTTCCTATCAAGCTCTAAATTTCATGGGGGTTTGGTGAACTTTCTATGGAGATGAAATAATTTAATCCTTTTAAAACAACTAGCAAAATTTAGAAATCTCTGCAAAAAACAGCTATATATTTATTTTTATAGATGCATAATTGAATCTCTATATTTTATTTGTGGGATTTTTTTTTAAGTTGTGAGTAGAGGGGAAAGTGTCTTTTTCTTTTATAATTCAGTGTGTCTAAAACTTTTTGTATGAAATATGTACATAAATATATAGATATGTATGTATGCATATACATTTTTTATTAAGTGTTTCAGAATTAGAAGTCAAGTCAAAGTAGAAATCCAATTAAACTAAGAACAGCACAAAAAGAAATAGAGATGCTTATACATATACATATTCATTTCAATTTTTGAAAGGCAGACAATCAAAAATATCCAGAATTTGTAATATAAATCATTCATTACCGTCATCAGCAAAAATAACTTCTAAGGTTTTGCTTGGGTTCTCTGAGAGTTTTGCTTGACTTCACTATTGAAATTAGGCTAGAAATATATTTTATGTAAATACATCATTAGAGAGAACTCTGTGATTATACAGAACAGATGAAAGCTTACACTGCACTGTACAATATCAAAGTAATGTCTCTCTGGACACAGAATATATGTGGTAATAGAGTACATAAATATAGACTTTGGCTTGGGTGGCAGGAGAGGTCAAAGATCAGGCAGGCCATTAGTGGTTAATTTTCAGTTTCCAGCATCATTATCCTACTGTGAATGTTGTTATTGCCTTTTGATGAAAGAAATTCTGTATTGTAATCCCATCACTGATTCAGTCTATTTGCATTACATCTTCCTAGTGACTGGTTTCTACTGTTTAGCATCATTTGTTTAATATTTAATATTCTTTCCCACCTAATTTTTACACTAATTTAAGCTCTGTCTTATTCTGAATTCTTAAGTTTCTAAAGTGTATTCTTTGAACTCATTTTTAATAGGCTTTATACTATCTAAATTAGGTATCTAAAACTTAGATAAACAGTTAAGTGTGAGTAAGATATTTAAGGCTGACTCTATGTACGCTTGTGGTTTTTTTTTTAATTTACTGTGAAGGTATCCTAGGATAACTGCCTTAGATATTTATTCTTTGTCCATAAAAACATAGATTCTATGAGTCATAGTTTTAAATTCCATTATAAACACCTTACTTTAGCCCATTTTCCTTAACAATCTGTGCAATTATAATAAAACCCCAAAATATTTCACCGAGCAACAGATCCATAAAGCAACTCTGTGCTTTATACACTTCAGTGCGTTTATTACAGTTTTGTGAAAGCTTTACAGTACATAAAAAAACCCTTAAATTTAAGACAAAATAACACTGATTAACTGAAAGACTGGAAAATTGTAGAAATTGTTCTGGTATCAGCATTTTTAGAAAGTGAATTGACAGAAGTTAATTATTATGATATAGGCAGAGGAAATAAACCCATTCCGTTGGTATGTATTTGTCTCTAGTGTCACCCAAGGATTCAAACTGTATCTTCTAAGCCATAGTTACTTTGTCTCAGAGGGGTTTTTTTTTCCGTTTCCATATTAATGTATATCTGAATATGATTTGCTCAGCTTTCATTTCAGATTTTGTGATCCAGTGTGCAGTTGGTCTAACAAACTCTTTCGAAAAAAATTATGTAAGATCTTCACTTATCACTGAAAATTTTCTTTCCAATATCCTTATTTGCTGTATTTATTTTATGTTTCTAAATGGAAGTTAATGTCTGTTGATCAGCATCAGCTTGGTTTTGTACTAAATTCTCAATGAGGAAAATATGTGAGTACATTTTACTATTGATTTTGGTTTATCATTTAGATTTCAAATGAATCCTTCCCTTTATTCATCTTCAGTTAATACCCATTTCTGCTCTTAACAGAAGTACACTTTCTGCCTCTGTGCCTTGGAAGCTGATTCACAATGTTTTGCAACATTAACTTGAAATCATTATGTTATTCATCACATGCATTGTCCAGAATATCATGCTAAATATTGTGAAGTAAATAAAATCTTACAGGCATTTGCTTCATGTTTTCTGTTGAGTTAGAAAGTTTTTGTTGTTCTGAGATATCCAGAGTGCAGTAGAAAAGTTTTCAGCTCTTTTTGAGCTTCTGAATAGTTTGTTTATGGAGGCACTGTCCTGATATTTTTTTCCATCTCTTAAACCACCTCCCTTCCCCCTCCTCAATCTTCTGTTGCTGTTTTCTTTTTCCTGACTTGGAAAGTTCACATGTGAATAAGATTCATACATATGATGTTCTGTATCCCATTAAATATATGTATGATCTATCCACATAAGACAAAATATATACAGTTTTAATAGATTAGCTGATGGAGATAAAATCCAATGTTTAGAAATTAAAACATTTAAATCACAAAATATGCCCACTGTTTTATCTCACTGAATGCAACGTAAAGTTTGCAGACCTCTCTCTTCATATGCTTGGAGGATCTGTGTGAAAGGACAGCTTCTGCTCCCAAGTGTGCACAAAAAATAGGTGTGGTAATGTATTTAGTTTCTTTATCCAAACAAAACACATAAGAATATGTGGTGGGTTAAGGATGGCTCATTTCCAAATTCGCACCCAGACACTCATTCACTGTCTCCTCAACAAGACAGAGTGGAAAGTAAAAGAGAAAGTAAAACAGAAAACTTACAGGTGTGAATAGAAACAGGAAGACCACTTAACAACCACCACAGGAAAAGCAGGCTTGATTTGGAGAAAATTATAATGTAATTTATCATTATTACAAAAAAAAAAGTAGTATTGTGAGAAACAATGTCGAAACCAAAACCATTTCCCTTCTTCCCAGGTTGCCTTCTTCCAAGGTTAAGCTTCACTCCTCCATTTCTGACTCCTGTATCTCCTCCTGTCCCTGAGCAGAAACTGTGAAAGAAAGAGATCATGAAGCATGTGTCTTTCAAGTATAAGTCTTGATTTCCAGGACAGAGTGATTAGACAACATCAGCAAAACTTTACATTCACTGTGGAGGAAATAAGATAATTATCTCCCCCCCCACAACCTCGGTACCCCCCTCCCCCCCCCTTCTCTGGAGTTTGAATGTTTGGGAAGAACAGTGTGGGCAACCAGATCCTAATAATTTCAGAGTGAGGATTCTACTGTGAAAATCATGTTGGGGGAGAAAGTACAGGACAAGCATATTGAATTCATATACATTTTTTTATGGAAATAGTGTCAAGGAAGATAGTGAGACTTCAAATGCTTAAAGCTGCATGCATATTTGAGTGCGTAGTGAAGCAGATGTGAAAACCTGGGGCTGGGACAGGGGGATGTAGTGGGATGTGATGTTACTGTGGTAGGTAAATATCTTCCACAATCACAGAGGAAGTTCTGGCTTCACTTCCTGATTATTCTTGCTTGGTTTAAGACAGGTATAACAAACCTTTATGAAATCAAATACAGAGGGAAATTGATAAAAATGTGGGGGGTTTGGTTGCAGTCCGTGAAAATACATATGAAGAAAAGGGCTAAGAATGAACCAAGTACTAAGAAACTGAATACAGGGTTTCTTCTTACATCATTGCTCTGCAATATTTATATCCCGTAGGATAGGTGTTAGAATTCTATAGGAAGTAGTGAGGCAATGCCAGCATTACATTTTGTCGCAGGTTTGGCCTAGCTGTTGCCAACCCTGGACTGGCCCCCCTTCCCCCTCCCAGAACCTTCCCAGCAAAGGAAAGGGAAAAAAAAAACCAGGAAAGACACACACTCTAAAGAAACTGAACTGAATAAAAAGAATAAATTATATTTACTAACATTCACAAACCACACTGTATACACAATACATAGGATCCCACCCCCCAGGGGAGAGGGGAAGGGATTGATTAGCCAGAAAATAGGGAAGACACCAACCCAACCTAAAGAAACCGAATGAATCAAAACAAACACAATTAAAAACCTCAAGGAAGGGGAACAAGAATGAAACAATCTCACCCAGGACAGGAGAACCACCAGGGACCGGAGGGACCAGACTCCAACCCCCTCCCTCCAGCTCCTCAGCCAAGAAAGGGAAAAACGGAACAAAACCACTCCCCCACTGCTACATGGAAGACCCGTGGGGAATACTTGTAACTTCCTTAGATACAATGGTTACTGAGGAAGCCATGGGTCAAACCATTACATTCTCCACCCCTTATTCCACACTGGTCTTTTGACGCAATCCTTGTATTGTTGCATTTGCTTATATTCCACGCATATATATATATATATATAGAGAGAGAGAGAGAGACAGAGAGAGAGTCCATATGCGGTCCTTCGAGGCAGATGTCTTGTCATCAACACCATCATCAGTTCAGATTTAGTCCTTTGCTTTTTGGTTAGAGTCACAGTTCCAAGTTGAGGCCTAGTCCACAATTTAGGGCTGCCTTATCGTTGGACATCATGGGATACCAGTACCGGCTTTGTTTGGGTTTTTCTCATCTTGTGTCTGGTTTCCTTCAAAACACAACTCAAAGCACATCATTAGTTCTTCCCCAAGGCTAGATTGCCTTGGGGCACACACTGGATCTCACCATCTTTCCTCATTACCCACCAGGTGTTTCTGGACCCTTGGGCAAAAACAATCCCACGAATGGGTTTGTCTTGGCCCGAGGGAGGAGTAATCCAGACAGATTTCCCTAACATGCCTCTCAAGTGAATCGCTGGAACTTTGTCTCCATCTACCATGTGGAGGGATTCTGCTTGGGCAGGACCAGCTCGATTGACAGAGCCTCTGATGTTAACTAACCAGGTGGCCTTGGCTAAATGCTTATCCCAGTTCTTGAAGGTTCCTCCACCTAGTGCCTTCAGAGTTGTTTTTAACAGTCCATCGCACCTTTCAACCTTTCCAGCAGCAGGTGCGTGTTATGGAATATGATGTACCCATTCAATACCATGCTCCCGTGCCCAAGTGGCCACTAGATTGTTCTTGAAGTGAGTCCCATTATCTGACTCAATGCGATCTGGAGTGCCATGCCTCCACAAGACCTGTTTCTCAAGGCCCAAGATAGTATTCCGGGCCGTTGCATGTGGTACTGAATATGTCTCTAACCATTCAGTGGTCGCTTCAACCATGGTAAGCACATAGCGCTTACCTTGGCTAGTCTGTGGCAATGTGATGTAGTCACCCAGCCAGGCCTCTCCGTATTTATACTTGTCCCAGCGTCCACCATACCAAAGGGGCTTCAACCTTTTTGCCTGCTTAATGGCAGCACAGGTTTCACAATCGCGGATAACCTGGGAAATAGTGTCCATGGTTAAATCCACCCCTCGGTCTCTTGCCCATTTATAGGTTGCGTCCCGGCCTTGATGGCCTGAAGCATCATGGGCCCATTGAGCCAGGAACACTTCTCCCTTTTGCTGCCAGTCGAGGTCTACTTGTGACACCTCAATCTGTGCAGCTCGGTCTGCCTGTCTGTTATTATCTTGTTCCTCATTAGCTTGACCTTTCGGCACATGGGCATCTACATGGCAGACTCTCACGTTCAACTTCTTTACTCTGGCAGCAATGTCTTGCCACAGATCTGCAGCCCAGATGGGCTTCCCTCTGTGCCTCCAATTCATCTTCTCCCACCGGTCTAGCCATCCCCAGAGAGCATTTGTTATCATCCATGAGTTGGTGTACAAGTAGAGCCTTGGCCATCCTTCTCTTTCTGCAATGTCTGGAGCCAATTGGACAGCTTTGAGTTCTGCGAACTGACTCGATTCGCCTTTCCCCTCAGTGGCTTCTGCCACCCGCTGGGTGGGATTCCACACAGCTGCTCTCCACTTCCGGCTCCTCCCTACGATACGGCAAGAACCATCAGTGAAAAGGGCATAGCGCGTCTCTTCATCTGGCAGCTGATTATATGGTGGAGCTTCTTCAGCTCGACTCACTGACTCTTCCTCTTCTTCATCTGCCAGGCTGAAGTTCCCACCTTCAGGCCAATTGGTTATAATTTCTAGAATTCCAGGGCGATTTGAGCTCCCAATTCGAACACGTTGTGTAATCAAAGCAATCCACTTGCTCCATGTGGCATCGGTGGCATGGTGTGTAGGGGGCACTTTTCCTTTGAACATCCAGCTTAACACTGGTAGTCAAGGTGCCAGGAAAAGCTGGGCTTCAGTACCAATTACCTCTGAGGCTGCTCGTATGCCTTCATATGCTGCTAGGATTTCCTTCTCCATAGGGGTGTAATTGGCCTCAGAGCCTTTGTAGCTTTGGCTTCAGAAACCAAGTGGTCGCCCTCGTGTCTCACCAGGCACCTTTTGCCAGAGGCTCCAGGAGGAACCTTTATCTCCAGCTGTGGAATAAAGTACATTCTTCACATCTGGTCCCATCCTGACTGGTCCAAGAGCCACAGCATGTGTGATTTCTTGCTTGATCTGCTTGAAAGCTTGTTGTTGTTCAGGACCCCATTGGAAAATGTTCTTTTTACGGGTCACAAAATAGAGAGGGCTCACGATCTGGCTGTACTCTGGGATGTGCATTCACCAAAAGCCTATGGCTCCCAGAAACGCTTGGGTCTTTTTCTTGTTAGTCGGTGGAGCCATTGCTACAATCTTATTGATGACGTCGGTTGGAATCTGGCGACGTCCATCTTGCCATTTCACCCCAAGGAACTGAATCTCTCTGGCAGGTCCCTTGACCTTGCTCTTTTTGATGGCAAAACCAGCTTTGAGGAGAATCTGAATAATCTTTCGTCCTTTTTCGAAGACTTCTTCTGCTGTGTCTCCCCATACAATGACATCATCAATATACTGGATGTGTTCTGGGGCCTCACCCTTCTCCAGTGTGGCCTGGATCAGCCCATGACAAATGGTTGGACTGTGTTTCCACCCCTGGGGCAATCGGTTCCAGGTGTACTGCACGCCCCTCCAGGTGAAAGCAAACTGTGGCCTGCACTCTGGAGCCAGAGGAATGGACAAGAATGCATTAGCAATGTCAATAGTGGCATACCACTTTGCTGCCTTGGACTCCAGCTCATACTGGAGCTCCAGCATGTCCAGCACAGCGGCACTCAGTGGTGGCATAACTTCATTCAGGCCACAATAGTCCACAGTCAGTCTCCATTCTCCATCTGATTTACGTACAGGCCAGATAGGGCTGTTGAAGGGTGAGTGTGTTCTGCTGACCACCCCTTGGCTCTCCAGCTTCCTGATCATTTTATGGATGGGAATCACAGCATCTCGGTTTGTACGATACTGTCGCCTATGTACAGTTGCAGTGGCCATCGGTACTTCTTGATCTTTGACTCAGAGTAATCCCACAGCAGAAGGGTCTTCTGAGAGACCAGGAAGAGCAGACAACTGTTTGGACTCTCCTTCAATCACTGTGGCTACACCAAAAGCCCACCAGTACCCCTTCGGGTCCTTAAAGTGTCCTCTTTTTAAATAGTCCATACCAAGGATGCTAGGGGCTTCTGGGCCTGTCACAATGGAATGCTTTTCCCATTGGTCTCCTGTTAGGCTCATGTCAGCCTCTACCACCGACAGGTCCTGAGACCCTCCGGTAACTCCAGAAATAGACACAGTCTCTTTACTCTCATGTTCTGATGGCATTAATGTACATTGGGCACCAGTATCTACCAAAGCTCTGTATTTCTGAGGATCTGATGTGCCAGGCCATCGAACCCACACAGCCCAGTAAACCTGATTATCATTCTCGTCCCTCTCCTCCTCCTGGCAGGAGGCAGGACCCCTCGATTGTTGTTCCTGGTCGGAGCACTCTCCATCTGATGTATGCGATGCTCTGTCAGAGGCTCCTTCATCAGAATTGGGGAAGTTGCTTCTTTTGCGTCTCGGAGATCGATGTTTCTTTTCCGGGCTCTTTGCTTCAACTATGTTGACAGCTTTCTTGCCAGCTACTTTCTGTTTTAATTCTTGCACTCGGGCTTTAAGTTTAGAGGTGGGTTCACTGTGCCATTTTTTCATGTTTTCCCTTAGTTTGCGCAGAAGGGCCCACAAGAAACCACACTCACTCTGTGTCTTACTCCTGGGGCTTCCAGTTTTCTCTCGTGCTGCATGAGATGACCGAGAACAGGAATGGGAATGAGAACGAGAACTGGAACGAGAATAAGAGTGAGACCTTCCTTTGCGACCTCTAGAACATCTGCGTCTAGGTTGTTCTTCATACACAGAGCGTCTAGTATTCCTCTGGTGGCTTCTAGTTTTCCCTCGTGCTGCATGAGGTGACCGAGAACGGGAACGGGACCGAGAACAGGAACGGGAACTTGAACGAGAATGAGAAAGCGACCTTTCTTTGTGACCTCTAGAACCTTTGCCTCTAGGTTCTTCTTCATACACAGAGCGTCTAGGATTCCTCCCTACCCTTTCCCCACTGTAGAGGGACGAATGCTGGTAGTTAGAGGGGACCCTCATGGTTTCCAATATTCTCCGTATCCAGTGACACATTCTGTCAACGTGTATCTCATTCTCGTCCATACTTAGAGGGTATGCAGATATCAGACACAGCATATAAGACTTAGGGGCCCCATCCATCACCTTATCCCACATCGGCTGTGTGCATGGCATCTTCTCTGGGACCAAGATGTCATAGTAATTTGGATCGGAGTATATAATCTCTAGCATGGCCAGTTCCCGCAGATACTTCTTCTGCAGTATTCCACTCTCTCGGAGCACTCACCAAATACTCTTTGAATGGGTATCTTGCCCTCACGGCACGGAGGATTCGGGTCCAGAGACTGGATGCCATCTCCCCCTGTCCCATTTCCTGTTCTATTTCACAGTCTTGGGCAAGAGATCCCAATTGTTGTGCTTCATGACCTTCCAGCACATGACTACTGGCCCCCTGGTCCCAACATCGCACCAGCCAGGTGAGGATGCGTTCATCGGGCCACCGACTGTAATCCCTTTGTATATCTCGAATTTCCTTTGGGGTCAATGATCGTATGATTTCACTTTCCCTCATTATTTCCTGTCCATCTCTCCCACATACTATTCTCTCTATCTGTGTTTTTACTCTTCCACTCCTCCATGTAACCTCTCTCACTTCCTTTCTGACTAAACCCATAACATATTTTTATAGGCATAAAATCTACTCAGGAGGTTTTCAGCGGATTAAAAATAGCCACCGATACGGTGGAGAGGTTTCCGCTTCCAGGAGCCAGGCTAGGAAAGCGACAAGCAGGGCTCCCTAGGATCAGGCCCCTTAGAAGCGAGGGACGGCTCCTCCCGCCCCCGGCCCGGCGACCGTCCCGAACGGAACAAGCCCGCACTTGCCAGGAGTCCACGAGGAAAAGCCAAGTTTATTGCCGCGCGCTAGCTTTTGAGGAGAGCATGGGAATTCCCCGGATGTAGGCGGGGAAGAGGGGCGGAGACGGGGAGGAGTAACACCGTTCATTGGGTACATGCAAACGAGGGGAAGGAGGGAGGGGAGGAGCGGCAAAAGGACCAATGGGAGAATGAGATGGGCGGGGAAAGTACCGTAGGGCTTCAGGCACTTCGAGGCAGGGACAGCCCCCGCCCGGGCTCCAGCGGCGCCCCGTGGGCGGCCCCGCCGGCAACCGCCCCCATGGCCGGGTCAGGCCAGGACAGGGGGCTGCGACCCGGAGGGTTTTGTGGGAAGAGGGAACCCGGACAAGGAACTGCCAAGGGAAAAACAACCAGGGTAGACACATTGGGGTGTATAACATTCAAACTGGGGAAACATCAATATAGGGTGTGAACATTAGAGTCCTTATAAATCTGTCGCAGAGCTTCCATATTCGGGGAGCCGGCTTCCTGGACTTCGGTGTCCTCGTCTATCCATCTCTTGTAGTATTTTTGCCACTGTATAAACCCTGGGTCTCCTCCGACATCTCCTCCTTTTTTATCTTTTAATGCCGGGTAGGCACGAGGAGCTTGAAAAGCTTTAAAACTTTGAAAAGACTTAAACATACAAGAAAAAATACAGCAACGATTAAGCAATGTCCTTAACTGGAATAAGCTGGGGCAGAAACTGGGTTTACAAATCATTGTAGGCTTGAAAAAGTAATCAGTTTTAAATAAAATTACATGAGGCATTAACTTATACATTAAAAAAATGAACGATATGTAAAGAAACACTGCAGATTCCGACTTAAATTCCCGATAAAAGGCAATACATGTAAATGAAACTCGAATGATAGCTGTCACTCTTCAGATATGTTCTTCTCTTCACAACCTTTTAACACTTCTTATCATTAACATTTTCATCAAACCTATATCCCTTCTTTTTCTTTTTTTCTTCTTTCCTTTTCTACCTCTCAGATTCTTTCTCCTGCTCCTCTCTCCAACCTATACTTGCACTGGCCATCCTTATCTTACCCTACACAAATAACCGTTCTTCTACCCTTTCACAGACCGTCTTCTGACCTGCTAACACTTTATTTCATTAAATCTTTACTCCAACCAAAAGGCTGTCAATAAAAAGAAGTCAGATGCATGTAAAGTAAATGTTAGTACAATTAAAATGAGATATAAATACTTGATTTAGGCAACGGTAAATTATGTTCAAGAAGTGTTGATAATAAAGAAAATGTAGAATTACTAATTGACTTTAGATGGGTAAAGTTCAGTGAAATGCATGTGGCCATCAGAGAGCACCTCTAGGAAAACCATAACATTCACACAGGGATGATAAATATATTAAGTGTAGGGATACATCTATACTTCACACTAACTATCTCATTCACACTGGTGGCCACCACATTCAAGCAATCACACTCACAGACTTAAATGCATTCCTAGTACACCCATTTATGGCCCATGTAAATGATTATGTTGTTCAGAGATCTGCAAAACATAATTAGAACACAGTTACAATATGAACATATAAAGAAAAAAATTCTTAACAGAAGACTTGTGCATTCCAAACAGGATTTAAGCAAGATCATTGTCCTTCTCCTTTGCATGATGGCTTTTTTGGTGTTTTGATGGAGACAATCTACGTTGGTAACAATATCTCCGGTAATCCAGGTACTCCCGGTCCATGGGTGAGCAAGTCCTGTGGATCTATTTTTACTTGTTCAGCATTAAACGCCCATTTTCCAATCCCAAAAAGCATTTCGATTGTATCCGGAACTGTTCTGTTTGTGCTACCTGCTGTCTCGTGAGCATATTTGCGGACATTGGCATGCCATGTATCTAAAAATGTGGTTATCTCCATATTATTTAAAAGTGTCCTGGCCAAGTCCTTCAAGTCATTTGGTGTTAATGTAAAGGCTTGTAAAAGAGCACCAATAACACCCAGAGCATATG
Source organism: Pithys albifrons albifrons (assembly GCF_047495875.1). Taxonomy (NCBI): domain Eukaryota; kingdom Metazoa; phylum Chordata; class Aves; order Passeriformes; family Thamnophilidae; genus Pithys; species Pithys albifrons. The sequence continues at coordinate 85,459,415 of NC_092461.1, forward strand.
CAGAAGACAGGCCGTACTCTGTCCCTGCCTTTTTTGCATCTTTAATTAGAGGAATCGGTAAAGGCTCCCATTGTGGCTTATCGGCACGGTCATAAAATACTAGAAAAGCTTGCACTGCTTGCAGATCACTAAGATCTTTAGCTTCTGCGGCAGCACGTTGCATACGAGAAAGGCAAAACGGTTGATGACAAACTACTGACAGATCCGTGGTGTTATGCGTGTCTTTAAACGAAGGATTAAATGGATTGTTTGGCGATAGGCCGGTAGGCCTCTGGTTTGGGCCTAGTCCATGGGCGCTGCCATCTTGGACCGGATGTTGACAAAGGGAGGGGGCGGGGCCACCGTGGGAAAGAGGAAGTTGGGTGTGGCGTAAGGGCTCACAGGGACCGCCTACCACAGAGATCGGCCCCTCCCCTCTCGACACCATGCCCAGGGGGTGGGCATCAGCTGCTTCCTCCCCCTTCCCCCAACCTCCATTTTGTGGTGGCCCTTCACCACGCTCTCCATCGCCATCTTGTGGGCACCCAACACGTGCACGTGGAGAGGCCCCAACGGCGGCCGTCACCGTGCTAGCAATAAATCCAAGGTTCGCTGGTGGATCGGTGGAGGGGGGCCCCTGAAAACGCGACGCAGGTACCGCGCTTCGACCGCAACTCCCTGCGCTACTCTGTCCTGGGGCCCCCTGGATCCCTGCGGCTTGGTCTGCTTCTAGGATCGAGTGAATCAGTGACCATGCTACTAATGCATGCGAGGCCTGTTTGCTGTTTCTGTTAGCCGCCACCCACAATTTTCGGCCTAAACAGTCCCATTCCGTTGTAGTAAGATGAAAAGGTAGGGAGTAGTTCTCTTTAGCCATGTATTTCATTAACGATTTTACTGCTGCCTTGTCCACTTTACGGTTAGCGTGAGTTAGAAGGGACTTCAGGCGGTGGTAAGTCTCTTTTTCTCTCTTGGAGAGAATTTTCCCCATTTTTAATAAACGAAATAAGGGCGATAGGGAGCAGGGTCTGCTCGGAGGGCTACCTACCCAGGGTAAAGGTAGGCTGAGGGTCAGTCCTTCGGTCCCACGTCGAAACAACGAGGGATTGGCAGCTGATAGCTGAAGAAATGCCGAGGTGCTCTGCCCGATCGCTTCCTCCGAGGTCCGCTGATGACCGAGGGACTCACCCGTCCCGCGGCTTATGCTGCTTCGGCGTAGTGGGTACCACCACCGCGTTGGGCGTCAATTTTCAGCGGATTAAAAATAGCCACCGATACGGTGGAGAGGTTTCCGCTTCCAGGAGCCAGGCTAGGAAAGCGACAAGCAGGGCTCCCTAGGATCAGGCCCCTTAGAAGCGAGGGATGGCTCCTCCCGCCCCCGGCCCGGCGACCGTCCCGAACGGAACAAGCCCACACTTGCCAGGAGTCCACGAGGAAAAGCCAAGTTTATTGCCGCGCGCTAGCTTTTGAGGAGAGCATGGGAATTCCCCGGATGTAGGCGGGGAAGAGGGGCGGAGACGGGGAGGAGTAACACCGTTCATTGGGTACATGCAAACGAGGGGAAGGAGGGAGGGGAGGAGCGGCAAAAGGACCAATGGGAGAATGAGATGGGCGGGGAAAGTACCGTAGGGCTTCAGGCACTTCGAGGCAGGGACAGCCCCCGCCCGGGCTCCAGCGGCGCCCCGTGGGCGGCCCCGCCGGCAACCGCCCCCATGGCCGGGTCAGGCCAGGACAGGGGGCTGCGACCCGGAGGGTTTTGTGGGAAGAGGGAACCCGGACAAGGAACTGCCAAGGGAAAAACAACCAGGGTAGACACATTGGGGTGTATAACATTCAAACTGGGGAAACATCAATATAGGGTGTGAACATTAGAGTCCTTATAAATCTGTCGCAGAGCTTCCATATTCGGGGAGCCGGCTTCCTGGACTTCGGTGTCCTCGTCTATCCATCTCTTGTAGTATTTTTGCCACTGTATAAACCCTGGGTCTCCTCCGACAGGAGGTAGCAAGATGAGACACATGTACTTAAGATGAACTTTTGCATGCTGTGATGTGTAATTTATAGGAGACCTTTCCAGAATAGCAGATGGATGCTTGTAATTCGAGCCTTTGAAGCAATAATTGAATTATAAATAATACAATGTTTGACTATTATTACATGTAATTTAATTTTCTTAGTTTTAAGTCTTGATTTGGGACTAAAGGAGTTCAAGGCATATCCACAGATAAGAATGTATGTGTGGTAGGATGAAATGTTTATGAATTATGATTCAGAATAACAGCTTTAAATATTTGTTTCTTAAAGACATTGACTGTTTAGACCTGAGAAAGGAAATTACAGACTGCTGAAGGCAGGCATTATGTTAGCTCTGCTTTTTAGTATGTCAGGCAAAATGGAGTGATCTTGAGCAGGGTTTCTTAGTGCAAACACACAGACAGAGAAAGAAATAGAAAACTACATTCTGTTAAGTAACAGCATACTTTGTCATAGCTACACTTTGTTCTCCAAGGAAATGTGCAAAAGTGGATATTTCTCCATTACTGCTTTGTTAAGCAAAAAAACCCTTGCAGTCATGCAGCTTAATCATAAACAAGCCTTGGCTATGATAATCTCTTGATTAAAGTTATTGTCTCAATTAAAAAGCTTAGAATAGTCATTAATAATAGACTTAAGAAAATACATGTGATGAGTTCTAAATGCAACATTAAAGTTAAGCCAGGTTCTGAAGTGTTTATTGAGTTTCAGTATAGTAAATAAAGAACACAATTTTCATGTAGAAATTTTTGAAAAATATTTATTAAATTCTAATATGCTTAAAACATTGATAAAGTCAACTGAAAAAATGGAAAATAAGATAAAGCATGGTTAATGATATGAATAACATCAAACAAGCAAAGAGAAGGAAGTTTTATCTTTTACATCCGTTAATAACACTAATGTTAATAAAGCAGCATTTTTAAAATTGCAAAGTAATTTAAGAAATCCTGAAACTCTCCAACAGTTGAAAAGCAGCAATGGTGTTTGTTCTACTGCTTTTTAATGTCTAGCCAAATGGTATCTCTGATTGGAATTCCTGGACATAATAACAAAAACACAAATCAAAAGTAAACAAGTGATTGTTATGGGAGATAAACTACTCCATTAGCTTAGTTTAAACAAAATCAGAACTGAAAGAGTTTATTGATTTAGTAATGGCACTTTATTAATTGAGAGTCAGTGAAGTATGTATGCAGAATCAATACCAGGAGTACAGCAGATAAACCATGAGGCCAGAGATTATTAAGGAACACCTACAAAAAGTGGGGCACTGGCTGCCCCTGGAACCCATCCTCTGGGAGAGAGTTCTACCTATTGCAGGGATAGGTGGTAACGCCAGTGGGAGCTTTGCAGACACTGCCCAACCATGTGTGCTGTGTCTCTTTCTTCTCTTCCCAAGGTCTCTCCCTACTCATTGAAAATTACAATGCCTTTTTGCACTTCGTCAGGGGTAGTCTGTTAGGCATCTTCACACTAATAAAGGTATAACAGTGTTTATAGCTGAAATACAAGTGTTCAAATGTACCCATTTTCAGTCTTGTCAACAACCTTCTACTGACCACTGTCTGATAAAGAAAGAAAAAGCCAATGTCTTAAGTGAAACAAAGACAAAAAAACAAACAAACAAACTCATTCCTCTAATTACATTAAAGATGTTTTGGTTCCTTTCTTCACCACCTTTTATTTTTCTTTTGTATGTTATAAAAATGATGCAGATGCTGATGAAATAAAAAATCATCAATATTATTTACTGTGTTGGAAAACAATTCTGTTAGTATTTTTTGTTATATCAGTTGCAATTTACCTTCTATTAAAACACATATAAGTTATGAAAGATATTTTAAAATTTTTGTGTTAAAATGAAGCATAGGAAATCATCTTTAGCTCAGGTCTTTCAAGGAGTATAATTAAACATATGAAAAAGATACAAGGGGAAGTTGATTTTCACAGCCATTGATTTTATTCAGAAAAACAAAACATCTAAAATTGTTTCTGACTGAAGCTGTAAATGGAGTGCCTACCTTAAAAAAGAGCAGATTGACTAAAGACATGAGGAATGCCATCATAATTCTCATCCTAAATCAAGATGAAGAAAACATACTTCCAGTGATATTTAAACTGGTGAGACATATTTATAGACATGTTATAGACCACCCAACCAGGATGATGACGGTGAGGAATTATCCTACAAGCAGCTGGAGGATGTCTCAAAATCACCAGCCCTCGTTCTTGTGAATGACTTTAACCTGCCAGATGTCTGCTAGGAACTCAACACTGCAGAGAAGAGGCAGTCTAGGAGATTCTAGAGTGTATGGAGCATAATTTCATGTTTTAGCTGGTAAATGAACCCATTCGGGGAAGGGCCCCACTAGACCTGCAGTTCAAGAACAGAGAGGGCCTTGTGGGAGATGTGGTGGTCTGAGGCCATCTGGGGCACACTGACCATGAAATGATGGAGTTTTCAATATTCAGGGATGTAAGGAGGGCCATCTGCCCTGGACTTCCAGAGGGTGGATTTTGGTCTTCTCAGAATATCGGTTCAGAGCATACCCTGGGAAACAGCTCTTGAAATCAAATGGCTGCAGGTGGGATGGGCCTACTTCAAGAAGGAAATCTTCATTGCACAGGAACAGGCTGTCCCAGTGTGCCAAAAGGCAAATTGGTGGGGTAGACTGGCCTGGCTGAACAGGGACATTTTGAAGGAAATTAGGAAAAAAAAAGACAGTTTTCAACTGTGAAAAAAAGGGCAGATTACTCATGAAGAATTTAGGAATATAGTTGGTCATATAGAAAGAAAATTAGAGAGACAAAGACAAAATTTGAAGTTGATCTGGCCACTTCTGTTTGGGATAACCAGAAGTCTTTCTACAAATACATCAACAGCAAAAGGGGAGCCAAGGAAAACCTTCATTCCTTGTTGGACATGGGAGGAACATAGTTACCAAATATGAGGAAAAAGCTGAGCTACTTAACACTATCTTTGCCTCAGTTTTCAACAGTAAGACAGGTTGTCCTCAGGACAACTGGCCTCCGATACTCTTTCACAGGGATGGGAAGCCAAAAACCCCCCAGTAATCCAGGAGGAAACTTAGAGGTCTGCTGAGCCAGTTGGATCCTCACAAGTCTATGGAGCCAGATGGGATCCATCCTAGGGTGATGAGGGAGTTGGCGGATGAGCTCTCCAAGCCACTCACCGTCATCTACCAACAGTCCTGGTCCATTCGGAAGGGGAGGTCCCAGATGATTGGAATTTGGTGAATGTCACACTGATCCCCAAAAAGGGCCAGAAGGATGACCTGGGAAACTGTGACCCTGTCAGCCTGACCTCAGTGCCTGGCAAGGTTATGGAGGAGATCATCCTGAGCATGATCACATGGCACCTACAGGATGGACAAGGAATCAGACCCAGCCAGCAAAGGTTTAGGAGGGGCAGGTCCTGCCTGACCAACCTTACCTCCTTTTATGATCAGATGATTCCTCTGCTGGATGAGGGGAAGGCTGCGAATGTAGTCTATCTGGACTTCAGTATAACATGACACACTCCTGGAAAAGCTGCCAGCCCATGGCTTGGACAGGGGCACTCTCTGCTGGGTTAAGAGCTGGCTGGATGGTCGTGCCCAGGGAGTTGTGGCGAACAATGCTGCATCCAGCTGGCAGCCAGTCACTAATGGTGTCCCCCAGGGATCAGTGTTGGGCCCAGTTCTGTTTAACATCTTTATCAGTGGTTTAGATGAGAGGATTGAGTCCACCATAAGCAAGTTTGCAGATGACATCAAGCTGGGGATCAGTGTCAATCTGCTGGAAGGCAGGAAGGCTCTGCAGAGGGACCTGGATAATCTGGAGACATGGCCTGATTTCAATGGGATGAGGTTAAACAAGGCCAAGTGCCGGGTCCTGCACTTTGGCAACAACAACCCCATGGAGTGCTACAGGCTGGGGACAGAGTGCCTGGAGATCAGCCAAGCAGAGAGGGACCTGGGAGTTCTGATTGATAAGAAGCTGAACATGATGCAGCAGTGTGCCCAGATGGCCAAGAGGTCCAATGACATCCTGGCCTGTATCAGGAACAGTGTAACCAGCAGGACCAAGGAAGTGATTCTTCCTCTGTACGTGGCACTGGTGAGGTCATACCTCAAGTGCTGTGTCCAGTTCTAGGCCCCTCAATTCAGGAAGGACACTGAGCTGCTGAAGCAGGTCCAGAGAAGGGCCATGAGGCTGGTAAGGAGGCTGGAGAACAAGTCCTATAAAGAGAGGCTGAGGGTGGTGGAGTTGTTCAGCCTGGAGAAAAGGAGGCTCAGGGGAGACCTTATTGCTCTGTACAACTACCTGAAAGGAGGTTGTAGCCAGTCCAATTTTTGCTTGGGATTCAAGTGCCATAATGAAGTAATTTATTAAGATTTTTTTTTCTGAAATATTACTATTCTGGCATGTGGTATATTTCAACTTTAATAATCAGTTCCTTGGGTTAGCTACCATGGGCAATTATTATTCAAGAAAATCATCTTGAGGAATACATCTGGTTCAGGTAGCTCCATTTACAAACTACATTTCAAGATGTAGATGGAGCTCTGAGTGGAAGCCCAGAAAGGCAACAGGCTGTGAACTCTGAACTGCCAAACCTTTGCATAACAAAGGGCATGAAGACCAGTGTAGTCAGCCAGGTGAATGGACACTGGGAGGCACACCAGGAGCTGAAAACTCAGCTTGAACTGTGAGTGAAGAAAACCCTAGGGATTCCTTTCTAACCCCAGTCTTACTGGCGGAAGAGCACTCTGATGCAGGGATAATGCTTTTCTGAAGTCGGGTTCCAATTAATTACTATTTTTGTTTATCATAATATCTCATCCAACAGCAGTTAAGCAATTTCTCAAGAGAGGGAGGAGATTGCCAGGTCTAAAATGAAAAAAACCTGAAGTACATGGTAATGAGTTGACCTGCTCAGTGTCATAATCCAAGAAACCACAGAAGCTTGGTATAAGACTCAGGAATTTAATGAAAAGGCCAGACACAGTAGTATCAAATTTCAAAAAGGGGTTTTAAGCTAAATTTCAGATTAATATTTGGTTCTTATACTACAGGATTCTTTCCTAAAACACAATACCTCATTGCAAGCCTCCAGATTATATCAGCACTCAGAAGTTGCCGTTTCATTTTTATCCCTTTTCCTTGTATTAAAGTATGAAGTAGTCCTGGTAGTTTCTGTCATTCTTGTTCTCACTAAAAGAAAATAAAAAGGCTTTTGTTGGCAGGATGAAACTAATCTTTTAATTTTTTTATTTGAATTGTGGTTTGCTTTCGGATTTTTTTTTTTTTTTGGGTGGGGAGAGGGTGTGTTTGTTTTCTTTGCTTTTTTTTTTCTTTTTTTATTTGTCTTGCATTTTAATCTCTTATTTTCTTTTGAGGCTTTCATCTTATCCTTTCTTTCTTACTTCTGTGTATTTTGTACCTTCCTGACATTTAGTCTGCTTTGAGCTAGTTAGTGTTAATTGGAAGGAAGGTACTCAACCTGGTATCCTTTCTAACAGAATTATAATGCTTCCCCAAAGTACAGCAGCTTTTTCAAGCAATTAGATTGTTCCTGTGAACAAACATCCCTTCTATTTTCTCTAAAGGGCAATGACTTTATATCTTCTTTCTCATAGTAGTCTGAACAGGTTTTTTTATGTGATTACAGTGAACCAGATGATCCCTGGATACTGAAAGGAAGAGATCTGCTTTTTTATTTAGCTGTGGTAAGTGATCTCTTTCCCTTGGGAAGTAAAAAGAACTTCCTAGTAGTGATTTTTCTGCATATGTAGTGATTATGTCCTTTCCTATTTAAAGCACACCTCCTCTAACCTCTCATTTTACGCCTTGAAGTCACGTATGTGCAGGTATCATATCTGCTGTCCAGGAAGTCCCCTCTGTGATCAGACATTGAGGCAGAACACTTATAATAAACATGCAAATGATATTAATAACTTCATTACTGAAGGAACTTGACTGGTGAAGAAAAGAAACAGAAAGCTTTCCTCATGCCCTGTTCTTTTTCACATTCATTCCTTTCAGATATCCTGGTCATTTGTGGGTTTCCAGAGATGAAATTTCATTTTCTTACACAGTGATATGACAGAAAAACATTTCACTGGAAAATGAGAACAGAAAGCAGGAGTCCTTTTCCCATGCCTTTGTACCACCCTTTTTGTGTTTGCATGAAAATATGGATGAAGAAAAGGGAAGACTATGATCAAGTTGTGCTCAAAGATCAGACTGTGAGAAACTGACAATTAAGCAGATGAACCTACCTTGTCTGAGGAACCACACAGCAGTGGGAAAATTAGGAGGAAGGGACAGAGGTTCTGAAATCAAAAGCCTGAGGTGGAACATGTTGCAAGTCAGCATAAGGCTTTCTTTTCTCCCTTATAGAAATAAGGAAATACATCCAGTCATACGGTCTTGGAATTCTTTTAAGCTTCAGTGAATACTAACTGAAAAAAAAAAGGCCAGAACAAAACCTGTCTGACTCAATATTTAAACATGCTGATTGAAAAATGATACAACCTGAAGGGAGCATTTGCAGAGTGTGTTCATGCCATGTTGCACAGAGCAGCAAATTCTCTTGCATTCTGCATAGTTTAACATTCTTGTTTCAAAAACTGGAAAATTGGAGATGGGGAATTTCCTTGCTTATTTTATATATATATATCGCTTGTCTAAACCTCTTCCTAACCATAAATAACTCATCTTCATAGCTATTCTAGGAAATACTAAAAATAGATGAGAATTCAAATTTCTCTGATTCAAAAAAAAAAAAATAAAACACAATACTGTATAGTTTGAGATACTTTTTTGCAATTTGCTGATGATGATTCCATAATTGCTAATGCTTCCAAAATTGTACATGCTATTTCAGTGAATACCAAACTTCTTCTGATGTTCTCTGTATGAATATTTTTCACAGAGTTTTCCTCAAACTTATACTAGCAAAATGTACAGCTCTGCTTTTAACATTTAGATTTATAAGAAATATTCATCAAGATATGCTAAGTAGGAGTGGACTAAAATTAAAATATCTTAATAAATTAATGTATTCAAACTGTTGTGACAAAATACCAGAGATTTTACCGGTAAGACGCTGACTTAGATCTAAAATTTTATAAGAGTTTATTTATTTAGTACATAAAACTTCCTAACTTCAATCTAGGTGATGAGTAAAGTCTCACTGAGGAACTCGAGGAATCAAAAAACTATTTACATAGCCAGACAAATTAAGATACCACATATTTTCCATACATAAAATCAGAAAATATTGTCCATGAATCATGGTATCATGCTTCCTGTAACACATGTGTAAAGTTAAAAGGCCTTATTTTCATTTAATTGCATGTATGACTAATAAAATTCCTTGTAAGTTGCTTCATTTTGTCCATAGTGTAGGACACTGTACAAGAGTTCAAAATAGAGTTAGTAACAAATAATATTTTTTTCAACTCTAAGAAGATGAATAAGGACAACTTGATCTCATTGGTGACTGATTTAGTAACAGAAATTACAATTGTCTTTACTGATGATGTAAAAGAAAATGGAGCTGCAACTAGAACTTTCAAAAATCTAAAAAGGGAATCTTGCAGGGTGTGAAGGATCATCGAAGTCAAAGTCAAAAAATGTCACAGCCACTTTAATCAGGTTCAGAAGTAGGCACTAAACCCCCACATAAAAGGAAATTCCTATACAATATATTTGTGACTGTTTCCTTCTCTATGCACTTGCTCAATTTATTAAGCATGTGAAAGAAGAAGGTTCTAGAAAGGAAATTAGGCTTTGAAAAAGTGTATATTTCTAATTTTCCATTTTAAAAACATAACTGATCCCCTGTTTTTCAGAGGAAAATTAGCTGTAGTTCAGTACCTTCTTAACTGATGCATTGTTTGTTTGATTTTATAAAGAATACTATTTTCCTTACTAGTTGTTCCATATATTTTTTCTTTTCTTTTTTCTTTCTTTTCTCCTTTTCTTTTCTTCTTTTCTTCTTTTCTTCTTTTCTTCTTTTCTTCTTTTCTTTTCTTTTCTTTTCTTTTCTTTTCTTTTCTTTTCTTTTCTTTTCTTTTCTTTTCTTTTCTTTTCTTTTCTTTTCTTTTCTTTTCTTTTCTTTTTCTTTTTTTTTCTTGCCATCTGGCAACCATCCTAGGAGGACAGCTCCAACCCCAAACCCAGGCAGGTGGAGCTCACTTAGCCCTGTAAGGCCATCCATCTAAGAGAAGGATACTCTAACCAAACCTACGTCCTGAGGTATTCGCTGTCACCGTCCAAGCTCGTGAGGCCGTGGCAGATGAACCTTAGGAGTAAAGGCTGGGGCCAGTTCTGCGCAAGCTGTGCCTCACCTAAAAAATCCATTGCGCAGGCTTGAAGGGTTCACCCACATTGCAAAGCCCTGTAGCGACAGGTGAGGGTCGAGAACGGCAGGTGATAGGAAGCAGTTGGAAGCCGCAGACCCAACCCTGCATGCAGGCAGTTCAGGATATGGGTCATTAGAGACTTGACCCCGGAGATGACAGTCTCTTGCAGCAGCATCCTGAATGACCAAGCAGCCTTTTCTAGGGACAGCACTGCTTGCTCCACACGGAGAGGGACCTAGCAAAGGTGGCCTAAACAAAGCTCATCCCCACACCTGGTTGGATAACCGCGGCCAACCGGCATCTTCCATGCGGTCAAACAAAAACAAAGAGATTTCAAAGGCATACACCTGCCTGCACAGGTGTGCTCAAACTAACACTCGCACGTTGGAACATCAGAACCATGCTTGATACTGGGGATAGTGGACGTCCTGAGCATTGTTCTGCTCTAATTGCCCACGAACTGTCATGGCTCAACATTGACATTGCTACTCTCAGTGAAGTTTGTCTTCATGAGGAAGGCAGCCTTAAAGAACATGGTGCCGGATACACACTCTACTGGTCAGGCAAACCCAAAAACGAAAGACACCTTTCAGGAGTTGGCTTCATGATTAAAAACTCCGTTGCCTCCAAACTTGAAAATCTGCCGACAGGTCATTCTGATCGCATTATGTCCTTACGCCTCCCTCTACACAACAAGCAACATGTTGTTCTTTTTAGCGTATATGCCCCAACTCTGCAAGCTGACCCAGCGGAAAAAGACAAATTCTACACAGACCTGCGCCGCCTCACCCAAAATGTTCCTGCAGATGATAAGATCATAATCCTTCGAGACTACAATGCCAGAGTAGGTAAGAATTCTGAAGCCTGGAAAGGAGTCCTGGGCAAGCATGGCATTGGAAACTGCAACGACAATGGATGCCTCCTGCTAGAGTTTTGTGCAGAACGGCAGCTCACCATCACCAACACTATCTTTCAACAGAAAGACAGCCTGAAGACAACCTGGATGCATCCTTGATCCAAGCCCTGGCACCTCATTGACTATATCTTAGTACAACAGAGAAATGTCAGTGATGTCCGTCATACTCGAGTGATGCCGAGTGCAGAATGTCAAACAGACCACCGCCTTTTGTGCTGCAAACTTAACCTCCACTTCAAGCCCAAACCTAAGAGAGGCGGCATTCCAAGGAGGAGGCTCCAAGTCAGCAATCTTCAAACAGCCACAGTGAGAGACAGCTTCCAGGGAAACCTTCAAACTAGACTTAAAGATAATCCCATAGATCCCTTTCCTGAAGCGCTTTGGCAACATATTAAAAGTTGCATCCTGCAGTCCTCTGAAGAGTCCCTAGGGTTCTCCTCCAAGAAAAACAAAGACTGGTTTGATGAAAACAATCAAGAGATCCAGGAATTGTTGAAGAAGAGAACTGCTCACCAAGCACACCTTGCTCAGCCATCTTGCCATATAAAAAAAGCCGCCTTTCGTCTTGCATGCAGTAAGCTCCAACAGAAACTTCCAGACATCCAGAACAAATGGTGGCTCGACCTAGCAGAAAAGACACAACTATGTGCAGATTTGGGTGACCAAAGAGGATTCTATGAGGCCCTGAAAGCAGTGTATGGACCCACACACCAGGTTCAAAGCCCCCTACTCAGTGCAGATGGTCAAATGCTTCTAAGAGATAAAACCTCCATCCTGAACCAATGATCTGAGCACTTTCAGACTCTCTTCAGTGCCCGTCGTGTAGTCCAAGGCTCAGCAATTCAGCACATTACACAACAACTGGTGAAACATAAATTGGATGCAGCCCCTACTATGGGAGAAATACTCAAGGCCATACAACAGGTGAAAACTGGCAAGGCAGCTGGGGTTGATGGAATTCCACCTGAAATCTGGAAGCATGGAGGTCAAGCACACCATGCCAAATTCCACGAGCCTGTTGAGCGTTGCTGGGAACAAGGGGAACTACCACCAGATCGCTGTGATGCAGTCATTATCACCCTGTACAAGAAGAAAGGAGAAAAATCAGACTGCTCAAATTACCGAGGTATTACTTTGCTCTCCATTGCTGGTAAAACCCTTGCAAGAATACTTCTGAACAGATTAGTACCCACTATTGCAGAAGATCTTCTACCTGAAAGCCAGTGTGGTTTCAGAGCCAATAGGAGCACCACAGACATGGTGTTTGTTCTCAGACAACTACAAGAGAAGTGTAGGGAACAGAACAAAGGACTCTATGTAACCTTCGTTGACCTCACCAAAGCTTTTGACACTGTGAGCAGAAAAGGCCTGTGGCAGATCCTGGAACGTTTATGATGTGCCCCCCCCAAATTCCTCAAAATGATCATCCTGCTACATGAGGATCAGCGTAGACAAGTCAGATAAGGCAATGCACTCTCTGAGTCCTTTCCAATAACCAATGGTGTGAAACAAGGTTGCATTCTTGCACCAATACTATTCACAATCTTCTTCAGCATGATGCTCCAAAGAGCCACAGCAGACCTCGATGAAGAAGACGGCATCTACATCCGATATCGTACCGATGGAAGCCTATTCAACCTAAGGCGACTGAAGGCTCACACCAAGACCCTGAATCACCTTGTCCGTGAGCTGCTTTTTGCTGATGATGCCGCCCTCGTTGCTCACATGGAAGCAGCTCTGCAGCGCTTAACATCCTGCTTTGCAGAGACTGCTGAGCTTTTTGTGGTGGAAGCCATCCTGAAGAAGACAGAAGTTCTCTACCAACCTGCACCTCAAGAAGTCTTCCATCATCCCCACATCACCATAGGTGAATTCAGAGCTTAAGTCAGTCCAGCAGTTCACCTATCTGGGAAGCATCATTTCCTGAGACGGTAAGATTGACAAAGAGATAAACAGACTAGCAAAGGCATACAAAGCCTTCGGAAAACTCCATAAAAGAGTCTGGTCCAATAAACACCTGAAGAAAAGTACAAAGATCAGTGTCTACAGAGCCATTGTACTGTCTACTCTTTTATATGAGTCTGAATCCTGGGTCATCTACTGCCACCACCTGCGGCTTCTCGAACGCTTCCATCAGCACTGCCTCCTTTCAATCCTAAATATCCACTGGTCCCAGTTGCTCTTTGTTGCTGATTCCAGCTTCTCAATAACAAGCTATGTTTCTACAACTTCACTAAAGCAGAAATATAATCTGTAAAGGATTTAAAAAATACAATAATTATTTTCTCAGAATAAAAGAAATCAAACTCAACTATAACAAAGCCTGGATGAAGAAGTAATCAACAACAGAGATAAAACAAGTACTCTAGATTCCTTGCCATAAAACTATTTACAATCTAACCAGCATCTGCCTTGAAAGGTAAGCCCATTTATCATCATTTAACCAGAACAGACATTCTTCAAAGAATTGTCAGGTGATTCTAAGTCTACATGAAAGGCAAATCATATCTAATTATTTCAGCTTTTTTTCTTATGTTAATCACATTTTTAAACCTTGTGATTAACTTCATTGCTCTCTTCTATGCTTTCTCACACTGACTTACACATTTTCTGCAGTACAATGAGCAAGACTGAGTTCTATATATTGTTATTAATATATTCTAATATGGCGCATATCTTCTTTAGTATGTGAACTTATTGTCTCATTCAGTTATTGATCCATTATAAAACATTACTCCACTTTGCTGCTCATTCTCTTCCTATGTTTCTGTAATTAGTTCCTGCATAGTAATATCACTTTTTGTTGTCCTTACTGATTTTTTTAACAAATCTTTCACAAATTTAGGCTTACTGAAAACTTACATCCTGTCCTCTAGTGCTCCTGTAGTCTCTCCCAGACTGTCTTTTTTTCTTAGCAGATTCAGTAATATGCATTTTCTTCTATGTCATGTGGAATGGCAATGAATAAATCCTTTCATTCTAATAACTACTTTTTGATATTTACTCTTTGGAATTACCTTTTCTAATCAGTTTTCCATCCACACCATTGTTGTTTTCTCTGTTTCATATCTGATTATCAGAATTTCATGCATTTACATTGAAATCATTAGGAAAGTCAAGTCATCTATTCACTCTTCTATTCATTAGTCTTTAATTCTATTTTAAAAAACCAAGGTCACAAGGAAGATTTTTGTTGTTTCTTCACCACTTCAAGCTACAAGCTTTATAGCAGTCATTTGCTCTCAGCTGATGTGTTCCTGAGGACTGAAATAGAACAGGCAGTAAAGACTATATATATTCTCTGATACCATTCCTTTGTCATTCTTTTCCTGTTTCGAGCAACAGATTAATCCTTTCCTCAGTCTCCTGTTACACTGAATGCACTTGCAAAGCAAAATCTTGTTATCCTTTGTTTTTTATGAAGGTGACATCTCAACTTTTGCTTTGCCGTTCTGGTCCTGACAAGCATATGTCACAAATTTGATTCTGTCCTCTCTAGTAAGATCTCCTTTCACACTCTGATGTTATCTGATTCCAGTTAAACTCCAACCCCTAATTTTTATGAATTTTACCCTGCGTTGTTTTTTCAGCCTAAATTATACTCCCACTAAAAATTTCAATGCCAGCCTTTCAAATTCTACTTTTTTTTTTGCTTTCTGCCCTCTGAATTATAATGGCTGGATTAAAAAATTTCCTGGATCAGTGTTTGAAGAGGCACTTTAGTTCCTCAGGTGGGAGAGCTGAGTATTGCTTTTCTGAACAAATTATTGCCTCCTAAGAATAATAGCAACAGACTGAGTTGAACCAACACTAACATAAAGATTCTATTAACCTCAAATTACCATTACAAATGAGCATACTACTTTATTAAATCAATACCAGAATAACAGGCCTTACAGTAGGAAAAATGCTGCCGATTTACAAAGAGGGCTATGCAAGATGATTCTTAATATTGACTTCAAAAGTATCTAATATGAATTATGATAGTTTTTTGTTGGTTTGTTTGCTTAAATAGTAAATCATTATGATAAAATCTATTTTAAAGCTATCAACTTCATTTAATTATTCTGAAACTGAATCAAGTTTACTTTGTATAAATCTGTATCGAGGTATTCCTTTTATGAGGAAAACTCATAAGTTAACACCTACAATTTTTGAAAAACTCTGGGTGAACAAAATCTCTTCAGTTTTTCCCAGTTGTATAATTCACTTTGAAAGTCATAGAATCATAGAATATGCTGAGTTGGAAGGGACCTATAAGGATCACTGAATTGCATTTCCAGGCTGTGTGCAGGACAAATGCAGGAATCAAACCATGTACCTGAAAGCATTGTCCAAACACTGCTTGAACTCCATCAGGCTTGGTGCCGTGATCTCTTAAATTGAGTGCATTTTCATGCCCCACAATGTTAAACTGACTTACTAAATTATTGTGCTCTTTTCAAAACTGCTTAGAAAAATAAAATAGAACATATGTAGTTTTTTTCTTTATTCCAGGTTTTGAGATCTTTTCTTGAGATCTTCTTTTCAACAGAATAAAGAAATTACTCACTATTGTCTTTTTTGCTCATCAAGATCAGGGATTTTGTCCATTCCATGAAACTCTTTTTTAAAGTTATGTTACATTCTTTGAGCTGTCTCTGATGATAATAGCACCCATCTTGAACATTTTAAATATCTCTTTCAAAATAATGCTATAGCTTCTTCCAGGCTGGCAGCTACACCTAGGAAGAGGATCTGTAATGCTAAACTACAGTGAAGGATGTGAACACTAATGTATCACTAGCCCTCTATCTGCATTCTGTCAAGTCCTGTGGTTCCCTATGCCAGTGTAGCTGGTCAGGACATCATGATTTATCATTTATTTTCATGTGCTGTGTAAAGAAATAGCAGAGTAAGGGAAGCCTATCTATCAAAAGAATCTCAGTGGACTCCATTCTTGAGAAATATCTGGTACAGTGGAGCTCAGACAACAAATTATTCATGTAAGGGATAAAGAAACATGAACTCTACCTCTATCTTTTATTTACCTCTGATATTTACAAAATAGAGCTGTGTTAAAGAAAAAAACATGACCATTGAAATCTTAGTTAAATGACCACTTATTTAGTTGTGAAATTGTTACTGCAGCCCTGTTTTGTTGGGTTTTTATTATATTTGTTTGGTTGGTTTTTATTTAAAAGACAATCTTAGTGTCAAAGGAGACAAATAGCTTATGTTAGGTCTGTATGCAAGAGGATAAAGGTGACAGTCTTGAAAAATATAAATAAAGATTGTGAGGACTTTGGTTAAAAGTTTAAACTAATACTCTCTTCTTTAGAATGCTTTGAAGGGGAAAATAACAGAAAATAGTAAAAGGAACTAGATGTTTGGGAGAAGATATTTTTACGAAGACAAACTCGGAGGACAGGAGTGAATGTATCTGTGTAATCTGAAAGAAAACACCCTCAAGGCACCACCTATCCTAATCTCAGCCAGAAAACCTATGAGGAAAAGTCTAATAACTTTTATGGGATGAAGCTTTTATGGGATGATAAAAAAGGGGTTTTTTTTTTGTTTTTCTTTTTTTTTCTTTTACATCATGGTAAGACCCAAACAAAAACTAGAATAAATAAAAAAACACATGGAAGAATTTGCTGTCCTTTTAAAGGGAAAGTATTTCAATATCAAGAACATTAGGTAAGCCTCAGAAAGCCATCATTTATTGTAATCAGGGCTTTCTATGAGCATTTGGACTAATCCCAGAGTATTCTGTACTTGAGTTCATAATTTGAATTTTACTAATTTGTAGGGTCATTTAAGGACAAAATCTGACCACCCAAATACTACATAGGTTTAAATTGAACAAGAGAACAACTCAATGCAAAGCAAATTCATGTAAATGTAGTCAATGGTACTGTCCATAATGGCTTATGTAGTTTAAATCAGTGGGTCTAAGTGAATGTGAATTATAACAGAATCATAGAATGCTAAGGGATTGGAACAGACCTCAAAGATCATCTAGTCCCAATCTCCACTGCTATGGGCAGGGACATTTCCCACTAGACCAGGTTATTCAAGGCCTTATTCAAGCTGCCTTTGAACACTGCCAGGGTTGGGGTATCCACAACTTCTCTGGGCAACCTGTTCCACTGCCCCACACTGATAAATTTCCTCCTAGTGTCTAACTTAAATTTATCCTCTTTGAATTTGTATTCATCCTCTGAATCCTTTTGGTTTTGAATTGGGATTGGGGTCGTCGGGACCCTCTGTCTTCATCCACCTCCTCTTCCTTGGACAAATGTCCTTTGGACTCTCTCCAGGGCTTCGGGTCACTCTGCTCTATGTTTATGTTTCTCTCTGATATCTTCCAATCTTGTACCTTGAGAAAGAGACTAAGTAGCTGGCAGATCTTAGCTGCCTGTTCTGGAGAAGGGGTAGAGATAGAAGAACCTTATATTATAAGCTGCTAAATATTAATCCACTAAAATCTACAGTGTTATATTTTTTATGTTCCTAAAATTATATTATTTTATGGTATCTTTGTATCTCCTCTTTGGGGGTCCTCTCTTGCGGCAGCCGGTGGTGAGTTCATCATAGAGCACAATCTTTGGGAGGCGGTGATCCTCCATCCTGGAGACATGCCCTGCCAAGCGCAGCTGCGTTCTCATCAGCATGGCCTTCATACTGGTGACCCCTGCTGTTCAAGAACAGACACATTGGTCACATAATCAGACCACTCTATGATTAGGATTGTAAGAGGTAGCCCTGATGGAAGAGTTCGAGGACTCATGGGTGGTGGCAGTAGATGACCCATGATTCAGACCCATATAAAAGAGTAGACAGTACAACGGCTCTGTAGACACTGAGCTTTGTACTTTTCTCCAGGTTTTTATTGCATCAGACTCTTTTATGGAGTTTTCCAAAAGCTCTGGATGCCTTTGCTAGCCTGTTGTCTGTCTCTTTGTCAATCTTACTGTCCAAGGAAATGATGCTTCCCAGATAGGTGAACTGCTGGACTGACTTAAGCTCTGATTCACCTATGGCGATGTGGGGATGATGGAAGACTTCCTGAGGTGCAGGTTGGTAGAGAACCTCTGTCTTCTTCAAGCTGACTTCCAGCACAAAAAGCTCAACAGCCTCTGCAAAGCAGGATGTTAAGCGCTGCAGAGCTGCTTCTGTGTGAGCAACGAGGGCGGCATCATCAGCAAAAAGCAGCTCACAGACAAGGTAATTTAGGGTCTTAATGTGGGCCTTCAGTCGCCTTAGGTTGAATAGGCTTCCATTGGTACGATACTGGATATAGATGCCGTTTTCTTCATCGAGGTCTGCTGTGGCTCTTTGGAGCATCATGCTGAAGAAGATTGTGAATAGAGTTGGTGCAAGAACGCAACTTTATTTCACACAGCTGGTTATTGGAAAGGACGCAGAGAGTGCATCGCCATATCTGTCTTGTCCATGCTGATCCTCATGTAGCAGGATGATCATTTGGACAAACATGGGGGGGACAGCCTAAACGTTCCAAGATCTGGCACAGGCCTTTTCTGCTCATAGTGACAAAAGCTTTAGTGAGGACAATGAAAGTTATGTAGAGTTCTTTGGTCTGTTCCCTACTCTTCTCTTTCAGTTGTCTGAGAACAAATACCATGTGTGTGGTGCTCCTATTGGCTCTGAAATCACATGGGCTTTCAGATAGTTCTTCTGTGATAGCGGGTACTAATCTGTTCAGAAGTATTCTTACAAGGATTTTACCAGCAATGGAGAGCAAAGTAATACCTCGGTAATTTGAGTAGTCTGATTTTTCTCCTTTCTTCTTGTGGAGGGTGATGATGACTGCATCACGGAGATCTATTGGTAGTTCGCTTTGTTCCCAGCAAAGCACAACAAGCTTGTGAAATTCAGAATGCAGTGCTTGACCTCCATGCTTCCAGACACTGGGTGGAATCCCATCAACCCCAGCTGCCTTGCCAGTTTTCACCAGCTGTATGGCCTTAAGTGTCTCTCCCATAGTAGGGACTATATCCAATTTGGTTTTCACTGGTTGTTGTGTAATGTGCTGAATTGCTGAGCCTTGGACTACACTGATTGGCACTGAAGAGAGTCTGAAAATGTTTAGACCATCAGTTCAGGATAGACTTTCAGTTTTGAGTTTGCCGGTGTCACCGGCACTATGTTCTTTCAGGTTGCCTTCCTCATGAAGATGAACATCATGAGAGGGGCAATGCTGATGTTGAGTTGTGTCAGTTCATGGGAAATTAGAATAGAACGATGCTCAGGACATCCACTATCTGCAGTATCAAGCATGGTTCTGATGTTCAAACATGCAAGTGTCAATTTGAACACACCTTTGGAGGCAGGTGTATGCCTTTGTCTCTTTGTCTTTGTTTGACTGCATCAGAAGACGCCAGTTGGCTGCGGTTATTCAAGGGGGTGAGGGGTGGAGATGTGCTTTGGTTAGGCCACCTTTTCTAGGCCCTTCTCCATGTGGAGCAAGCAGTGCCCTCTTTGATAAAGGCTGCTAGGTCATTCAGGATTCTGCTGAAACAGACTGTCTTCTCCGGGGTCAATCTTGAATGACCTATATCCTGAGCCACCTGCATGCAGGGTTGGGTCTGCGGCTTCCAGCGCTTCCTATCACCTGACATTTTGACCCTCGCCTATCACTACAGGGCTTTGCAATGTGGGTGTAGCCTTTGAGCCTGCACAGTGGATTTTTTAGGTGAGGCACAGCGTGCGCGGAAGTGGTCCCACCCTTTACTCCTAAGGGTCATCTACCAGGGCCTAGCGAGCTTGGACGGTGACAGCGAATACCTCAGGATGCAGGTTTGGTTAGAGTATCCTTCTCTTAGATGGATGGCCTTACAGGGCTATGTGAGCTCCATCTGCCCAGGTTTGGAGTTAGAGTTGTCCTTCTCCTAGGATTGTTGCTGGGGGGCTAGCGAGCCCATCCTGCCCATGGACACTCTTTGTCTGACCCTTCAGCTGAGACCTGTCTGGCATGGGAAACCCTACTGGAGGCATATACCACCTCCAGCATAGCTCTCAACCTCATGAGGGCATGCAAGCTTCTCCCCTGTGACAAGGGGGTGTTCGTGGAGATGTGCCATTTTGTGTGATAAAACTGTGCTAGTTTTATTACCTTATGTTTTAACTATCTTTAGACAAGTTGAAACTATCTTTGCTATTAACTGCCATTTTATTTCTCCAATGCTTGCTGCAAGGATTCTTTTTCCAACCGTAGTGATTTACAGATGATATTTCTTTATTTAAAATCATATTTATCTTACTAGAATATTAAAGAAATAGTGTGCCAAGAGAGACACTGTTTATTATAAGGATAGCAAGTAAACTTTTTATTTTTTTCTCTGTAGCTACTAGAAAAGCATTATTTTTAAATTTCTTGCCATGGCTCAGAATGTGCAAAAAGAACAAAAGTACATGATATTGTGAATTATGAAGAAAAACAAACTGGCAAGTTCAGAGTTAACAGTAGATTAACTTTTTTTTTTTTTTTAGCAGATGCTGTGTGGTTTTTGTGTGGAATATTTCTACATATGTGGAACAGTAACTCTGAATATAACTAACTTAACATAGCTGTGTCCTACTCTGCCCTCAGCACTCAAAGGAAGACATCAGGAATGGTTTTGGGTACAAACAGAAGAAAATTACTTCTGTAAAGCAATTTTAAATCCTAGTTGGATTTAGAAAATATGAACTACAAATCCATATATAATTCATGCATATTATAGAAGGTATCTTTAGCTATTTGTTGGGATATACTGCAAACTGCCTCCTGGGGGAAAAGGATACAGCTCCAAGGTCCATTTTGTAATGATTATAAAGGGTTTTTTTTCTCCTGCTACCATTTAAAAACAAACAAAACAAAAATGTAGTCTAAAAACATTCCATATTGAACCAGATAGGTCATTAGATGGTGAAGTTTGGTGTTGGTAACTGCTGAGATCACACTGTAAATTATATATAATCTTGCAGTCAAGAAAGAATCGATTTAAAGAACTTAAGTTGTGGCAGTTATGTAGAAACAAAAAGAGGGCTGACACAGAATATTTGTGGGGGATATTTTTTTAATAAAGCTTTTCATAGACATTGTTCTAAGGACTAAAATACTTGTTGATAAGGTTCTGCAAGACATTTTGTGAGTGTACTGTGCTGTTTATTCTGTCTACAGATCTATCCAAGATATCCACAAGTCATTTTGCTACAAATCTCATTTTTGTCCTTCAGGATTTCCTATGCTCCAGCAGAACCACTCCAGTGTTTTAGACACACAATCTTTTCTAACATAATCTTAGAATGCCTTATGGTAATGAAGACAGCTGCTGTCAGAAAGCAAAACTGCTCAGTTCATAGTTAGTTTTAACCAAATTGAATCTGAAATGGTTTATTTGTTTACTAATGACATGCAATTAACTTGCAACTGATGAATGATACACCCAGGATGAATATCACTAATATGAGCAATAAACCACAAGACCAGACATTATGAAATGTTAAAAAATTCCTACAAATTTCTAAGCAGTCTTTTATGACTAATCCCCCGAAAGACTCTGATGGCACTCTCCCTCCTCTGACTGAGCCTGTGTGGGCTACAGATGAGTCAGATCTTCCCATTCCAGATGCCTGTGAGTGGGATGCAGGCTGCCCCAACATCTGTCCCATGTGAGAGGGTTCTATCTGCACCAGGTGGTGATGCTGATGGTGTGGCTCCTGGCAGTGTTCAGCCTGGTATGCTGCAGCTCTTCCTTCCTTCCCCATGGTCTCTGGCTGAAAAGAAATAATCATGTTTCTTTTGCATTTCTTTCCAAGGTGACCTCTTGGTTTCAAAAATCTCTACAATTATTGAACTTCAAAAAGTCTCTCCTTACTTTTTAATCTGGCTGTTTGTAATTTTCCTCTTTAAAATGTCTTTTTTTTTTTAAATAAATGCTCTTCCAGACTGCTCTATCTATCCCACATTATTTCTACTTACATTCCTATTTTTACCAGTGCTGTTATCTGGGCTACTTCTGGAGGCTGGACCACACAAGCATCCCAGTATGCGGCCTTCTTTCAGCAGGACTGCTGCATTGCTCTCTTCCTGCTCAGTTTCCTCAGTACCTACACTGATCTATTGCTTCTAGATGGAATGTCAGTAACTATATCAGGTCTGTGGCTGATAGTTGTGTGTGGCTCACTTGTGCAGTTTGTCAGAATTTTTGGCTAAAAAGTCTTCTAACTATTTCACTATTTCAGTAGTTCAGTTTTGATTTAGCTTCTGGTACCTTCCTGCTTTAATACCTTCCAATTAGAATTTATGCATGTGTATGTATATTCTTTTTATTATTTTCTGACTAAAATAAATTATCTCTGTCTTCTGTTAATGTTGGCTCTCATATTACATCATTTTTTTTCTGGTTAGATTTTACTATGTGTTTTTGACTTCTCAAACTATTTTTAAGTTGGTGATATAAATCCATTTTCTACTAGTATAAAGCATTTAGGTTTTCAGTACCTAGCCAGCTTACCTAAAGCAATTTTTTCTATATTTTTTTTATTTATTTGAATATTTTCCAATATTTCACTTTTTGATATTTTTTATTTCATATTTTATAATGTTGGGTACATCTTTAATAATTATGTCCCATTTTGGAGAATCTAAAAGTTAAAATCTCTTGGACAATCTGAGACTTTCACAGAGGAGATACTTTCTTCAACCTGAGGCAATACTGTGATTGATTTTATAGAAGTTAAAGAGATCTTCCAAAATGTAGCAAGAAAACATTTGGGATAGATATATTTTGGATAGGCAATGTCATTATTCTTAGTAGATAGACTGACAGTTTGCTGTCTGGAGTTCCCTGTTATGATGATATGACTTATAAATAGCCCTTTCTTTCACTTTTTCACACTCCCGAGTCAGTCAGTATATGCAAGCTCAGCAGATGTTTGAATTAGGAATTTTCATACCAATTTGAGACTCAAAACAGGGAAAAATACTTTCTCTGTAAACATATCTAACCAATAGAAAAAAAATGCAGTGAAGTAAAAGCAATAGTGTTATAGGAGAGTAAACTGACAATTTTAATAATGCTACTGTAGTGGTTTTAGCTAGGCTTCAAATTAGCAGGCTCAGAGAATCTATGTGGATTGAGAGACAGCTCTCACCTGACTGGGTCACCAAGGAAGTATTTCATACCAGATGATGCAAACTTAAGATATGTGTGCAGCAGTGGGAGGTGTTAGGTCAGTTCCATTATGGCTGGAGTACAGAGAAGACTGCTGCAGTTGTTCTGCTCTGTTGGGCCCTGCTCCTTCTGCCGCTACATCATACTTTGTTTTAGTTTCAGGGAAGTAGAAACATTTTGTTGTTACTCTTTGTTTCTTGCTAAGTGTCTTTCAGAGTGCTTATGAATCTAGAGTAATGGGCTTTGTATTTACTGGGGAGTGGGAGGTTGTTTCTTGTTATACTATACATAACTTGTGTAAGTGTGTGTTATATTGCAGTTTTCTCTTAATTTTCTCTTTTCTGTATAAATACATGTAGTTAGTTTCAGCATAAAGCTAGTTTAGAAGGGTTTTTTTCCTTTTTCCCCTTTCCCCCTTCTTTTTCCCTTGTCTGGCTGGGGGGAGGAGGAACCTTTTCTCTTTGTCTTGGACACTTGGCGTTTTGTCAGCTCAACCCAAGACATGCTACTTTCAGTACCTATTAATACAGTTCCTTTCAATATAACTGGATAATCTGTGGAGCTATACATTTCTTCTACTTAGTGTTTCTGCAACACAAGTTCAATTTTTGCCTCAGTAAACAATTTAAAGTAATAGGAAGTCCACTTGGGATAATGCAGATTTTATCTTTTCTTGCCAAAGAGAAACACAATAATGAATTCTGCTTTCGCACTCCCAATTTAGTAAGCAAAATAAATA
Source organism: Pithys albifrons albifrons (assembly GCF_047495875.1). Taxonomy (NCBI): domain Eukaryota; kingdom Metazoa; phylum Chordata; class Aves; order Passeriformes; family Thamnophilidae; genus Pithys; species Pithys albifrons. The sequence goes on from NC_092461.1 coordinate 85,483,625, forward strand.
AAAGGAAATTGCAATTGCTCAAAATTATTTACTCATCAAATGAGAATATTAGTATCCTCCGTGACAGAGGTCTTGTGAATAGTTCGTTACAATATTAGCATGTCAGAGTAGTTTCTTTTTCCAGCTTATTTTACCTTGCCAAGTATCTTAGGTCTTTGATTTAAATTTGGCTTTGCACACTGGTATCTTATTCATTTGTGTTGAATAACTAGAGTTAATGAAGAGAAAGAAAGAAATTATTCCAAAGTTTTAATTCTGTAGTATTTTACTGTACAAGAAGAAGTGGGAAAAGAAACTTGGACTATCCAAATGCAGTTGTTCCTTCAATCTGATTTTATTTGTCAGATATTGAGCTTGCATTATAACATGTTATGAGATGATGGAAGTTCCTTTGTCAGCAACAATTTCATGGCTTGATATATTTTTTTAAACAAAATTGCATGAAAATCATGTTGATGGAATCACTTCCAAGATATTCCAAAATGAGACACCTATTACATGAATATTAATGTAGGGAAAAACATCCTGAGATTTCAAAATAGGAACCATTCCTTCATGGTGATGCCTTATAATCTCTGTATTTAACAATCAGTCAGCCTTTCTACTATGAACACTCTGATTTTTTTTCCTATTCATATTTAACATCTCTGACATGTAAGGTAAATTCCATTACCTTATGCATGGAATATAGCAATGGCTGTCATCACAGATAAATATTTTTTTCATCAAAGTAAAAATGTATTCATGTTTGTTTTTCAGTTTAGAAGAAACAGGGATGACAAAAGTCTAGCTCAAATAGCTGATGCTCTCTGAGTTTTCTTACCTACATGACGAAAAACCTCCAATTATTCTAGGAGTATATCTCTGTTGGCAAACTTTTGAGTCATAGCAGCAGATCTTTGTTAGAAAACTAGCCATTAATATGAGAATGAATGAATGAATCTTCAAATGTATTTTCTTTGACACTTCTAGAGTTCTCCTTCACATAAAATCTGTTTTGGTGTATAGTTACATAGATTTAATAAAAAGAGAGGAAAAAACAGTGCCCTGAGTTACCAGCATGTATCAGAGTATTGCATTTACACTGGAAAAAAATTAAAAAAAAAAAAAAAGAAAAAATCAAAAGACAATAGCTACATAAATAATTTAGTCTGGTGAGAACTACTTGAGAAATGAAAAAAAATGAATCTGCCATTAATAAAGGGCAGGGACTAGAAGGAAATGTAAACTACAGAGCCAGATTCTCACTTTTGCTTTGTCTTATTATCTCTCAAGGCTGCTGCTGATATGCCTTGTTTCCATATTTGTTTAAAAATATTCAAAAGGGGATGTGAAAGATGATCCCTCACTTTTCAGGGAGCTGATGGACTTCTCTAAGTTTTTGTGGTAAGATTCAAAATGTTCTTTTTTACTTTTTTTCAAATTAAGAAAATATTTGATGTTTAAAACATGTGAAGACTTAAGCCATTTCCTGATCATTTGAAGTTCAGTGAGTTATAGCAGGCTAAAATCTTTAGAGAATGGTAGGACATGAAGGTATGAGAAATGGGGCAGGAAATCATCTTGCAGGAAGATGTTTTCTGTGCAACTGCTTAAGTAGCTGACTACGAAGATTAGGAGTTGCAATGCCTGCAGCTGTAGTTGTTCTCTGGTGAAAAGAGACAAATAGGAAAATGAGATTTAATCTTTTTTATGAAAAAAAAGGTCTACAAAAATTATTCTTAAAATGGTGTAAACAAACAAGTGACCAAAACACAGCTAGAATTATTGGCAGGTGATATGCAGATTAGATTATTTACCATTACCTATTTAGAAAAAAATATATACAAAAGAGGAACAAATCTTCAGTATTCCAAATGACACTTGTACATTTTTTTTTATGATTTAGATTAGTACTATAAAGATCAAGTATGGAAGAATCAGATATTTAGATCGCCTACAAGTGTGTATTAGAAACAGCTTTAGAAACATCACATCATTGTCCTCAGAAATAGTTTGAGCCACAGCGGTGACTGGCTGTTTTCCTTCAGCTGCCTGAAATTGAAACCCAGGACAATTTACTGGCAGAGATATGGGCCTTTCTGTGTCAGTTGGCATTAATACTTGGTATTGAGCTTGAATACATTTAATTTATTTTGTATATAGGTGTAAATAATCAAACACATATATACCTACATATAAAAAATAATCTAGTATGTGACCACCTGAAATGGAAGAAGTCTGACAGTGATTTAACTTGCATCTGAGCATCATGACATCTTTAATATATTCTTCCCCAGTACTATGCAGTTAGATATGGAGGCATTATTAGCCCATGTCTACAAACAGGATACAGAGAAATTATGATTGTGAAAGAATCATGTGCTTTGTCTATAATCCCAAGCACTGAAAATTCGTTTGTTTTTTTGTTTTGTTTTAGGTTTTTTTCTGAACTATGGCTAGAGAAGTATCAGTGTCTGTCACAGTCTGTTCCTCCCAGGATTTTACAATCAAAGAAAAGTGAAATCTCAGAAAGCCATTCCATATGCTGACCACTCTTGATAAAGGAGCTCTTGGAAGCATTTGCAGAGTATGTGAACAGCTCTACACATTATACATTTGAACATTTAAACTTTATCAAATTAAATTTATAAGCTGAACAGTTCCAGATTTGATGATCTTCTTTAATATATATACATATGTATGCTCCTGCTTATCACTCCATTTAGAAAGAGAAGGATAATAAGAGATGCACCTATTCTGCTAAAAAAAGGAGAATATAGGAGAAAACAACATCACTCATTTCATTGCAAACAAAAAACTGAAAAACAACTGCAAAGTCATCAGTTGTAATTTTCAGCTTTCCAGGATGTTAGTATTTGCCAAATTTTTAAAAGCCTCATTTCAGTAGCTGTTGGCTTTTATTGTACGTTTGGCCATAAGCATTGCAGTGGGAGTGACAATATTTCGAGCTCTATTGAAAATCTTGTTGGTGCAGAGCAATTGAATGAAAAATTTTGGTCCTGAGCCCTGCAGAATAACAAAATCCACATCACCAAGCTCATAGTTATAGTGTATAGCACCTGGCTGTGCTCTGGTTCAAAAACCTGAATACTGCTCATGGATATGTGGAAGCATTTAACCATATAATTCATCTTAGGTAGACCCTGGGGGGAAAAAAAATCCAAGATCAACTTTTTATATTAACCAGATGTTGATATAAACTACTATAAGTGCCAATTCTGGCATGTTTCTGGTTAAAGTGCAGAATTTCTGTTATCCTTTTTTATTGAGGTTTGTTTTTTTTTGTATTTAGGTTTGGGTTTTGTGGGTCAAGAGAAGGACAGGGAAAGATCACTCTCCAGTTACACTCACTGGCAAAACAAACTCAACTTGGGGGAAAATAATTCAGTATATTACTAATCACATCAGAATAGGGTAATGAGAAACTAACAAAATTTTAAAGGAAACCACCTTTCCCCCACTTCTCCCTTCTCCCCAGGCTCAATTTCATGCCCAAATTCTCTGCCTACTCCCACTCAGTGGCATCATGGGACAGAAATGGGGACTGTGGTCAGTACATCATGTGTCTTCTGCTGCTCCTTCTGCCTTAGGGAAGAACTCCTCACATTCTTCCCCTGCTCGACCATGGAGTCTCTCCCATGGGAGACATTCCTCCATGAGCTTCTCCAATGTAAGTCCTTCCCACGGGCTGTAGTTCTTCACAAACTACTTTGGCATGGGTCCTTTTCACAGCATGTAGTCCTTCAGGAACAGATTGCCCCAGGCATGAGTTGCCTGTGGTGTCGTAAGTCATAGAATCATCAGAGCAACCCAACAGAATGGCTTGGGTTGGAAGGAACTTTACCGATGATCTAATTCCAACCAATGTTCCAGCTCTCTGATCATCTTTGTGGCCTCCTCTAGACCCATTCTAACAGGCCTACATCTTTCTTGTGCTGAGATGAGCTCTCATGAGGGCAGAGTACAGGGGTAGAATCACCTCTCTCTACCTGATGGCCACGCTTCTTTTTATGCAGTCCAGAGAGCAGTTGTCCCTCTTGGCTGATAGCACATGTCTCTCGTTCATCTTTTTATCCATAAACCCCTTCAAGCCCTTCTTGTTAAGGCCTCTCTCATTTTCTCCAAATCTCATGTCTGGATTTGCTCTGATTCAGTGTAGCACCTTGTACATGTACTTGCTGAACATCATGAGGTTCTCAGGGGCCCAATTTTCAAGTTTTCTAGGTCTCCCTGGATGGCATCCCATCCTTCTGTTATGTTAACTGCAGTGCTCAGCTTTATTTCATCTGCAACCTTGATGAGAGTGCATTCAATCTCACTGTCTGTGGCATTGATAAAGATATTAAAGAGCACCGGTCTGAAGACAGAGCCCTGAGGGACACCATTCATCATTACCAGCTTCCACCTGGACATAGAGCTATTTACCACAACTCTCTGGCTGTGTCCAGTCAGCTAATTCATTGACTTACCCTCTGAATAGTTCACCCTTCAAATCCATGTCTCTCCAATTTGGAGATAAGGATGCCATATGGGACTGTGCCAAAGACCTTATAGAGGACTAGGTAGATAACATGGTTCAGTTTTCCCTTGTTGACCATTGCAGTCACTCTTATCATAGAAGATCACCAGTTTGGTCAGGAACAATTTGCCCTTACTGAAGCCATGTTGGCTGCCTCAGATCACCTCCCTGTCTTGTGTAACATTGCTTCCATGAAGATCTGCTCCAAGATCTTCCCCGAAAAAAAGCTGAGGCTTACTATCTGTAGTTTCCTGGGTCTTCCTTTATCCCCTTTCTAAAAATCAGAGGGGTGTTTCCCTTCCTCCAGTCACAGGGACTTAACCTGACTGTCATGACTTTTCAAAAATAATGGAGAGTAGCTTGGCAACAGCATCAATCAGCTCCTTCAGGACCCTGGGATGCATGCCATCAGGTGCCATAGACTTGCAGCTATTCACTTTTACCAAGTGGCCCCAAATCTTTTGTTCACTTAGAGCAGGAGGAATTTTGCTTCCCCAACTCCCACCTGGACATTCAAAGACATGGGAAGTCTGTGAAGACTGAGGTGAAGACCTCATTGAGTACCTCAGCTTTCTTCATATTTGTTGTTACCAGTTTGGTCTTCTCATTTATTTGGGGGTTGACCCTTGCACTCTCCTTGGACTTTCCCTGGGCTTTTTTTTTTTCTGAACTGTGTACTTAGAGAAGCCCTTCATATTATTCTTCACATCTCTTAACAAGTTCCTTTCCAGTGTTGCATTAGCTTTCCTGATCCCATCTCTACATCTTTGAACTGTATTCCTGTTCTTTTTCTGGGTCACTCTTCCCTACTTCCATTGGCTGTGCATTTCCTTCTTACCTCTCAGTGTGAGCAGATATGTGTTCAGCCATTCTGAGTTCTAGTCTGCCTTGTTTCATTTCCTACACTTTGGGATGAAGAGCTCTTGTGCCCTAAGAACAGTAGCCTTGACAGCTCTGAACAGACTCTCTGAGCCCATGGACAGTTTCCAAAGGGATCTCATCTACTAATTCTTCCAACAGCTGGAATTTACTCTCCTAAAATTCAGGGTCCTGACTTTGCTATTTGCCAGGCCCATGTTCCTCAAGATCACAAACTCAAGCAAGGCATGGTTACTACAGCCCAGGCTGCTGCTAATCTAAACCTGTTTAATGAGCTCAACTGAATCAGTGAGCACCAGGTCTGGCAATGTTTCTCCTCTATTTGGTTTGTTTTATCCTTGATGCACGCTAGGAGCCTCCTGGATTGCTTACAGCCAACTGTATTGCTTTCCCAGCAGACATCCAGATGATTGAAATCACCAGTTATGTTGAGCAGCTGGTTCCTGAAGAACTGCACCCTGTGGGAGGTGCCATGCTGGAGCAGTTTGTGAAGAACTGCAGCCCATGGGAAGGACTCATGTTGGAGAAGTTGGTGGAGGATTGATTTTCATGAGAGGGACCTCACACTGGAGCAGAGGAGCGTGTGAGGAGTCCTCCCACTGAGCAGGAAGGAGTAGCAGAGACAAAATATAATGAACTGACCACAGCCCCCATTCCCCATCCCACTGCACTGCTGGAGAGGCAAGGTCAAGAATTCAGGAATGAAGTTGAGTCCAGGAAGAAAGGAAGGGTGGGGAGGAAAGGTGGTTATTTAAGATTAAATTCTATTTCTCATTACCCTGTTCTGATCTGATTAGTAATATGTTAAATTATTTTTCTCCAAGTCGAGTCTGTTTTCCCATTACCCTAACTGGTAAGTCTCTCTCCCCTGAAGTCAATCCATGAGACTTTCATTGTCTTTTCTCCCCATGTGCAGATGAGGAGGGGAGTGATGGAGCAGCTTTGGTGGGCACCTGGCATCCAGTCAGCATCAACCCGTCATGGAACTGAAACCCAAAGGTGCACGCAGTATCAAAATTCTGGCAGTGGTTTAGTCCTTAGTCAAGGCAGCAAGAGGGTTGAAGAAGAGAACAGCTGACACGCAGAATCATGGCATTACACCAAATTATTGAAAACTCTAACAGTTTTTCACTCTAAATGCAAATTCTTTGATACAGTCTTATTAAACAGCTTCATTAAAAGTGTCAATAGTAAGCAAAAATGAGATCTGCATAGAAATCAATAAGTGAAAGCAGGTGTTTTCTGTGACTTTGGTAAAAAATTAATTTAAAAAGAAAATTATAAAATAATAGGAAATTTATTTTTATAATTAATTCCCTGCACAGATGATTTTTGTTTCCTAACTGATTTGCTCACAAGTATTTTCTTCTATATAACCCTTGGTGTAAGACACAAAAAAAAAATCTCAAGGTGACTTTACTTTGAATGAAGTTACTTTTTCTCTTCTGCAATTACGTTGTATAGAAATTATTAAAATGGGAATCTCTGTGATAGTTGAATTTAAAAAAAAAATCCAAAGTAAGAAAAACCTGGCTGTTACTGGTTAAAAGACATTGAAATTCAGAAGAAAAATGTACCAAATATAGCAAGGTAAAATTACAGGGGGTGAAAAAACATTACATGTAGAAATCTGAAAGTAAATTCCATATTGCATATGGCAACATTATTCAGTTCCACAGACACTAGCTTTGGGAAATTTGAAAAACAGGGATTCCAAAACATATATTTAAACTACACCTTTTCTTCTCCCTCTTCTTTCTCCTTCCATTCCCACTTGGGTGTATATTTCTTAGTATTTCATATTAATGGTAGATGTACATCAGAATGCAAATTCCTCAGTTAAACTTTGAATCAAAGAGAAAACTTGAATTTTAGAGCTAAACTACCTGTAAGCTTGAATCATATTCCCATTATTCCAGTGAGAATTAATTTCTATTAAAATTCCAGCCCATTTTAGTCTTTGTAATGAGCCTAAAATAGCTGCCAGCTTGCAGTGCTGGAATTAATGATAATTAAATGTAACACAAAATGTATTTCCATATTTTGTGTTGCTTAAATGATTTCATCTCAGATGTAGTATGATTCTTTTTAGAGATGACTACTTCTATTTAATCTCTTTTCCAATTTTAATTTGAATTTCATATTGTTCCTGACTGTTTAATGAATATTTTGGGAGATGGCCATAGTGTTGTTAATTATACCGGAGACTGAGTATAATTAATTCTTTTGGACCCAAAGTCAGCTAGTTAATCGATTTCTGATGAAACTGAAGATTAAACACAGATAGTTCACTTCTTTCTTCATTCGTTTTCATCTTTTCCTCTTTGAATTCACTCAGATTACTTTGGGAAGTCATTATTGGCAAATTAATTTGTGGACCCATTTGGGGTATCATCCAGTGGTTAATAGATGGATGATCCACTCAGGCTAGTCACCTTCCTATATGTTTTATTTGTTTTAATTTTTAAAGAAAACATTTTAGTCCTTGCAGTAGATTTATTAGCTTTATTTGTTGTTCATATTTAAATAATTCCTAACTCTCTACTAACAATAAATTCATTAACTAAGTACACAATAAAGAGGGATCCTCAGAAGAGGTCTCTGAAGACCAGATAATTCACAAAGTAAAAGGGCTGTAGTGATGTAGGAGATGTTCCTTTTATTAGTGAAGCATTTACTCATGTGGTTAAATTTGATTTTAGGGAATGGCCTGAGGAGGCTCAGATGAAAAGGAAATACATTAGTATGTCCAGGAATTCCTATCATTTTTTTTTCCACTCCAGTGTTATAAATAATGGTACATTTTAATTTTAGAAGGTGAGAAAATCCCTAAAGACTACAAGAAGATTATCAATAAAAGGCAAGAATAAATAAAAAGAACAGAAGGAGTTCTAGTCAATGAGAGAAACCTTGAGCATTTTTTCATTCATTACTTTGTTATTATAGTAATAGATAGTTCTAACTTACTATTTTTATACTGCAATGGCTTATGATCCACTTATATTCTACCACTATATTGAGTATCCTTCTATGAACAGACTTAAGAGAGCTTTTAATGCTGTTTCTTTATGGGCCAGTAAGAAAAGAGTAGAAGTGCTCCAGGTGAATCATTATCTGTAATTTCTGGAAAACTAGGTCCAACAATACAATTTTAAACAATGGTTATTTATGTAAATGAGTCCCTTTTTAACAAGATGTGTACACATATAATTCAATCTCCTCAGCACCTGAGCACTTTATATGTTACATTTATATGATATTTATTACTAAATAAGAGCCTTGGTACTAATTCAGAAATATTTTCTGTTTCTCAGAGAAAGATACAATGTGCATGTTCTTTGTCAGGAATTGTACTGTTTAACATTCAAACAGTGACTTTGTCAATCTTTAGAAACAAAGACCTCAACAGATTAAAAGCTATTCAGTTTTCTAATTAATATTCTTAAGGTATAATTTTCACAAACTATATGCATATTTATAGCTGTCAGTGGTTAACTTGAAGTATCATTCCCAAAACATCACCTATACATTTAAAATGAAGTGGAATGTTAGAAGTTTTTCATAATATTCATGATATTATGGCTTTGTAGGTTCACCCTTTTTTTAGGGGGAATGTAAGTATCAAACAGTGATTAAAATCTAAGAAGAAATAATTTTAAAATTTGAAACCTAAGTTTTACATTATAGAACTTCAAAGGAATGTATTTGGTCTTCAGGTTGTGACAGGATGAGAAGGCTACCAGGAGTAATGAGGGATGTTCTGAATAAATAATACCTCCACTTATTGTAGAAAAAGTTTATTTTCAAGTTATATCTTTCTCTAGGAGATCATGAAGGCAACTATCCTTTATTCTAGGCACAAAACAATTTACTCTTTAAATAGTTGTCTTAGCTATCTGAATCTGGGAATGGACAATTAAAGTGTTAGAATATAGAATGCCTCTTTATAACCCTCTTATCCCTGAGGTCTAAATAATGAGAGACAAGTGATTAGATCTTCAGGTTTGTGAAAGACTGCACACTAAATTTTGATGTACCACAAAATGGAACTTTAGTCCTGTCTCTAGAAAGACGTATGTACTTCCACAGTGTTTGGGTGATTTGATCGGACAGTACTATGGCCATTATATTTATGAAATATTATTGGACTATTATATTAGGGTTTTTTCGGTGTTAATAAAAAGGTAAGGAGATAATGTATAATCAGGGAAGCCTAGACAAAAAAAAAATTGATTTTATTGTTTGTGTGCTTTCTTTTCAAAGTAAAACACTCCTGTTCATGTTTGTGCTACCTTTGAAGATACTGCGAATCAGGGATTCAGACTTTGTTGTTAAATTCACATTTGTAGTGACATTTAAAGCTAAGAGTTCAGAGATGTGAATTTCAATGATACCTTGTTTTTGTAGACACTCTCACATTACCCAGCTATAAATGGACTGCTGATTATATGCATAGAGTTACTGGATGTGAGACAAACAGCAGAATATGATACTAACTACATTTTCCCCTTCCTTTCCCTTTCCACAGTTTCATCCCAAGCCAGTGTAGTTTGAACATATTATATGGATATCTGGACTATAATGGATATCTGACCATATTATTGTTTCTGAAGTAGCCAATTAGTATTCAGTGGAATAGAGTATCTCTTCCTATTTCTGTATTTGACTTTTAGTATATATTTACCTAGATAAATTAGAAGGAAATAATAGGACGATCTGCTGAGTTGCAGGTGTTCCCTTTGTAATGAAAGCAGCAAATTCAATCAAACTACTTATCATATAATCAAAACTAATTTTCTACTTTATGTAGAAATTATTGCCAGATAATATCATGCAGTTTATTTACACCTTTCATAAGAGGAACACAAGAAATCACCATTAATTCTAGCAAATATAATCAAAAGACACTAAATTACCTACTGCAGTGAACTGCCACAACACAGACTGCATTAAAGCAGTGCCGTTAAGACTTAGAAACAAAGGATAACCCCATTTCCTTGCACTTTGCCTTTCCACTGCTGCATTTCCTTGATTTAGCTTTCTAAAAGTAATTATAGTTATGCTGATAATGATGATGTTGATGACAGCAGTGATAACAATAACAGCTGGTGTAGTAGAAGTTACTGCAAGCAAAATTAGTTTCATTCATTTAAAAAATAATCTGATCCATCCAACTGCTGAATATTGCTAAATGAAGCTATTGGTTACAGTATGTGCCAATAGACTAAAAACAAAAGCATTGCAAAATTCTATGTTGGAAATGCTGAGAAGGACTCACAATTTCCTAGCTACTTCTGTTGCCTAGAGCCAGCTTCAGATTTGGTTACATTCAAGGTCAGTGCTGCGAATCAGAATATGAGCAATGAACCTTAATTTTGCTTTCTGGCTTGTTTTTCTTTTACAGTTGCTAACTATAGTCAAAAGCCTATCTAAAAATCAAATTGTATCACTTTGTCTTTAATTAACTTTTGTCTCTTCCCTGCAAAGAGATCATGATTATTTAATGAGTTTGTTGCACTATTAATAAGTATTTCATAACAAAGAGAACTGTTTCAAGGTTTTTGTCTTAATTTTCATTTGTTTTATAGGATGGCCTTAGATATGTAAAAAATATTATAATCATATTTTCTCATGTAAAACTACACTTCAAGCTATCTATGAAAATGATCCTGTGGATAAGGAGAAGAAAAAAACCAAAGAAACCCAAAGAGCAACAACAACAAACTAGGAAAAAACCAAACCAATCCAAGTAGAATCTATACATAAGAACACATTCTCAAAGAAGTAAAAATGATAAGCTCTGAAGTTTGTTTTCAGAGATCACATGATTTCTGTTTGCTACATACAGCTGTTTCTTAAAATTTATCAAAAGGCAAACTGTCAGAATAGTAGGATTTTTATTACTACTAGAAGAGCTATTGATAATGATTTTGCCAGCTCTAGCTTTACCAGTATTTCACCTTCATTATTGGTCCTTCAGCAAGAACTCATTCCTACACCTAGTTCTTTATCAACATCACTTTACTATTTTTTCCCTTAATTAGATATCTTGTTCACTTGCTGGAGACTGAAATTGTCTCAAATGTGAAGGTTTCTTGTGAAAAGATATTTTCACTGAAAGATTAAGCTGAAGAATGAGCATGATTATGTTATATATGTTAGTAAGCATAGTGTTATAAGAAAGCTTCTCACCTCAAAGAGAAGAAATAGCCTAAATATTCAGTACCTCAGAATTACTGAGAGGTTCAAACTATGACTGTGAAAAAAGTCCAGAAACCTTTCTGCAGATATAACCTCAGACCTCTGGTCTCAACCTCTCTGAACCAGAGGGTTTCTTGATTTGTCTTTTTCTTTGGGTGGATTACTTCTGGCATGCATTTCAGGATGTTATGGGTTCACCTAGGTGAGCCTAAATTTGGGCTCTGGAGTTTGGACTAGGCCGAAGCTGTCAGCTGACTTGAGCTGGGCTGAGCTAACAGCTGACCTCTTCTAGCCAGTAATTTTGTATTCCATACCACATTATGACATCATCTCCAGGAAAGTAGGAACCAGTGTGGGAGTGGTTAAGGCAGTCGCTTCTCGGCCTTCCTCTTGGGAGGACGCACGATGCTGTCCCAGGGGGGATGGAGAGGACCAGGCCCACCACTGGCTCGCAGGGTACCTCAGGAAAGTAAAATGTGTTGTTCTGGGTCTCTCCTTTCTGCTTGGGTTTGTCTCCCTGGGGAATAAGTCTTTTCTTAAGTAATGTGTAGTTAAGACAGTAGAATTTGTGTGTTCGTTGTGAAGTTGAAGTGGGGAACTTCTTGTTGCAGATTTGTGTGAGTGTATATTTGTACTCTCTTCTAATTGTCTCTTTCTGTGAAAAATATATGTAGTTTTAGTATAAACGCTGTTTAAAGTGTTTTTTTTTCCTTTCCCCTCTCTTTTCCTCCCTTTCCCTGGTGTTAGGAGGGAGGCTTTTCTCTCTGTGCTTGGGGGAGTTGGCAGTTGCTTATCTCAAACCAAGACAAAAACCCAGCTTCACAGGGACAGAAAAGGAGTCCCACTAAATTATGAGATTATAGCCTACAGAAGAAAGCAGTATTCTGGAGGCAAATACCTCCCTAGGCTGGACTTCACAATGAGTTAGACAAGTGATTATAGAAAAAACTGCAACATATCACTTAAAGTAAAACTTTTAATACATTTCTGAAGGGGAAGTTTTGAGCCCTGGGTCACAGTAGTTTAAAGATATCTGTGTTCAAAGCAGAGGAAATTTAGATTAGTCTTTACTTTTCCTTTATGTCTCCCTTTTAACATGTGATTTTTAGGGACAGCAAACTCTTTCTGCTCATTTCCTACAAAATCTGCAAGTGCTAAGACCTGCCTGATCCAGACATTATCACCCAAGAAAATTCTTAAAACTCCAGATAGAATGAACTTGAATGTCACCAACAAGCATGTTTACAAGCCAGTATAGACTCATTAATTAAACACATTTTACAAAACATATTATTTTTTAATGCATTTTAAAACTAGAGGTTATTCAAACATTAAAACATTGTATAGATCATGGCAATTTCATAAAGAAAACTTACCAAAAATCTGCCTACCAAACTAATCCAATTCTTAAGAAAAATATTTAATAAAAGAAAGTAAGATGGTGATTATAAAGGAATCCATTTCCATATGATATGGGAATGTTTGTATTTAATTTTTATGAGGACAAATATTGAACACCTGATGCTTCACAAAATTAATTGTCTGATGCCGGATAGATCAGCTAATATCATTATGGAAATATTCTGAGTGATATATTTGCAACTGCCATGCATATTGCAGTCGGAACTCTTATTTGCCATAGCAACCATTAATTGGATATGCAGGAGGTGATGTTTTGCTTTAAATAAATCTGACTGGGTCAGCAATTGAATGTTTCAAATAAATGATTTATATTTTACACAATGTTTCAGATTTTCTCAGTTTTTGAATTATTTTTTCTTCATATCTATGTGTTCCTCAGAAAGGCATGGGATAAAATTGAATAGAACCCTGGGACATTTTGTTTTGTGATTATTTTTGTGAATGCACATTTTGTATTTCTAAGTCTGACAAATAAATGCTGATTGTAATTACATTTGTGTTGCTGCCATGTGTTCTCAGGACTTTTTCCCCATTGTTTCTTTCTCATGTGACTATTATTGTGGATCAAATAGCTGCTTTGCATAAATCATTTCTATAAAAATGTATAGTTGCCTTTGATTTACAGAGAGTTTGACATAGGAGACAGTTTTTTTGCATATCATACTGGGATTTTGATTAAAATACATTGGGATGTATATATGAAAAATTAACATCCAAAGAAATGAATCCTAAGCAACTACCCAGAGGGAAATTATTAACATCTGAAAACAATAGAAATTTTGAGACAGGGAAGTGTGAAGTGCAAAGAAAAAACTCTTCTTTGAGTTATATGTTCCACGGCATGTTCATTAACAATTTCTTTGTAAAGACTGTGACTATTTCTTTGTTGAGCCATGCTCTCAAATTGCTGTTTTTCTCACAATGAAAAACACATGCAACTCTGAAGGCATTTACGAATGTGATTAATTTTATACAAGGGAGTGGTCATGCCTAAGTCAAGAAAGACGACTGTAGTATTCAAGGTCATATTATTTTCCTTAGTTATTTGTGGAGCTTCTTAAGACATTAATAAGTCAATATTCATGTTATTCCATAATATATTAGGATATATTTAGGGAAGCATGTGGATTCAATACAGGACAAAAATATCTCCCTAATATTAGTCACTGAATACACTGATGCTTCAGAATCAGTCCTCTAAACTTCATAGCGGAGCACAGCCCAAGACTTTGTCAGACTGCAGTGGCTCACAGGCCTGAACGCAGCCCCAGAGGAGAATTTGGAGCAGGATGTGTGCAAAGCAGTGGGTACTCTGTGTGGATCAATACATGAATTCTCTAGGCTGGGAAAGACTTTTCTGTAAATGCACTATATCTATGAATAATTTGTTGAATGTGTTCCAAGCACCTGCAGTATTTGTTTTGAAGATGTGGTGAAGGTGGGGGTCATTTGTGGGGTTTTTGGAGTTTATTTTTTTTGGGTTTTTTGCTTGCTTAATTTTTCCCCAAGTAACTATTATTATGTCACTCTTTCACATATAATAATTTGATTAAGTAGATAAACCTCCCAGAAGTGGTTCTTATACTGTTGTTTACTTGACAGAAACCAGCAGAGGAGATGGTAGATCATAATATTTTCTTCTTTGAATTATTCTCCAGTTTCTCTGTAGAAACGACACCACCATACCCCAAACAACAGACTGCTACATAAAAGGTACATTTCTTGCTTATTCATTGCAGTATTGAATCAGTATATAGCAATAATGCTCTGCGTATGGTTTATTGGATTTGACATCTGAGAAGATACAGGATATGAAACTTAACATGTTTATTTAAGGGGTTTCCAGAGTCTTTCCTGAGTCATGGCCATAATATTTTCTTATGCTGAGGAAGATTCCTGTAACTGCATGATCTTTGGTTGAAAATCTTTCTTTTTTTTTTACTTTTTTTCCCCCCCCATAGATACTGGTTTTCAGATCAAGCAAAATGCTTAAATGAATTTAGTCTTGATATGACAGAAACTGTTTGTGACAGTTTTTTTTTCTAAGTATAATGAGGACATATTATCTTTAATTGAAGTCATCACTAAGATGTATTGAGCTGAAATGCTGATGCAGAGCCGCAACGGTCAAAAAGTCTTGACAGTGGCACAAAAATTTCTGGTTTTAAGATAACTTGCCATGCAAGCAGTTATAACAGAATCCATCTAAAAATGTAAGTATAACCTGCTAAATGATTCCATTACATTAACCCTCAATTACCCCTTTTTGTCCATGATATCAAAAATAATATCAAGGAGTGATATTAAAGGAGCAAGCAGGTTTAATTAATCAAGGAAACTGATAGCAAGTAAAATATTTCATACAACCATTTCAGCCAATGCAAAAAATATCTTACTTATATTGTACTTATTGCAAATTGGTCTATTGCTGAGAAATTTTGCATGTTTGACTATTTTATTTTTTATGTCAAAATTTCCTACTTCTTTTTCTTTTTATTGAAGGATTTAAATATATGGCCTGACCTGTATTATATTGGATACCTACAAATTAACAGTTTCAAAATTAGTGTACTCTTGGTTGCCTGGTTTACATATAAGCAGTCAGATCATTAGCAAGAAGAGTTCAGTGCAATTATACTCAGCACACAACAAAAAATGTGAATTCTAAGGTTATACCAAAGTCCTTAACCAATATTTGGCCTAAATAGTGTCACAGTTTTTAATAAGATAGCAATGTCAACCAAGGTCTTCTTATCTTAAAGAGGCTTCCCATGTAAGTGAAGGATCTTCTTGATCTCTTGATTTGTTCTTAAATTTTAAATATTTCAGGAAGGTCACAAACATGTATTTACCTATTTCCCAGTTCACTCCTCTGGGAAAAAAAAAAAAAAGAAAAAAAGAAAAAGGAAGCCAAAAGGAAAAAAAAATGATAGAAGGTTTTGTTAAATTGTTGTTTCATTTTGTCATTTAATGTAATATTTAAACAAAAATGCATCCAATTTATTTTCCAGCTCTTTTTCTCTGTGTGAAAGGCATCATCTCTTTGGGGGGTTATTGCTGCCATCCAGGCAGCAGTTGTTACACAGAAT
This sequence comes from Pithys albifrons albifrons, assembly GCF_047495875.1. Taxonomy (NCBI): domain Eukaryota; kingdom Metazoa; phylum Chordata; class Aves; order Passeriformes; family Thamnophilidae; genus Pithys; species Pithys albifrons. Next base: position 85,499,738 of record NC_092461.1, read on the forward strand.
GTGACATTGCGTGTTTAGAATTCAATTATGTTTTCTTTCATGTTAGACAACATTAAATGATCATTTGAGTTTTAGTCCTTTGACATCAGTAATAGCTACAATTCATGGCAGATGACCCCTCAGATGTCAGAAACTTGGGCCAATGGAGAAAAACCCTTTTATTTTTCATGTAGATAACAACTGTCAATCAGGACAATTCAGAAATGGTTATTACAGTCTTAATTCTTTTTTCTTTTTTTTTTTTTTTTTTATGAAGAGCTGCTCAGAAGTTTGGTTGTGCATTCATTAATTTTAAAAGACAGATATTTCCATGACATGTAACTTGATATTTGGTTTTCTTCACTCACAAACCTCCTGCAAGGCCACTCATAAAAATCCTCCTTGTCTTCCTTCCTCTTTCATGGGTTACTTGGTCACATCTTCAGTACACTTTTGAAGACATTGAATGCCCCTCTTTCATCAGGTTTATTTGCTGTTGTTGACCTTCTCACCCACTCTGTAGTAAGAGCTGATGCATAAATGGTAGTTAGTTTGAGAGTTATCTAACAGGTGGTAGAAAATGTTGCCTGAAAAGACTGCAGAGAAGAAGACTCCAGGCCAATTTTAGTAGACAATAGGGGAGCAGATGCTTTAATGAGCACCCAGGCTCCACCAGAAATACACATCCACATGCGCACTGGTTTTATGGATATATAATAATGTTCATCCACTCCCCATTCAGCCATCCCTCAGTTCTACCCCATTATGCTCCCAGTACACCCCATCAGGAATTGAGTCGGGGGGAGTTTTGGGGCCCCTCTTTCATCATCTTCATCTTCCTCATATCACGTTGGGTTCTTGGAGGTTTTCCAGCATTCTGATCTTCGTGGTCACTCTTCCTATGTTTATGTCTCCTGGTACAGGCCTTGAGCAATTCTATCTTGAAAAGAAGACTACACAACTAACAGAATTTTGAGGGGTTGATATGGGATGAGGTTGGTATGTGTAAAAATTGAACTACTGATGTTACTTTTATGGGTACATTAAAGTCTGCATTCACTATAACTACTTCTAAAATCTATAAAAATTAAAAATCAAGAATAAAAAACCCTCTGAGTCACCAATGAAAACATCATAAGGGAATTAACAAATTTGTCTCACAGGTGAATGAGGTTGTGCAAATTTACTTAAAAATTGCCTGTAGATTCCTGGTTAAATTTCCATCTAGTGTTTGGGAAACTGTGTAGAAGTCCTGGTCAAAAGTTCTTTTTTTCACTTTCATTTTCCTTTTCTTTTCCCTTTCATTCACTTGCCTGAAATGAGAATTAGTTTATGATACATATCTTGCTACAGTCAGGTTTACCTGCTTTATTTCTAGTTTAGTGACCTAGACAGGATGCATTTCAATGCTTTTTAGAATATAGCTGTTCAAATTCAGAATGGTTGGTTATTAGTTGCTGTAATTTATTAAGGGGATTATACTTGTGCTCTTTCATCCTCACTGATTTAACTTAGTTTCCACAGAGCTTTGACAAGCTAATTGGTTTTGACCCAGTTCTCACAGAAATGTAGATTTTTGTATCCATAAAAGAAAGTTAAAGAACCCGTCTCCTTTCAACAAAAAAATAAGTATCTGTACCTTGACCCTTACAAAATCTCTTTTGCAATAATGTAACATAATTTTTTAAAAGAAAATTACTCTTTAAGAAGGTACAGCATTAAAATTAGCACAATTTTTGGTACATTACTTTTGTCATATAATCTCCTTTTCAGAGATACTTTTTGTCAGTCATTAGCTTTCTCAATTTGTGCATCTTTAGGACATTTTGCAAAATTTTTCATAAGTATAGAATAAAAAAATGTGGGAAGTTTTGTTTTCTTTTCATGGCCAATAAATATGTGCTTGCAGCCCAGAAAACCAACTACATCTTGAGCTGCATCAGAAGAAACATGGCCAGCAGGTCAAGGGAGGTGATTCTGCACCTCTGCTCTCTTCTCATGAAACCTTTGATTTTGTGAAATTATAACCTTTGTATCATCTATACAAAACAGTATTCTAAACGTATTTTTTCTCTAATTAATATCAAATACACATCAGAGAACTTAAAAAGCTCAAAAGTATGTTTTCCATTTCAATTTTGTTGTACTTTCCAACCACATGTTTAGATTTAAGAGTAGACTTTATGTGAGAAGCTTATAAAGACCTTAAAAATTGCATTCACCTGAAGCTCTTTTGAAGTTCTGGAATCAGCAATATTAAACACAAAAAGACTATTGACTTTTTATTTTTGATACCTTTACTATTTTAGTGCTGGTTGTGGATGCCATGAAAGCAAACAGTAAAATTTTAGCTTTCACTGGTTTCTTATACAGAAAAAAAAAACAAAAAACAAACCCTAAACAAAAACCAAACCAAAATCAGAACATGAAAGATAGTTTAAATAACTTATTTAAGAACTGACATTTTTAATACAGAAATTTTCCTAATACTAGGCCACAGTAATCGTTATTTCTTCTGTAAATTCAAACAGCTGTCATTTTCCCCAGCCTCAAAGCAAACAACCCTGAAATAAGTAATCCTCTCTAAACATGTGCAGTATGTTACTAATGCACTGTTCTAATAGTTTTCATACCAGTACTGTCTTCTAGTGTGTTTTTCTATAGAAAATGAGAAATCAAACTGTCTACTTACAGAATTTTTATTAAGAATTCCTGTAAAAACACCTATATTTCTGAAGAAAAAAATACGTCATTATTGAAACAGACTAGCATGGGATTTTTGTGTTTTCTCATTGCCTGTGCTACAAAACATTTCAAAACTTTCATATTATCAAATAATTGCACACAAATGTATGCAGTTAAAATGATTATTTATGTACCATATTGATGAGGAAATAATATCGGTAAATTATGATAAAGCAGTTATAACTATCTTTCTCTCATGAAAGCCAAGCTTCAAGCTTGATTAAAAACCAAAATTCTCTCTTTAAAACACTGTGGTTATTTTTACAGGAGAAGCAAAAGACAAAATTCTCTCAAATCAAATCTAATGCAGCATACAATTCTTAGTAGTCTGGGTAAGGTGTCCATACTCTGTATTTATCAAATAAATAAAAGAAAGAATAAAAAAAGAAAATAAATTTTAAAGGTCTCTATTATTTCAAATTCTATCAACAAATATGAAAAAATCTAATTCGCTGTTCTCAGCTGTAGGCACTTTCAGAACAACACTTAGCAGACTTCCAGATATTCACGGTCAAGAGATCTGGAGTATTAGAAATAACTGCATTTATCTGATTGGATGCTATATATAAGCAAACTGGTGTTTGCAGAATGTGTAATGCTCTTTTGATAACTTTCATTGTAATTATGTTGTATCACTGTGCCTCAATCATTTTGACTTCATGTTATACCATGACCTGTCCATATACTTGCTGTGACAAGGCCAGTCTCTATGTGACAAAATTTAATCCAGAGCCACAAAAAGGAATAAAACATTAGTCTTGGCTCCTTCCTCCTACATAGTAGCCTCTGAGGACATTATTGATGTATCCTATACCTATGGACAAAATGAAGCCTTCTCTATGTTTGGCACAATTTTAAAAAGGATTTATAATCAATGTCAGAATAAAATCCAAATTTTAATTCTTTATTAGATTTTTGGACATCTAGAGAGACACCATGATTATGCACATGACCCTTCAAGTACAAACTATTTCAGGATTGAACAAAGCAAAAAGAGATATTCCAAGGCTATTGAATTAGCATAGTTTTCCCAGTTATTCCCTCACTAATATATATTCACTAAATGCATCTGCTTATCAAAAGTACAGAGTCAAATTTTATTTTTCACCTTCTCTAGGATTTTTGCTTGGGTTTTTTTTTGTTTATATGTTTTGTAACATTTGTTTTTCATTATGCATGACAATTCCATAAATAAAATAATCATTTCAGTTGGTGCAAAGTTGTATTTTGGGAATATAAAACTCAGAATAATAAATTTTACCCCAGGTAATTTATTAAAATGGAAAAAAATGAATCCTAGAAAGAAGGAGAGAGAGGAAAAAAAGGAAATTCCAAGCATATAAATTGTGTATAAAAATATTGTCTATTTATTGTAAGTTCTGTTTCACCATGACAGACTTCAGACGGCAATAAGCAGCAGTGTCCTTGGAAATTTAACCCTGGAACTACCAATTTGATTCGCTCCTTTTCTTTTTTTCTTGTGTCTTCTATCTCCTTTATTTAACAGCTACGGAAAAAAGCCTAACCAAATGAAAAACCACCAAGTGCCAACCCCAAACACTGCCTCAAGCAAACACACAGACCAATCCCCACCTCACTATCTTACAGAAACATCCCTGTCTGACCACTGAGGAGCCACCCAGGCCCTCACACCCACACCACCTGAACTGGAACTGAGGCCCCTTTGCAGTCACACACCCCACACTCACACAGCCAGACTGCCTTTCCTTACCACATCGAACCCACAACAGAGTCTTGGATGCTCTGATCCTCAAAATAATTTTATCTTGGTGCAACAACTTAATAACAGCTTGACCTGTGTACCTCTGAGGAGGGACCCAGAACAAAGGAAACCCTGGCCTTTTATAACCTTACAGTCTAAGAGCAAGGAAGTCTGGGGCCTTCAGCTTCTGCAGTGTCTTTAATTTTCCCCTGTCAGGCACTTTGTTATGTGAAGGGTCAGCAGTTCACGGCCTTTTGCCTGGGGCTGTCACCTCCCAGAACTCAGCCTACCCCTGGCACTGCAGCTGCACACCCAGCTAGGGGCCTTCTTGTATATATCTGGGTGTCACACTGGCTAGCTTCCAGACAACTAATTGTCAATTTTTATGACAGTAGTCAGATTAAGTTCTGGTTGGGCTTTGTCGCTTCTGATTCTCTTCCTGCATAATCTCACAACATCCTAGTCTTTCTGAGATGTCAACCCCTTCTTCCAAAGTTGATACATGCTCTTTTTCTTCTGAGTTCCAGCTGTATCTCTCTGTTTTCAGCCAGACTAATCTTCTTCCTCACTGGCTTTCCTTTAGGCACATGGTTGATGGCCTGATCCTGTAAAAAAAATCTCCTTCTTAAAACATATCCAGCCTTCCATTTCTCTTTTACCCTTCAGAACTTCCTCCCAAGGCATTTGCTCAACCAGTCTTCTGAACAGGCCAAAGTCTGCCCTCTGGAAGTCCAAAGTGACAGTTTTGCTGTCCCTGCTGCTTACTGTTCCAAGAATCAAAATATACATTTTGCCATCAATGGGCCCAAGACAGCTTCCAACCACCATATCACCCATAAGTCCATCTCTGCTCAAAAACAGTAAGTCCAGCAGGGAGCTTTTCCTAGTTGACTCCTTCACTAGCTGTGTCAGGAAGTTAACTTCCACATGCTTCAGGAATCTCCTAGACTTTTTCCTCTCTGCTGTGTTGTATTACCACCAGACATACTGTGTTTGTGGGTGTTGTTACAGAAACTTCTCCTTGACTCTTTTCCTGTTAATTAGATGAGAGAACAAGGCTCAGTTATTTGCTCTCCTTTCACTTTGAAAGTGGATTTTAAGTCTGGGTGCTAAAACTTTTTGTCAGTTGGTTCTATGACATGTTCCATTAAAAAAGTATTGTTTATTCCACTTGCAACTTCAAATCCCAAAAGCTTTGTGCAGATAATTACATTCTGTGTGCTGTTGAGAGCATGACAATAAGCAATCAGTCCATTCCATTACTGTGAGGGTGATTCTGTGAGGGCTATACCCAATAGCATTTGCTTCTCTGTAACATATGCACAAAACACTCTGAGTTCCAGTGTTTTCCTGTTATTACATTTTAAATCATATAGCAAATGATAGCTGTATAGTCACTTGGAAGTATGTGTGCTATGAATACAAATACCAAGAGACTAATACTCCTTTTATAAAAAAGCAAGAGTTTGATTTATAATGTGATAAGCAGGCAGGAAAATACAACCTTGTTCCTTTCATTGGTAGCAGTAATAATGATGATACTGATATTAATAACTATTATGATTGTTTTTTATTATAAAATGCTATTTTTAAAAAAAATTATGCCTATGGTCAGAAACATTATTTTCCTCAGTTAATGCCTATCATCAAAAATAAAAGAAAGGACAAGAAAGTGGTTGTTAAAAGCTGTTCTCTTTTCTTACTATAATAATAAAAATCCTCCTAATTCTTAATGGGTTTAAACAGAGAAACTCACAAAACTTACTTAGAAATTAATCTTTGACACAATGTCAGAACTGTAAAAAAAATAAATTTAACCACCTGAAAAGAAAAGCAGTAGAAAATAGTGTCCCAGACAACAAATTTGTGAAGTTCTGTGCTTATCTGTTGACACAAAGCTCATATAAAAGTACCTTTCCTGGACTGTGGGATTTTTCCCCAAACAAAGGGGAATACTGAAATGACAAAAAACCACCAGAATAATTCCTGATATTTTTCTCAGAAAATAAATAAACCTGATGTCCTTGTGTTTGCAACATTAGAGAAAAAAGACACTCAAAATGGAACATGTATGGAACTTTATATATTTTCATGCTGTATTACTCTGACAGTCCTTTCTTTGTTATATTAAGGACAATATCTCACTCCTGGACTGGTTTTATGTACACATAGACATCTAAGAATAAGTAAAGACAGTCAGGAACTCTTTAAAATTACTGCAAAACATTTTGCTTAGCATATTGTGTACAGGGTCAAGATGAACTTCTGTGAAAATATTCTGATCAAATATTCATTAGATATCCTCAACCTTACCCCCAAAAAAGAAACATGCAACTTAAACAACTGTCTTTGAAAGTAAATTTGGAATAGAAATTTAAAATGGAGTCTCCATTATACTCTGACCATATCATCAATATCTTTTTCTAGAGTATTTATGTCTTAATCTTGCAGTCTGATAAGGAACTCAATAGCCATTTTTCTTCTATTCTCTTGAATAACAGAACTGCAAGACTAAATTACCTCCCTTGTAATGGTTATCTAGTCTAATGTATAGTTTAATCATTTGGTACAAATTGTGAAAATTCCAGCATTGCAATCCTGAGTGTCCATAATACGTGATTGTTAATTACTCACTTGGGTTGTCATAGATAACAGTTTGATTTCTATTTTAGTAGAGCTTTTTAAAAGAGCTCTCTGAATTTATACTACAGTATCTTATCAGAAGTGTATGATTTTGTAGTGACAGAAATACTTCTTTACCACATTTTTCATTGGAAGAAAAATCAATAAAGTAAAATCCTTAGTTTTCTCCCAAATCAGACAGGTGAAAAAAATTGAAGGTTGAAGTTTATAATTAGGGAAAAAGAGTTTGTCATTTATTTTCCTCTCTGGCAATTTTTTCTTTCTTTAGACATGTATGCATATTCGGGATTCTGAATGCTTGCTTTGATCAAGATGTTATTTTCCTTTTTTTCCCCAGAGCAATACAGATTTTAGTTTCTTAGTGAAAAATCATACTCTGCTGTTATATCATTTTTCCTTTATAAATATATGTGTGTGTGTACTTCAGAGTGGAGGTGTTCAGTGTATGATATCTCTACATTTTCCACACCTCATAAAACTTGGCAAAAAGGAAAATTTTCTGAAAGTCAAATCCTATAGAAATATTACTGTAGCTGAATCATAGTATCACCACTATGATTACAGCAGTTTACATGGAAGAAACCTTTCTGCTTACCTTTCTTGAAATGGTCATAAACTTGTATGTTGAACACAGAAACCTAGAGATTCTTCTCTGTCTTGACAATGATAGAGAAACAACCATTTAGAGACAAAGGGAAAAAATCTTGTGCCATCAGTTTCTCTCTCCTCACTTTTAAGAAAGGAAAGGAATTTATTTAACAAAATTGTTATTCTGGTGATATTTATCCTTTACACTCAATGTCAAAGGACACAAAGGGTGTAAGGTTAAATCCCCAGTTAGATGCCTCCTACAAACATCAGGTTACTAAGGTTTCCTCAGTACTCATAACTGCTGAAGCTCATCTTTTGCTTTCTGTTAGTTTCTGTCTGGCAGAATTTGAAGAGTAAATATCTGAAAGAAACCTCCAGTTCTGTGTAATCATGGGCTCCAGATAGCTCTTTATCAACATCCCCACTCTAACTCCAAGCCATTTGTAATGTTTCCTGCTTATTCCCACTGGTAAGGCAATTCCAGCAGCTACAGAGGTCAGAGATCTGTTAAATAAGGAACTAAAGAATTAACTAAATTTCATTATTGTTCCACTAGAGATAAACTACATAGTATGGGATTTAATATTGTTGATTAAACCAGAAAAACTTAAAACTCTCTTGCATCTCAGCAATGTAGCTAAGATCACGGGCCGAGACTATTTATAGCCACAGACTGCAGGTGGAAATGCTGTCATGGTAGCAACTGATAATAGAGTGAGAGATGCTGGGCTGAGAAGTGATGCACAAGACATTGATAGATTTAGGTGTGAATAAAACACCTAAAATTAATTTATTTTAAGGTATGTGTGATTAGTGATATAGGTTTGTATATACAGAACATTTATCTGAGGAATTTTGCTTGTTTCATCAACTGAAGCAGAAATAATTACACATTCCTGATCTTAAACCATGAACAAGTTTTAACTGGACTGATTATGCATAAGTAATCGACAGTTCCAAATAAATATAATTTTCATGTGGATAAATGCCCTGATCCTGCATTTCAGGAAAAAAAAAGGTAAAAAAAAAGTAAAAAAAAAAAGGTTCACTATTTTATTTAATTAGAACTGGGCTGAAACTAAAAGTAATTACTGAAAATTAAATCAAGTTCTGAACTGTTCCTACCACCACTTTATTTACATGAAATTAAATATTTAAAAAGACACCAGAAGTATCAGCAAGCAAGTAAGGTGTATTTCATGTGAGAAGTCAGAACGTCCCAAAGGCTGTAATCAAGCAAATATCGATCATGGCAAGCTCAGTCAGAACAATACAAGAATCAAGGAAAAAGGTAAAGTCTAAGGTGTAAAGAAACTGAATTATTGTAATCCTACTAAAAATTTCCTACCACTGAATAAAATCCTGTCAGTAGGAGAAAGCACAGAGGCACAGCTGTTGACACCACAGAGAAAACTGTAATCTTCTCTTGTGTACAAGCCCTGCCAGATTAGCTGTGGGTAAGCATTATTAAACTAACATTTTGTGCAGTTAGGACATTCTGCTATGGCTACCTTGTAAGACATCATAATCTTTGATCCTAGACAATCATTATCACACTCTTCTTGTATGAGTTCCACTTTTTTTAATGTACCTTGACTTTCTTACTGTCGTTCTTCTGTATTTTAAATTTAGATCTCAAATCTATACTGATAAATGTAGGTAAAAATAAAAGAAAATAATGTACATCTGATGATTACACCTGCCTAAAATAGCAATCCAGGAATCAGCAGAAGCTGGCTCTAAGCCTTTCTTTCCCAGCCCTAACAAATCACTTTGCTGGTGGCATCTTTGGCTCAAAATGTCTCAGTGGCCTTGGAAATAATATTTACATTTTCTAGGCACAGTCTGCTTTATCATTGATTTCCAGTTGCTCCATTTTTTCTCTTTTCTGTCTCTAAATTCAGTTTTACCTAGTTCTCAAGGTTATCCATCAGTAACCATCATTGCCGCTACAATTTGCTCTTACAGACTATAACTTCCTGTTATTAACCTGTGTCTGTATTTTTCCCCACCGCATTTCTCTCTGGAGTAGATAATTGAATTTTATGTGAAATAACTAGCTGTTATTACTATAAACCAAAACTAAACCAAAACAAATTTGGGCAATGCTACATGACTACAAGGTAAGTCCTATCACAGCTGAACAACCTTGGAACCATCTCAGGCTAAAACAAGCCCAAACAAGTCCCAAGACCCTTCACTGTCAGATCAGGCTCTGTCCTCTTTATTATAATGCTATGACTAGCAAACCTGTCAGGAGATTGAAAACACAGTTAAGAAACCAAATAAGTACCTGGGTCATTTTCCTGCATACTGTTCTTTGCTGGAGTGGTTTTAATCTGGCTAAAGTTTGGGAATGATTACATGGATTGTAGCTACAACATTAACGGTAGTTTTATATAGCCATTTTCAGTGTTTAATTCAGAGACTAGGAGAGGTTGGTTTACAAAGACATTGAAAATATTACTGTATAAAATGGACGTTGTGTTGGAAGGCTTAATTTAGTGGCATTTCCAACTCGTAGATAGTTTTTGCTTGGTTGAGGGCTGAAAGAAATGTGATAAAATACATGTGAAAATTGTAATGTTTCAAGGAGAAAGGCTAGGGCCGTGACAAGAAATTTCTAGAAAGATCATAAGGAAGGACTGTTCCTGATAACTTTTTGTTTGTTTGTTTGTTTGTTTATAAAGGTCTAAATTTTCTATTTGGATTACTATTTTACCCTCACAGCAAAAGATTTAGTATTTATTGATGTTAGAAGGAGCATTCCTAGAGATGTGTGGAAAGTAACTGCGGCACAGAAATTATTTAGATATTTTAGAGTTGTATTTTTATACAAACTAGTGAGTGGGATGCAGGAAAAGTAATGAACTCCTTGAAATACAAGTAAGCTCAGGCAATGATTATTAGCAACATGGATGTGACATTATAGACAAGTAAATGTCTTATACTCTGACAGACATGACATAATAATATATGCACATTATGTATACTTTTGAAATAACAGCTTTTTTAGTTTCTATCATTTATTTCCTATTTAATTACTAGCTTCTATACAAGAATTTTAGCACAGTTCTATTTATGTTAGAAAGTTCACCCTTCATGTTTTATACTCTCAAAATTTTCAGTTAAAATATTGATTTCTAGTGCCTGTGACTTCAAATATTATTTTTCATACACAAATATTTCTAGTTTTCACAATTGCAAAGAGGGTCATGGGGATATAACTTTACTCCAAGACTGAAAGCAGGGAATATAAATCACAAAGAATCTTTTAAAGTTGTTTTGATTATTTTCAAGATAACTGAAAGCAGTGAGAAAGAAATATCAGTTCTTGCTTCCTATTTCTCTTTATTACCTTTGGTATTTAGTTTTGGTGGATTTTTGCACCAGAAATTTAGTTGATTAAATATTTCTAAGCCAAATATATTTCCTTGCATGCATTGATATAGGTGCCAGTATTCACCATATTCACCTCAAAAATCAATATTTTTGCATTGAAGGTTTAAGAAATAGTTCCCTAATAGTTAACTCTGTCTGCCACATTTTTTAACCCTTTAAAATTATATTGATGAAAAGTAAGTTGTGTTGCATTGTAATATTATTCTTTCCTAAGACTTTTTTTTCTGTAATTGAATGAGTAAGAATGAACATAGCTCAAAAGAATCATACTTGGAGAACAATAAATTTCATTTCTCTGCCAAGAAGATAAAACTCCACAGAAGTTTAAGCTAGCAAATATGAGAAAAACTTTTAAGAGCTGTGTCAGAAAAATAAAGTGAACACTGTGATATATTTAACCTGTATTTTACAAACTAATGGAATCAATAGCATTGTTTGTATAAAATATCCCTCCTATAGCCTATGATAATGCTATGTAAAAGTGACTAAACAATCAATTTTTTAAATTATATGTGTACATAAACCTTTGTAATGGTTTGACCCATGGCTTCCCCAGTAACCATTGTATCTAAGGAAGTTACAAGTATTCTACACGGGTCTTCCACGTAGCAGTGGGGGAGTGGTTTTTTTCTTTCTTCCGGTCCTTGGCTGAGGAGCTGGAGGGAGGTGGTGGAGGTCTGGTCCCTCCGGTCCCTGGTGTTTCTCCTGTCCTGGGTGAGATTGTTTCATTCTTGTTCCCTTACTTGAGGTTTTTAATTGTGTTTGTTTTGATTCATTCGGTTTCTTTAGGTTGGGTTGGTGTCTTCCCTATTTTCCAGCTAATCAATCCCCTTTTCTCCCTTCCCCTCTCCCCTGGGGGGTGGGATCCTACGTATTGTGTATACAGTGTGGTTTGTAAATGTTAGTAAATATAATTTATTCTTTTTATTCAGTTCAGTTTCTTTAGAGTGCGTTTCTTTTCAGTTTTTTTTTCCCCTTTCCTTTGCTGGGAAAGTTCTGAGGGGGGGAAGGTGGGCCAGTCCAGGGTTGGCAACAGCTAGGCCAAACCTGCGACAACCTTGAAAAGCCTAATAAAGGCAGATATATTACACACCTCCAATTGTCTTAATTTTTCCTAAGTGAAAGTGCAAATACAGCTGGACTTCCCTATATCATAAATTAATCCAAGAGAAAAACAAACTAACTGAAAACAAACAAACAAATAAAAAACAAACAAAATAAACCACCTGAAAAACTACTGACAAACCAAAAAACACCCCACAAACAAAGAGGCAAACTAGAGCAGCAAAAGCACAGGTAAATCATCACTGAACTTGGCCAAGTATACTTAATAAACACTTAGATGAAAAATTAAAACTGCATTACATCTTAATGGGAGATTGTGTTTGGAGAGATGAAACATGCATCAGAGCAATACAGTCACCAGTAGCTGTCAGTTCAGCCAAAAGGCTGAGCTGCAGGATGCCTTCTGTGTGTCATAAAGCCTCCTGAAACTGCCAAATGCTCTGCCACTTGCTGCAGATGCATGGCGATTGTGCACAGCGAGGACGGAATATGTCATTACAACTCTGTGTATTCTTAATTTGTGTTGTCACGTGAGAGCTAAAACCTGGAATGAGGCCCTGAAGGCACAAGAACTAATGAACTCTGCCTGGCTTTGGAAGAGTAATCCATCACCAGCATACAGTGGCTCTTTTCTTTAGACTGTGTTGACGAAAATTTTCTACTCTCTCACGTCAAGTGACATATTCTCAACTGTGAAACACAGAATGTTCTCCTAACATTAACCTCCCCATAGCAGAATACAGTATGGTTAGAATATTCTAATTTAATTTGAAGTATCTCTCATTAAAACATGGGTAAAGGAAGGAAAAAAAAAAGGAAAAAAACCGAAAATTATTGGTAAGGTCTTCCCTGTTTAGCTATGGACTTAAAAAGAAAATATAAAACTAAGCTAACAGTGTTATAATAGTAGCATTTATCTCAAAACTAATAGATATATGCATGAATTTCAGCAGCAGGCCAGTCTCATCAATGCTATTACTAATGTTAATACCAACATCAGGTGAATAATATGATAGTCCATGAAACTTTAACTATGCTTTTTTCCCTCCAATTCTATTATATTTGGCAAAAAAGAAAAAAAAAGCTTTACAATAACAAATTTTCTACATAAGAACCATTGCCTCAATACAGCAAAATATGAAAACATTGAGTTTGTAGAAAGAGTTTTCAAGAAAAATTAGCTTCCCAGACTTTGGGGTTTTTTCTTAATATAAGTAAATATCTTCATATTTTTAGAGGCAGTTGGATAAGAGGTTTGCTTGGTTTTTCTTTTTTTTTCTTGTTTTATGTGGGTTTTTTTCAAAAATAATATTTGACTTTCTTTAAACATAACTGATAATCCCAAGAAGACAAACTTTATGGATATATAATGAGAAAGATTCCAAATTATCTTCTTTCATTACACATTACCTGCTCTATGCTGCCCTATGCTTTACCATGGGTCACAAAGTTTATTAGCAAACTACACCGTTGGAAGGGAAATTGATACATATTTTACCACATATCATCATCATCTTCAATAAAAAGAAGGAAGAAAGAAAAATGGAGAGGAGATGAGATAAAGGGGATCACCACCCCTGGGTCCAGTGTCAATCCAGCCGACAGTGTATCCAGGGTCCTGGGAGTGGGCCACTGTGCTGGTCTAGAGGTAAATCAGTAGGAGAAATGAACCCAACACAAAAGAGATTATAAGTCAGTGTTACAATTTAATAAAAGTATTACAATAAATGAAATGATAAAAGATAAATTGGTTTTAACCCACAAAACCCAGAAGTATAACCCAGCACCCCAGGGCAAAAACAGAGTGGTGTTTGTTAGCCCCTGTGCTGAGCCCCACGTGGTTCCCCTGAGTCCAAAGTAGAAGAAAGGGAAAAAACCTATTGAAGATGACAGACACAATCTGGTCGAGAGTAGTGGTTGCAGTCCTGTCGAGGTTCTGGTCCTCTTCTGGATCTGGCAAGTGGTATCAGAAGTCTCCAAACCCCGAGATTATATACCCTCTGGTTCAGGGTAGAATGTCCTCTACCTCCCCCAGGGTGGGCAATTCCACAATGGGTGATTTACTCTGTGAGTCATGGGATATTTTGGAACTGATGGTGGCCCATCAGCAGACATGATCCCTCAGGCTGGGTGTGAAGGTGTTAAAGACTCCCTGGAGGACAGTTATCTCAGCTCTTATCTCACAGGCTTCTTTAACACCCAGCTTGCAGCCTGAGGGGTGCTGCAAATGGTCCATTGTTAACAGTTCAAGAGAAATGAATATAGAGGGTGTAGAATACACAGCTTTGGTCACAGCCACACAGTGATAAATTGGTCCTGGCTGCTGAACTGGGACAGCCATCCAGGATCTGTGGCGGTACCTTCTTGTAGGTAAACTTTCCCTGCCATGGGATTAGGACTCTTGCTCTTCATATAAATAAGTTCACATGCACAGTTCTTTCTTTTAGACCTTTCTGGAAATGGGCCTTTTGATGGTCTCAATCTCCCCTGTTGCCTGCTCCTTGACCCCGCTTCTGTGAGCATGCTGGACATTGTGAATTCATCACGGAACTAAACAGGAAAGTTGGTTCCAGATAGATGCTGTCATACCTTTGTATGCCCTCCCTTTCCAAGCACATTCGGTTCTAATTTGCCCACTTGAATAGTCATTGGTGTCTGAGGCAAAGCAATGCATTAAATCCTTACTACCTATGCTTCTACGGAGTAGTTAAAATGGGATAAACTTAGAATTATATTTATAGGAATATATTTAACAAACACATGCACAAATAAAAATATTTGTCAGAGGTAAATTTGAGTAAAATAAAAACTAAAGGTTGGGGTTTTTTTCCTAACGTTTTCCAGAATCAGCATGAGAAATGACTGAAAAATTAATTGCACTTTAATCTGAGAGTGTTGGTGAAGACAAGACCATTGTAAACTCATAATGGCCTTAATGAAGATTAAAGTAATAATTATCTAGGTCAAGAATACCTATTAAATTTAGAGAATTACTTATTTCAGGAGAAAGAAAGTTTATTCAAAATCTGTGATTGAACAATGTACTACATAATCTCTTCTAGGCTCTCTTTTCCATAGAATGAGAATAGATGACTTACTGAGTTCCCTTGCAACCAGGGCTATTTTGTGATTCTACAATACTATTTATTTAGTACATTTATTTTAAGATAGAATGCTAAAATATGTCCTCAGGACAAATAGTCTTTAAAATTTAAGTTTCTCTTAAGGAGCCTTGTCTAAGTGTCAACTAGTACGCATCTTGAGACAAGTCAACATTTTTTCTTGATAGTAATAGCCTATTTAAACAGAGAAAGAGCCAGATAATGATATTCATTTCTAGTTATAGTTCATTAGAAATATTTAGACAGAAAATCTCATCAAGGATTGAAACTCACTGAAGCAAAGTCTAGGACTGTTGAATTACATCTGCTACTGCTTTATGGTGTTTGCATTCCCTTTGCATTGGAGAATTATTTTGCTCTGAGGAACACTGCCTCAATAGCTAAAAATGTACCCCAGCTGCATTAAAAGCCTTTCACATGCACATGACCTTCAAAATCCAGCCCGAATGTGCACTTGTTATGCTGTTCCTGACCAGAGGAAGCCAAGTCTCTACTTCACTGTTCATTATTTTCCTTTTTCACTTTGTCCAATGATTTTTTATCTCCCATTTGTCTAATTTTTAATATCTTTTTCTTGACCAACAGAATGATCATCCTTAATAACACAAGTACTTGCACATTCAAACCCACCATTTAAAGGGCTAATAGGTGCTATTATGCCCTTCAAAGACATTTTTCTGTGGGAACTGGAAAGTTATGCCCTTATTATTTTCTGCAGTTATATTAAATGATCAGTCCTCAATGCACATGACAAGTATTGTACATGGAGAAATTCTTATTAAGATGCTTGGTAGCAATTTCACCCAAATAAATTCTTTACAGACATCTATCAACATTTTTGGAAGTCTGCTCATCTGATCTTGGTTCTTCTGATTTCATAAAGCCTATATTATTACAGACAAAAATTAATTAGCATACAGAGAATAAATCCCCAATTCACTTTTGTTAAGCTATTTTTTTAGTACTGAGTTTTTATTAATCACTTTTATGTCCTGATTGTCCTTTGCATGCTTATGTTTTAAGTTTGTTTACAAAGCAAATTTTTTCAAAACAGGAAATTATCCTTCTTTTATTCTCAATAAACAAATGAAAAATAGTTGTTCATTTAAAAATAAATGAAATAAAAATCTTTTTCTTGGAAAAAAAATCCAAAATTGTACTTTTAAATTTCTGATTAAAATGCAAATTCAAATGTTTCCACAGAAAATTATAAAATTATAAATTATAAAATGTCAAGGGAAAATAATTCTGAATCTTATTGAAATAAATTTCACATCAATTTTAATGAAAATATAAAAAAAAATTAGTACTGGCAGTCTTGCTCAAAAGATATGAAATCTAGTTTGCACAATGTACAGATTTTCAAAGAACTTTATTCTGATCAGCTGCAAAAGTACCCAGTTATGTTTACACTGCTATGATTTACAGATTCAGGCTTTATTTTTAATATTAATTATTGTGTTGCCTTCCACTTCTCTGACTATTTTGACTCTCTAAACGTCTTGATACCAACCTGTAAGGTAATTTAAGCAGTATCTCTCTTGAATACACTGTTTTATGGGATTTGTAAAAGTTTGGATTTTGATATACATGTAGTCTTGTAATATTCCCAAAAAGTATTTGTACATTTACAGACCAACTCCCCACTATTATCTATTCACCTCAATGATGTTTATATAGGATAAATAAGCCAGTCTGTGTTTTGAGTTCTGCAGCTGGTGATACAATCAAGTGACTCTGTGAATCCATGGTTTTCATTTAATTATCTTGCTTTTATGTACCTTCAAGAAGAAAATGTAAAGTACAAAGTTGATGTCAATAGACAGCTTATGCCTCTTCCTGTGAATCTTATGACTATTCCTGTGATTATTCCTGTAATATATCCTAAGAGAGGTTTAATATAAAAATGGGAGAAGATCATATATCTGGGTATTCAAGGAAAAAATGCCAGCTGAACATGGTCCCTGTTCAAGTCTTGTACAACAAGCATACTCCCATGCATGTAACAAGAAGTGCTGTGCCTCCTAATTCTTCCCCAAAAAACTCCTGTAGCTCAATAACTGTTTTAATTACTTGCATTGAATATTTATTCTAATGGGAGTACTTCTTAAAAAGACAATACAAGTCTGAAAAATGTAGAGATAAAATACAGGGATTAATAAGGGGCATTTAGTTATATTTTCTTTCTTAAGCGTTCATTGCAAACTTTTCTTTTTTTGTTTTTTTTTTTTTTTGTTTGTTTGTTTGTTTTAATCCTTACAGCTTTTTTATCAGAAGTAAAACAATGATTCTAACAAAGCAGAGCAATACAAAGTAGTACTGTGTCCTGAGTGACAGTATTATTATTGCTTAGTAGTAGAGAATAGTGGTGCTAGTCTTAAAAACAGCCTGCTATTGTTGCTTTATTTTGTATCTAAAGGAATTGCTGCTGCTATAAAAGGGGATAAAGTATCCCTTTTATATTTCCCACAATTGTAAATATTAATCTTCCAATAATGATTTGTGTTGTATTTACTCCAAGATGCTGACCTTCAGTTTCTAAGAAGTTATTGTGGCAACTGACATTCCTAAAATTGTTAGCTCATGAAATGAAATTGTAATATGAGCGAGAATATCACCTTATTAAGGGAAAAGCATTCCTATTATGAAAAGCATACTTTAGATGCTTTGATTCATTGCATAAGATTGATAAAAAAATTTCTGATGATCAGACCTTTTATTCATCTTACACAATACTGTGGTGCCCTTGGCCATATTATGCCAGAGCTTCTATGATTTTGCCATGGTTTCTAGAACAATATCAGCAAAACAACTTTGGCACCATGTATTATGAAAGATTAATTTGTTATCTTGTCGTAGTTACATTTCCTCACTAACTGGCTCAAACTTTCTCCTAATATTTAGGCTTACAAACAAGACCTATCTGATTTGCAAGATCAATAGAGAGATGAATTGTGCTGAAGTTCACACTAATGTCTCAATTTCTGTAAATATTTATCTGAGATCCTCCATAAAGGACCCAACATTTGAGATCAATATTTTATTTCAAAGTAAGACAATATAAATATAAAAAGAGACATATTTGGCAATGTAATCATGACACAATAAGGTTCACAGGGAATTGTTTTTGTTTCAAAGAGTACTAGTATGAGTGCTCCAACTATGAGATGTCTTCTCTTAATGTGACTATTATCACATCTTCCCTGGTCTTTGTCTTCTTCTATTGATTACATACTTTGATACTCCATTCTTTCCAAATTTCATAAAAGCATATTTGAGATTTATAATGACTCCCTAAACTTTTTGATCTTTTACAACATTTCTTTTCCTAGGAGAATACTCAAATATCGAACAAACTAAATGTAAGTTTTAAACACAGTCATCAATAAAAATGGAGGTAAGACAGCTGTCAGAATTGTGCAACTCAGGTGACAGCTGTATAAATGCTGAGAAAAAGAATGTATTGACAATGAACTATGAAGTATTGATAATATTAAAAGAAAAATTAATATGGTAAACAGTAATGATAGAAGCTAAATTAATGTCTTCCCATTTGTTTCTGACTTTCAGAAATATACAAACACAGAATTCTACTAATTAAATCTGGCTTAATAGACTTGGCTTTTATTAACTGAAATAAATACAGGAATATAAACTTATTTGTTTAAACCAAAGACTAAAGTAGTATAAAATAAATTACATTAGATGCACTAGTTGCCTATATGCTGTTAGAAATCTATACATTCAAGTATTATTTTCCCTTTTGTATATCAACATGAAAATACCATACTTGGCTGCTGAGTACTAAACTTCTGGATTTCAGAGAATTATAATTGTAAGCTCAATCTTTTTTGTGACAGTTGTAAAAGCCTGCCTCTGGTGACCAATGAGAGAACCTGAGTGAATGGAATGAAGCTTTATCAGGGATGCTTTAGGTTGCATATCAGATATTAGGAAAAGGTGTTTCACCCAGAGGGGGGTTGGGCACTGGAACAGGCTCCCCAAGCAAGTGGTCACAGCACCAAGCCTGCTCAACAACTATTTGTATAATTCTCTCAGGTACATGGTGGGATTCCTGTAGCTGTCCTGTGCAAGGCCAGGAGTTGGTCTTTGATGATCCTAGTGGGTCCCTTCAAACTCAGGATATTTAATGATTATATGATCTTTAAATGTAAAATTACATACATATCAGAAGAGAATTAATGCAAACTCTCTTCACAGAAATTTCCAGAAAATATTTCTTTCTTCAGAAGACCATTTATAAATATCTTGGGATTCTTGAATGACTTTCTAGAGGTGCATATCAAAACAAATTTAAATTATTGCTTTGAAGTGGGGAAAATTCAGGTAAAAAGAAAAAACGTCAGAAGAAATTGATTAGGGAACTTATCAGAGAATCCCAGAATTCCTTTTATTGCCAGAGAACATAAAAATCACTTAGTTCCAACCTCTCCATGCCATGTACAGGGACACCTTTCACTAGACCAGGTTGCTCAGTGCTCCATCCAACCTGGCCTTGAATACTGCCAAGAATGTGTCAGCCACAATTTTTCTGGGCAACCTCTTCCAGTGCTTTACCACCCTCACAGTAATGATTTTTTTTTCTAGTGTTTAATCTAAGGTTGCTGTATTTCAGTTTGAAATCATTCCTCCTTGTCCTGTCACTTCATGCTCTTTTTAATAGTCTCCTTTCTTGTAGACTCTCTTCAGGTACTGGAAGACTGTAAGTAGATCACCCTTCTCTTTTCCAGGCTGAACAATTCCAATACTTTTTGCCTTTCCTCTCTGGTCATCTTTGAGACCCTTCTTCAGACTCACTCCAACAATGCCCTTCTTGTGCTGGGGACCCCAGAGGTGGATGCAGCACTCCAGATGGGGTCTCACCAGAGAGTAGAGGGGCAGAATCACCTCCCTTGCCCTGCTGGTCTCGCTGCTTTCGATGCAGCCCAGGACACAATTGGCTTTCTGGGCTGCAAGTGCACATGATGGGTCTTGCCCAGCCTCTCATTCCCCAGCATTCCCCAGTCCTTCTGGCAGGGCTGTTGTTAACCTGTTCATCCCCCAGCCTGCACAGGTACCAGGGCTTGCCCTGACTCAGGTGCAGCACCTTGCACTTGGTCTTTTTAAAATGCATGGAATTCCCATGCACCCACTTCTTAAGCAAGTCCAGGTCCCACTGGATGGCATTGCCTCCGTCAGATACCAACTGCAACATTCAACTTAGTGTTGCCTACTGATGAAACTTGCCGAGGGTGCACTTGGTGCCTTAATATGGGTATTCCAGGGGAAATGGCTTTGGACTGAAAACATTTCTTTCAGACACTCAAGAGATAACTGGTTCAGAAATGCAACCAGGTATGTGTATATTCTTCAGCTTTTGATACTTGCTAGTGTAAAACTAATATGTTAAGCTAAGATTGTCCATGTCCCAGGACTGGCACTATTGAACTAATTTCTGAATAGCTTTTTTGAGTAGCTATAGATAATAAACACCCTTTAGGTCTCTCTGTGGCTATTAATACGATTATCCCATTTACTTTTTTCCTTACTTTGTGTGTTGCCTGCTGTCTCTCAAATTAAATTTAGATCATTAACTGTTTTAAACAGAATAATCAACTCCCAGTTGACTCTGAAACTGTATGGGATCTGCTGCTCAAGCTTGATCATTACAAATCTATAGGACCTTATGAGATTCATCCCAGAATCCTCAAAAAGCTGGCTGATGTCATTGTAAAACTTCTCTTTATGCTTTTTGAGCAGTCTTACGAAGACAGAGAGGTTCCAGCTGACTGGAAGCTGGTGAACATTGTCCTGATTTTCAAGAGCGGAAAGAAGGAGGACCCTGGAAACTACAGGTCTTTGAATCTCTTGACTTCAGTGTAAAGTTATGGAGAAGTTTATACTGGGAGGTATTGCAAAACACCTGAAACACAATGTTGTCATCAGTCACAGCCAGCACAGCTCCATGAGAGGAAAGTCTTGACTATACAACCTGATTTCTTTTCATGATAAAGTAAGCCACTTAGTTGATCAAAGGAAGACAGCTGATGTAATCATTTTGGATTTCAGTAAAGATTTCCATACTGTCTCTCATGGTATCCTTCTGGACAAAATGCCCAGCACTCAACTGGATAAACACATGTGGTGGGTAAGCAATTGGCTCATGGATCAAGCAGAGGGTGATAGTGAATGGAGTAACATCAAATTGGTGACCTGTCACTAGTGGGGTTCCTCAGGGCTCCATCTTGGGGTCTCTGCTCTTCAACATCTTCATAAATTACTTGGATGGAGGACTGGAAGGGATACTAAGCAAGTTTGCAGATGACACAAAACTCAAAGGAGCTGTTGATTCCCTCAAAGGCAAGGGAGGGCCTGCAAAGAGATCTTGAAAAATTAAAGGACTGAGTAATCACCAATTATATGGAGTCCAACACAGGAAAGTGCTGGATCTTACACCTGGGATAGGGCAACCCTGATGTTTGTACAGGTTTGGGAATGAGATGATGGAAAGCAGTGCCATGGAAATGGATCTGGGTGTCCTGGTCAATGGCAAGTTGAATGTGAGTCAGCAGTGCCCTAGCAGACAGGAGGGCATCATCAACCAGTTGAGACAGGTGATTTTCCTGTTCTGCTCTGCTCTGCACTGGGGTAGCCTCACCTTCAATATTGTGTGGGGTTTTGGGTACACAAATATAAGATAGATATTAAGCTATTAGAGAGTGTCCAAAGGAGGGCAACAAAGATGGTGAAGGGCCTTGAGCAGAAGCCATATGAGAAGTGGCTGAGTTCATTTGGTCTGTTCAGCCTGGAGAAGAAGAAACTGAGGGGAGACCTCATTGCAGTCTATAACTTTCTCATGAGGGAAAGCGCAGGGCAGGCACTGATCTCTTGTCTGTGGTGACCAGTGACCGCATCTGAGGGATTTGCCTGAAGTTGTGTCAGGGAAAGTTTAGGTTTTATATTTGAACAAATAATTCATGTAGCCTGTTTATTCAGTCCTGTGACTAATAAACTATGGGTTATAAATATGATTAGTCATTTATGTCCCCACAGATACACATTTGATTTTTTGTTGCTGATAGCCATTTAGTAGCAAAGTGAGAGAATAAGTGCAGTAAATTTAAAGGCTATATTAAACACATACTTGTTGGATTGAATTAAGTTTTCCCTCATTGTGTGTCTCATGTCACATAAAAGATCCTGAAATTTAATTTTGAATGATGAATTCAGGTTATTATTTATAACAAGAAACAGAACAGGCAGAAAGGGTTGATTTGAACATCTGGATCTTCCAGGCTGTCTATGTGGAATTGTCTTCAGTGACTCATTCTTGTGTATGATAATCATATAAATTCTTCCCTTTGTTTTTTTTTTAACTCAAAGACACATTAAAAAAAAACACCACACACATGAATTTTCATGCTACCAAGTTTTGCCCATAAATTCATCTCTTCTTCCTCTGCTCACTTTTAGGTATAGTTAGGAAGCCATTTTCATAGTTTCTACAGTGCTATTATCTGCCGATACCAGCTTCACAAAACCAAAGCAGTAATATCAGATTCTTTTAAAGGTACAACACACAGCTCAGCAGTGGCATACTGCATGTGTTGACCAAAGTCAGGAACTCTTACAGTGATTGGGATTATATGTATTTCACTATCAGTCAGACAGCAAGTCTTACCACACAGATAGTGTTTATTACATAAAAAAATCAGGTTTATATAATCCTGCATACCCAGTTTATAATCTTGAGCTGAACTGAATTTATGCCAAACAATTTGATGATCAATGCGCTAGATTACAGGTCTAGATTTGATAAATTTGATGTCAACTTACAGACTCTATATTTAGATCATAGGTCTACTCTTTGTGATTGTTTCTTTTTGGACATCAAATATGGGGTTCATGTCACCATCTTTTAGCCATCTGAAGGCCTAGGTGTCTAATCAAGGCCAAAACTCTGGGCTCTCTTTCATCCACCAGAGAGAGAAAGATGCAATTTATACATTTTTTTCAGATCTCCCCAGAGGTCTCTTTCCCCGCTGACTAGAAAGGCATTTTTTAATCATATCCAGTGAATGCTGAGATTAATACACCTAAAATGAAAGGAGTTTAATTCAACCACAAGTAAGGAATGGCAAAATATTTTTTGTGAAATTGTTGGTAAATGTCATTACTTTGAATAATTGTCAAGCTTGTCTATATATGACCTATGTATATTGCCTGATTGCCCTTGAAATGTGTGGAAAAGTACCTTCATTGTCAGCTATTCTCCTATTAAGACTCAGTTCCACGCTGCAGGCATTTAAATTCAGAGAACTTTTCAACATACTCAAAATTAGTGCATGATTAAGCATTTTCTTGAAATGAGAGCCAACGTTTTTCTCTCATCAGGTTGCAAAAGGTTTGAACTCTAGCTATCTTAATGAAACAAAGCTGTGGGTATGGGAATACAGCAAATCCATTATTGAACACAGCCCTCAATTAATGCTAAAGATTGAACACAATCTCTGTCATTACCACCATAGCCACTTTCCTTGCCCTCCAAGCTGTGGTAACTATTCTCATACTGTAGTCAGGTATGCAAAGCTGGTAGCAGCATTGCAGAGGAAAGAAAGGTTACTGACTGCTTTGTGTGGTTAATTAAAAGAACTACATTTTCTACAGCTGTAATTATTCTCCCTTGTTTCATCTGTAGTATTTTGTATTGTTTTATATAGTAATAACTTTAATGCTTTAAAACTGAGGTCACAGTTGCTATAATTTTTTATATCTCCAGGCTATTGTTGAAAGAACAATAGCCTGAACTGTCACTGTGATTAATTGGAAACCATACTGTCAAAAAGGTGGAAAGGAGGTCAGGTCTTATGAAGCACAGGCAACTCACAATCAGACATCTTCTAACTTTCAAGTGCTCAATGTTTCAACCATAAAAATGTTACTCTTTACAAATATTGTGAACAGATGTAAATACAGTTGCACATGCTTCTGTGGTCCCCAAGCCAAGGAAATATTTTAAAAAAGAAAAGACTGAAATTCTATAATTTAAGTTCTTAAACTATCACCAGAATATCTAGATCTTCCAAATCCCTGAAGCTAATGGATTAAACAATATCACACAACGCCATACCCTATCCAATGAATTATGTGATAAGAATTAATGATATCCAACACATTCCAGAAGAATGCACATTACTGAGTTTTCTACTATACACAAAAAGGACCAGGCTCAGGAATTATAGATTTTACTTTAAAAAAACCCAAATAGAAACAAACTTCCCTTCGTTATCAGTTTCCCCCTGTCACTCTTTTCCAAGCTGATGCTGTCTAGCTGTGTTTCCTCTTAATTCCTCTCACCCTCTCCATTCTTCCTACCTCAGCAGTTCCTGACCACTAACTTCATAGAATAATGGAACCACTGAATAGTTTTGTTTTGGAAGGGACTTTTAAAGGTCATGTAGTCCAACTCCCTGCTTCCATGGGCAGGGACATCTTCTACTGGATCTGGCTTTTCAAAGCTTCATCCAGTCTCAATTTTAAGACATGCAACTTCAACTTGTTCATCCCAGGATTGTTTGAAAACACCATTTTACAATGCTGGAATGGCACTCACATTCCCAGCCTGTGTTCTCTGTCAACCAGAGTTTTCTTATATCTTTCAAATTGTTGTTTCTTTTCCCAAAGTCCATGTAGGAGAGGCTTGGCCCCAGCCCCTGCACATGCACGACCCCACGTTAGGACCTAGCAAGATAGCAAGGTCAAGATGACCTTGGGCAGCCAGAAAGAGAAGTAAACAACCCCAGAACTGTAAACGGGCCAGACAAACTGTCGCCAGAGGTTGGGCTGTCCAGCGCGTGGCCAGGTCGTGGTAGCTGGCTTTCAGCCAATGCAAAGAGACCCTTGCCTCGTGCACAGACCTCTTGACCTATCCTTAAGCTGTTCCAGTTAACGTGTACCCCGGAAAACGTTATATAAGCTGTTCACCCCCTCCAATAAAGTTTGTTGAATGTTCTTTTAACCCAATTTGGAGCCTGGACCTTTATATCTGTGAGAATTCATCCAGGTATCCGGATGCTGAAACCTGGGGTGTCATCAGGGACGGGCAGGCTGGGACAAGTTAAAACCTCTCACTACAACAAATAGCTCAGCTTTTTCCCTACAAGTCCATACTGTATTTACCTGTTGAAGTGCTGAGGCCTTAACAACAGGCCAGGAGCCAGAGCTGACCTCTAGATGAACCTTCCAACCTAATGTTGTATTTAGCCATGTATCTATCTGCTTCTTAGCCAAAGTTCCATATAATCTTTAGTGAAATACTTAAGACTACATGCATGTAAACATGTATGCTTCTTAGTAAGACATAATGGTATTTACTTATTAGGAAATATTTGTATCTATTCATTAATGAGATATGAATGTATCTAACTTTCTGTATTTAGAGACTAGTTAAGGTCATGGAAGAAGATGGCCTTCACCTCCTTGCTAGAAGAACCTTGGGGAAATATGAACTCTCCAATGAAAAAAAGGTCAATGTCATACTTCAGAGGAAAGAAATGGGGGCCTTCCTAACTAGGAAAAACTTCCTCATCCCATGCCTGGCTCCACTTTCTGGTCTTAAATATGCAAATGAGATACATAACCAGAAAAGCAATTTTTTTTTTTCATGACTGGCCAGACCAATATTCCCTCCTCATTATATTACTACTGTTATAGTTTGAGCTGGCAAAATGCCAACTGCCTGGTACCCAGTCAAAAAGTCCACTCCCAGAGCAGAAGAGTGAGGGAAAACAGCAGAAACGAGGCTTTAAACACAGTGAGGTTTTTATATTTATACAGAGATGAGGAGAGCTTAACACAGAATATGAAATAGCACATAGTGACAGGAAACAACAACAGGCTCACCGAGGTCGCCCCAGCTAACAGGTGAAACTCCAAACCAACCAAACCTCCTCCCCAAAGGAAACCTCCCAGCAAGAGGGAAAGAGGAATTAACAGGAATGTGCTCACGTCCCCGGGTAAACAGACGTGCTGACCGGCAGGAGGGCCTGATATCAGCAGTCAGGGAGCAGGAACCCTCCTGGTCAGAAGCATGGACAGAAAAAGGGGTGAGACTCCTCCCCCCTTTTATGCCCCCCAACAGTTCCTGATGATGTCAGATGATATGAAATACCACTTTGGCTGCTTAAGTCAGATGATACCTGTCCCCTCTAATCTGTGTCACATCCTTTGAGGCCTGCTAAAAACTGAGGCCTAAGTGGGGACCTATGCTGACTAAAGCCAAAACTACTACACTTCTAATCCTGGTCAAAATCCTACAATTCAGAGACTAGAAACATTTTGAAAAATTGTATATCAAATGCTTTCATGCTAGAAGGAGGAATTATTTCTACATATAGTATGAAAAAATTTAGAGAATGAGATTAGAGCACTTGTTGCATGATCCAACAAAAGTGATTGAGATTAATTTCAATCCTACTTCTTACTTTTTAAAAGTGGGTTTCAGTGTTTAATCTCAGATTGTAAATTTGCACTGTTTTTATCCATCGTATTTTCATTTTCTAAAACTATTTTTTCTTTTTTACCACTATGATTTTTAGTATTTACTTATCTTTACAATTTAACTGCAAGTCCTTATGTATATCCTGTATTTTAGGCACTAACCAAAAAGACTTTTAGATAATCTCTCCTGATTTTCAGTGCAAAAAAATCCCAACAAACAAACAAACAAACAAACTTCAAATTGTATGACACTGGCATATAGATTTCATATCAGAGCACACCAAATCATCATAAAACTGCTATTATGCAGCCAGATTTGATCACATTAGTTAATACCTGATTTTCATGAAAGAATTTTTAAGGATTTGTTTATGTGTTTACTGTATTTATACACAATATTACTCCACATAAACTGCATTGGATGCCAAAATATTTGATTATCTCAGCATGCTGAGAGAGGTATCAGAGTTTCTCTATTTTCAAATTACTGTCTTTAAATTTACAAATGTTTAGTCTATTAGCGTTTATATCACTCACTGTATCTCCCTCAGTTTGCTTATATTAAAATTAAATATACTTGAAACATATATTTTTAAATAATGCTTAATACTTTGTCAACATCTCATGAAAATTAAGATTACTTTTATATTAACCAACATTCATATATCTATACATGTGCATACATTTGGTCGTGTATATACACAACTATACACAAACGCACACAGTGAACTACATCTATTACGAAGTCACAAGCTTCCTAGGCTGGAAAAGCTTCATTATTTAGAGACAGATTCTTCATACATGATGTGAATTGCCTTGTGTAGCATGGCAATGGCCTTCACATGTCTGTAGATAAGCTACAAGTGATGTGGACACTAACTATCCAAACTGTGCCTGAAAATGCGGATACCTATGTTCCTGAATGCAAGAAAAGTACATAAATATTTCTAAACAGTGTCCAGAGATATTTTAAAAAAGCTTTTTCTTTACAGTTTAAGTCAACTATGAGCCAAGATTTCTGGAAATGCGCTGTCTACCAAATTTAGTATGTTATGGTCATGCTGTTCTTTACTTAAGATAAATAAAACTAAATCTTCTCAATTAATTATGAGTTTTCATGATTTCACTCTCAGACAAAGTGAGTCACTTTTACACTCAATTTGATTTTGTGCTGGACAGAAAAAAACTTTGCTAGAAAATAAAGAAATGTGGTTTGAACAGGGCTTTAATTAATTCTACTGAAAAATACCTCAAATGCAATGTACCCTGAAGAAATACTCCTCCAACTACAGTCAATAAAGGTTTTTTATCAAAGTAATTATTTCCTTTAGGGAATTTCTTAGAATTTTCCCTTTAAATATATAAAGGTTCAAGAAAAGCAAGCTTTTACTTCTGTGACCTTCAAGAATTTACTTTAGCAGGAAAAAAATAGTGTTCTATTTTTTAAAATACTTTATTGCCTTTGTTAATAAATCTTGTAGCAAATTAACCCTTGGAGCTCTGCTTAAATCCTTCCTGTCTTTATCCACAGTACATCTTTCCAATTACGGAAATCCATTACAAAAGATATAAAATATAATATATAATATAGAGGGTATAATACCATTTTTTTGGGGGGGGAGTGTGGGTGGGTGTATAAGTAATAAGAATTTATATATAAATCCTGTTGTACCTACAGTTGCATGCTATTTTTAAAAATCATAAAATATTCTATTAATGTAACACATTTTTTACTGGTGACATTGAGAATGGCATTGATGCTGACTAACTTGTGTTCAGTGGTCTTCTAGACTCACTACATTAAATAAGGACTCCATTAGAGTTTTCAGTCACAATAGTTTTAGTAGCTAATTGGGTCCATTGCAGTGGTCTTAGCTGATCATTCCCCTTTAATGACTTACATAAGTCTAAACCAGAGAGGAAAGATCTTCAATGGGTAGCTAAATTCAAAGGTAAAATGAGAGAAGAAAATCAACCCAAAAAACCACCTTTAGTTTTATACACCCAGCAAAATGCTGAATATGATGGAAAACCTCCCAGAGGCAGTTATATATACATACACATATTGATATATGTCAAGATCCTTGTTGTGCAGACATACACTCTCCATTTTGTGGATGCAGGTGGCATGTCTGAGAAATCACAATCCTTTTATTCACTTATAATGCTTCCATTTCATGGTGAAAATTTGCTTCTATCTTATTGAGAAGACTTCAGAGCAAACTCATTTCCAAGTTATTTCATGCAAATTACTGTATGATAGAAAGCGAGACTAAATTTAAACATGTATATTTACATATTGCCTTAATCGCAACAGAGGAAGTTTCAGGTTTTTTGTACCTGCTGAGTAGTTTAAATGCAAACCTTTTAATAAGGTGGATGCACTTTTTTTTTAATTTTTTTTTAACCTTTCCATCATTTACTGGTTTTCAGCAGAGGCT
The DNA here is from genome assembly GCF_047495875.1 of Pithys albifrons albifrons. Classification (NCBI taxonomy): domain Eukaryota; kingdom Metazoa; phylum Chordata; class Aves; order Passeriformes; family Thamnophilidae; genus Pithys; species Pithys albifrons. The sequence continues at coordinate 85,528,948 of NC_092461.1, forward strand.
GAAAAAGCATAGGGGAAAAATCCTAATTAATAATAATATAATCAAATAATCAAAATTATACTTAATAATTCAATTTATTGACAATACTATTTCCTTCCTTTCATTTTCCACTAAGTTTTTTTCAGACTGAACTTCACACATCTTTCTGTGGAAAATAAATTCCTTGTATGCACTAATTTATACTTCTGAGGCTTTATATCTACTTCTCCTTGATGTACTTAAAGAATGGGAGAAGAAATTCCACAGCTAGAACCATGCCTTCTTCTCCAGCTTGCAGTGATATTTTCAATTCTGTCTTCTGATTGGTGAGATAACATTTAACATATTGGTTGTTAGGGTTTTTTCCCTCAGGCAAGCAGTAATCCCTGCTTGTTACCCTCAGGTTATATATTTAACTTAAAATGGAAAAGGTTTACTATACTACTTTTGCCCCTGGAGCTTTCCAGAAGGACAAAATGTTAGCTTCTGTCTTCCATGTTATTTCACAAACATTAAATCTCATGAGATTTTCATCAGAATTTACCAGTTGTCTTTTATACAGGTGATTTTAATTTTGCTGTAGATATTAGAAAATGTCATCCCCTCCAGTATTTTTCAAAATATAGCGGAAAATATGATGATTGTGATTTTTTTCATTTTTTTTTTTGGGGGGGGGTGCGGCGGAGGGTGGGAAACCCGAATTAATTATTTTAATGTTGATATATTTTATTTTCATCACTACATCTTGAGTAAATAACTCATTGAGACAGCCTTGATGCTTCAGACACTGCTCAGCAATAGTCAAAACACTGCTGTGGTATCATCACCCTTCTAGCCACAAACACAAAGCACACAGCAGATATGGGCTTCTCTATGGAAGGTCATCTCCATCCCAGACAGTCCCAGTACAGTGATCCTGGTTCTCAAGGTCTGGAATATGAGAAATAAATTGTATGGGAACACACAATAAATTTTTTAAATCACAATGTAACTAGGCTATCTGGGTAACCCATTTATACTGCAGAAATGATTAACACAATTATAGGTTGCATATTGTAGTTGTTTTGTTACAACTTTGGGATTGTAAACTCACAGATTTGTAAAGCAAAAAGGTACATAATCTGCTAAATATAATACATTTTCCATGCCTACAGACTTCCTGCACTCTCCCCAATTAACATTCATCTTTTTTGTTTCAAGTATTCCTATTTCTCTCCTTTTCCTTTTGTTCCAGACTTGATTTTTTATAAACAATCTTTAAATGAGCTTGTGATTCTTCACTAACTTATTCCTGCCTTTACATAATAGTTCCTTAGATGACTGAGAAACCTCTCATTAAATCTCCTCAGCCATATTTTGATTCTTACATTATTTTGCTCCCTGCTTTCATAGCTAAAAATAATTACAGTGTCTCAAACTTTAATTATAACTCTTTGTTTATTCACTGCAAGTAAAACTTGTTTGTTATGCAACTCCAATTTTACTTTTGAAGAAGTCCATGGGAACTCAATTTCTGATATTTTTGGCTTCAAATATATCTTTAATTATCTTCAAGCTTGCATTCTTGAAATATGCTTATCTACAATAACACATTCCATATATTTATGGTATGAATGAAAAATTAAATAAACACAAACATAATTTATAAGAAAAACTTTCCTCAAGCTATACCCCTAAATTTTGAACATGTAAGGCTTAACTCTTTCACATAGCTTTTTTCATACCCAGTGAACTCTCCCAGAAGTAAATTGTTCTTGCCCATCTCAGTCATTGTGGTGCATTTTAGCTTCTGTCATGTCCTTTACCTACCTTCCATTCACCAGCCATTAATCTCAATATTCACTACAGAAAAGATCAAATGAAACACATATACAAGAAAGTTATGTCACATTACCTATCATGAATATATATGGTAGTGTTTATATTGCACTCTATTTCTACCTAATAATACTTTGCGTGGGAAAGATGATATATTGATAACTATTTTAGTTGTGTAGTGCAATCTTTCTTAGTAAATGGATTTGACTCCCTTTAGTTTACAATTCTTGTCCACTTTGAGGAAGGAGAAGCAATCTGACACTTCTGACTATAGTAGCTGTGGTTCTTTGAAATTCCTGCTATAGAACAAGCTCTACACGCCTTTGTTGGTGTATCTTTTCTGTATTATATGTTGGCAATTTTTTTCTGTCTTATAGCTATCTGGTGCTTGCAAAATTACTAGTTCTATGAGCCAAAGGATTTTATTTTTCCATGGGAACTGGAATGAATAAAGACAAACCATAGGACTGGATTTTTCACTCTGCTAGAATATGCAATCCCTCTCCTGTGGGTAGATTCTCCAGTCTAATAGCGTGCTAACATGCAAACAATAGCCACTCAAAGAAATGAGCTGTGTTTATGTATTTGACCATTCTCTTTGACAACTCTTACATGGTATAAATAACATTTCAGTCCTTTTAGCCCTTACCAAGTCTCAATAAAATTGTAAAAGAAATTTAAATATAATAAACAGAGTAATCCAGAACAGCAATGTCTCTTGTTTCCCAGGAAAGTCATGTAAATGATTTCCATTTTCCACTGAGAACTGTGAATCCAGATGTGTGTTATGTTTTCCAGCTTTCTGCAATGGAGCTGGATCATCCTTCACTTCTTTGTCTTTTATATTTTCTCTAAGCAACAACCTCTCTATTTTTATTTCTGCAGCTTCAGCTGTCATTGTCAAATAAACAATCCTGTGGCTGGTGTTACACAAACAGGAAATTTTGAGTGCACAGAAACAGGCTGTACCACTGTGCCGAAAGGCTAACTGGAGGGGAAGATGACCGGCTTGGTTAAACAAGGAGATTCTGAAGGAAATCAGGGATAAAAAGAAAGTTTACAGACTGTGAAAAAAAGGGCTGGCTACTTATGAAGAATTTATGAAGATAGCTAGGTCATGCAGAAAAAAAATCAGGGAGAGAAAAGTGCAATTTGAAGTTAATTTGGTTAATTCTGTTAGGAATAACAAAAAGTCCTTCTATAAATACATTAATAACAAAAGGAGGGGCAAGGAAAACCTCCATTCTCTGTTGGACTTGGAGGGAAACACAGTTAACAATGATGAGAAGAAGGCTGAAGTACTTAACACCAACTTTGCCTCAGTTTTTGCCAGTAAGACAGGTGGCCCTCAAGACAACTGACCTCTGGAGCTGGTAGAGAGAGACAGGGAGCTGAATAGCCCTCCTGTATTCCAGGAGGATATAGTTAGTGACTTACTGAGCCAGCTGGATCCTCACAAGTCTATGGGACCAGACTTGTAGATCCATCGCAGGGTGATGAGGGAGGTGGCAGAAGAGTTTGCCAAGCCACTCTCCATCATCTTCCTGGCTCTCTGGGGAAATCCGAGATGATTGGAAGATGATGAATGTGACCCCAATCCACAAAAAGGGCTGCAAGGCTGACCCTGGCAACTACAGGCCTGTCAGCCTGACCTCCGTGCCTGGCAGGGTTATGGAGCAGATCATCCTGATTGCAATCACACACCTTCAGGATGGACAAGGGATTAGATCCAGCCAGCATGGGTTTAGGAGGGGCAGACCCTGTCTGACCAACCTGATCTCTTTTTACGATCAGGTGACCCACCTGGTGGATGAGGGGAAGGCTGTGGATGTGGTCTATCTGGACTTCAGCAAGGCCTTTGACACTGTTTCCCATAATATACTCCTGGAAAAGCTGGTAGCCCATGGCCTGGACAAGTGTACCCTCTGCTGGGTTAGAAGCTGGCTAGGGGGCGGTGTCGAGAGAGTGCTGGTGAACGCAGCTCCATCCAGCTGGCTGTTGGTCAACAGTCGTGTTCCCCAGGGGTCTGTGTTGGGTCCAGTCCTGTTTAACATCTTTATTGATGATTTAGATGAGGGGATTGAGTCCATCATCAGCAAATTTGATGATGACACCAAGTTGGGAGGGAGTGTCGACCTGCTGGAAGGCAGGAGGGCTCTGCAGAAGAATCTGGATAGACTTGAGAGATGGGCTGATTCCAATGGGATGAAGTTCAATAAAGCCAAGTGCCGGGTCCTGCACTTTGGCCACAACAACCCCCTGCAGCACTACAGGCTGGGCACAGAGTGGCTGGAGAGCAGCCAGGCAGAAAGGGACCTGGGGGTACTAATTGACAAGAAGCTCAACATGAGCCAACAGTGTGCCCAGGTGGCCAAGAAGGTCAATGGGTTCCTGTCCTGTATCAAAAATAGCATGGCCAGCAGGACCAGGGAAGTGATCCTTCCCCTCTACTCTGCATTGGTGAGGCCGCATCTTGAGTACTGTGTTCAGTTCTTGGGCCCTCAGTTCAGGAAAGATATTGAGGTGCTGGAGCGGGTCCAGAGAAGAGCAACAAGGCTGTGAAGGGACTGGAGCATAAGCCCTATGGGGAGAGGCTGAGGGAGCTGGGGTTGTTTAGTCTGGAGAGGAGGAGGCTCAGAGGTGATCTCATCACTGTCTATAACTCCCTGAAGGGAAGTTCTAGCCAGGTGGGGGTTGGTCTCTTCTCCCAGGCACTCAGCAATAGAACAATGGGGCACGGGCTCAAGTTCTGCCAGGGGAAATTCAAGTTTGATATCAGAAAAAAATTCTTTCCAGAGAGAGTAATCAGGTATTGGAATGGGCTGTCCAGAGAGATGGTGGATTCACCATCCCTGGAGGTTTTTAAACTGAGATTGAACGTGGCACATGATCTAGTAAATGGACTGGAGTTGGACCAAGGGTTGGACTTGATCTTGGAGGTCTTTTCCAACCCAATTGATTCTATGGTTCTATGATTCTATGAAATATGGATTGTATGCTATAGGACTCTTGAGCTGGTAACAGCAGAAAAAGAGAGAAGGAAAGACAGGAATCAGGGCTGAGCTGAATGGGACCAGAAAAGCTGTTCCTGAGGTTAGGAAGCCTTGGGTTAGAGGAAGGCAAGGCAGGGCTGATCTGAGCTGATCTTCAGTGAGCAGGGGCTGGTGGTTGCTATTATGGGAGGCATTTCCTCATAGAATAGCATTTCCTACCTGTGATGAAAATGTAGCTCAGCCCATGTAAGGGAGTGTCATGCATGTTCATCTGTCTGGGAGGCTTGTTACTAAGTCACACTGATAAAGTTCTGATAAAACACTGGTAAAGCAAACAAACCCAAACCAAAAGAAGGTACTGCAATGTTAACCTTGGTTCTGCTAGATAAAGCATATCAAAAAGGTGACTTTCAAATGTTTCTAAACTTAGAAAACTGCTATGCATCTTAATGTAAGAAAATCCACTTATTTAAGGGATAATTCATTCATTAGCTTGGTTGCCTGGCTCTTTGCTAAGAAAATAGGTGAGCTGAATTAAACATACCCTGAATTGCTCTTAGCTTTTTGTTAATGTTATTTTTCTTACAAGGATATCAATAAAATAAATATTTACATTTATTTCAAGTGAAAAATTATAATAAATTCAATTTTTTATGTCTAAATCAGAATTCATCATGGAAAATAATCTGGAAAACTGTTTCAATTTTAATTACTTGATTAGAGGCAGTATTTTGTTCATAGTTTTTAAAAAAGTAAACCCATGGTCAAAGTTTTTTCTCACTAAGAATGAGCAGCCTACTCTGCAGAAGCCTGTCAAGCTGGCCTGCTAATAATTTTTAATAATGAAGAGGGAATGTTCTTTATATATATATAAATAGGCTGTTAATTGGCTTTTACTACTCAGCAGTGAAACGCTAGGAGGATAAATATCATACCACAACTAAAAAGCTCAAGACCAAAATATCAAATGGGCAGAAGAATATTCTTGAAAACCAGAACATTTCATTCAGGGTTAGGTGGGAACCAACTCTGGATGGGAACACAGCTTATTCTGTGGATAAGAAGTTGAAAAGCAATTACATACACATAAAGAATGAGAAACACCGTAACACAGAAAGCCCAGAGTACACTTGTAATGATGTTTACAGTGTTTAAAAAGAGTTTAATGAAGAAAAAAATTGAACCTTTTTTAAATTAAACATTCACATTTCAGTTTTTTCCTGTGACCTCTTAGAATTAGGTTTATCATTAATATTTTGAGTATTTTGTAATAACGCACTGTGAAAGCTGTTACTTATATTTGTAATCTCCATTTGCTTCTTTGTTAAGTATAATGTAAAAGCTATTTTCCAAAAAAGGCAATAATTAAAGAGGTATTAACAGTCTACATCAGCAAGAATGAATGTGTTGTTGCAGCAATATTTTCACATCCCTTTCTAAGTCAGGGACTAGTGCATATTTGGCCAAATTATCAGCCTATTGCTACTATGACATAATATTTTAACCCTGCTTCTAAATTTTTTATTGATTTTTTTGGACAAGTTTCTCACATGTTGAGGACTATTCTCTGCAGATTTGCTATATTTGCTTTCATTAACTATAACATTTTAAAATACATGGAATAAATGTGTCACATAGATCCAAACTAATTTTATTAGCTTTTACAAACAGATACGCAAAATACAAGATTTAGTTATTTATTTAATCTGTATAGCCTCTGGATCATTGTTGCATGTAATTTTCTAAATCCAAGTTTGCATTTTGCATTTAGGTTGCACAGCTTTCCTAAAACGCTTTAATTAATATTATTTTAAACTATGGACCAGACAGAGACTGATTTGTTCTAAATTAGCATTCTCTAATATGAGCAATGGATATGTCAGTTTTAATACTTTCAGAAATATTTCAGCAAGATGAACTTTATGTCATGGCCGATATAGAATATTCATCATTGAATGCCTCCTTGTCATCCATATTGATGCTTTCACTATTAGTCTTTGTCTCAAAACTCAAGCTAGGTAATGTGACAGGGTCTCATGTAAGAAGAAGCACATTTTACAAGTGATGTGGCAAGGACAGGTTAGGATGTAATAGGGTTCAAATCATTGATTTTATCTCACCGTGCTCGACAACTTTCCTTATAACAGACAACCTCTGGCTTCTGCTGTTTTGATAGGTGTTTGATATTCTTAAGCCAGACTGAGGTTAATGTGAAGTTTGACTCTACTGACTCCTCAGCTGAACTATTCTATCAATTAACAGGGCAATCCATCACATATGCATTATCACTCAGAGGCGTACAGTATGTCCTACCTTAAAGAGCACATCAATTTTTGAGTCATGTAAAAATGTTCAATGTCACTAGCCACAGACAGGAAAGAAGTACTAAAACTGATTCATTCCCATTTGTGATAGTGATGAATGTCCTTTGAAAACAACCACCATGGCAGAAGCCTTCTCATTTCCTCAACTGCTTGAAGGGTTTTTCCATTGCTCTCTGAAAAGCTGGTTTTGCACTCTCTGTATCCAATGATTTGGCCAAAACAAATCCAGAACTTTTAAGCCCTATGTTAAATGTCCAGCTGCCTACTCAGCAGGAATTCTGTCAATGCTGTCTTTATTAATGACTTCAAGAACTGTGTGGAGATAAATACAGAGCAAGGGCATGACCTAGATTTTTCAAGCTGTGCTGCCATACTTTTTATGTATGTCATTGTCAAATAGGGGAAAAATCTTTCCAGCTCTCTAAAAAGTACAGCAGACAGAACCTGCAGTTTCTCAAAATCCTCTTTCTCTATTCCCTCAACCTGTTCTACCAATGTGTGCCACAAAAATGCCATACTCTATTCTGGGGACCAGCCATCATTATTGATCAAAGATAAACACAGGTTGCATTTTCCAGAGTCTAAGTCAGCCTACATTAGGAGTGGCATTATGAGATGATGAGCAATTATAAGGATAATAATATAAACATGAAGTGCTACTTTATAGACATATCTCTTTCTTCAGGGTCTCTTTTACTTATGAAAGCACTCATCCAAATAACTCAATTCAAGACATAAGTAACATTGTCATACCTGAAGAAATCAGCAAAGTTGCATCTCACAGCATCCTCATAAGCAAACTAAAGGTGTGGATTGGATGAGTAAACAGTGAGATGGATCGAGGACTGGCTGAGCAGCAGATCCCAGAGCACTGTAATCAGTGATATGTGGTCTAGCTGGAGGCCTGTCACTAGTGGTATCCCCCAAGGTTCAATATTGGGCCCAGTATTGTTTGACTTATTTGTCAATGACTTGGATGAAGGAGCAGCAAGTTCGCCAATGACACAAAGCTGGGAGGAGCGGCAGATAACCTGGAGTGCTGTGCAGCCCTTCAGAAAGACCTCAACAGGTTGGAGAGATGGGCAGAAAAGACTATGAAATTCAACAAAGGTAAATGCAGAGTCCTACACCTGGGGAAGAATAACTCCATGCACCAGCACAGACTGGGAGTTGACCTAATAGAATGCAGCTCTATGGAGAAGGACCTGGGCATCCTGCAGTCCATAAGCCCAGAGCATGTCCTTGTGGTCAAGAAAACCAATGCTATCCTGGTCTGCATTAGGAAGAACATTGCCAGCAGGTTAAGACAGGTGATCCTGCTCCTCTGCTCAGCCCTGGTGAGGCAATTCCGGTGTTCTAGGCCAGTTCTGGGCTTCTTGGTACAAGAAAGACATGGAGCTTCTGGAGCAGGTCCAGCGCAGGGCAATGAGGATGACTGAGGGACTTGACCATCTACCTTATGAAGAAAGGCTGAGGAATTTGGACCTGTTCAGCCTCAAAAAGAGATAACTGAGAGGGTACCTCATTAACATAGATAAATATCAACTCCATATTCATGATTGTTATCATGCAAAAAAGATTAAACTGAGAATTCTTTATTTGTGAAAGACAAATTGGCACATACAGGACAACCAAGGGATCAGGCCCAGTCAGCATGGGTTTCAGAAAATCAGGTCCTGCCTGACCAACCTGATGTCCTTTTATGACCAAGTGATCAGACTAGTGGATGATGGGAAGGTTGTGGATATAGTCTACCTGGACTTTATCAAAGCCTTTGACACTGCCTCCTATGGCATTCTCCTGGAAAAGCTGGCATCCCATGGCTTGGACAGGGATACCCTTTGCTAGGTTAAGAACTGGCTGCATGGTTGGGCACAGAGAGTGGTGGTGAATGGTGATGCAGACAGTTGATGTCTGACCACTAGTGGTGCCCCCCAGGGCTCAGTATTGGGCCCACTTCTGTTTAATATCTTTATTGGTGATCTGGATGAGGGGATCAAGTGCACTGCTGGTAAATTTGCAAACAACACTAAGCTGGGTGGGAGTGTTGATCTGCTCAGGGGTAGGAAGGCTATACAGAGAAACCTGGTCAGATTTGATCAGTTGGCTGAGGACAGCTGCATGAGGTTCAACAAGGCAAAATTCCAGGTCCTGCACTTGGGTCACAGCAACCCCATGAAACACTACAGAACTGGGGACAAGTGGCTCAAGTGCTGTTTGGCAGAAAGGAACTTGGGGTTGTTGATTGACAGCCAACTCAACATGAGTCAGTGTGTATCCAGGTGGACAAGGTCAATGGCCTCTTGGGCTGTGTCAAGAATAGTGTAGGGACTAATAGTGGAACAGGACTAAGGAAATGACCATCACCCTAAACTCAGCATTAGTGAAGCCGCACCTCAAGTACTGCATTCAGTTTTGGGCCACCCGCTTTAAAAAGGGCATTGAGATGGTGGAGTGTGTCCAGTGAAGGGTAACAAGGCTTGTGAAAGGAGTAGAGAACATGTCTAATGAGGAATAGCTGAGGGATCTGTATTTGTTTAGTCTCAAGAAGAGGAGACTGAGCGGGGGGGACCTCATCGCTCTCTACAACTACTTGAAAGGAAGATGCAGTGAAGTGGAAACTCATCTTTTCTACCATGTCTACAGTGTGAGGGCCAGAGGAAATGGCCTTAAACTGATACATGGGAAATTCAGAACAGATATTGGGAAAAAAAATCACTGTTAGGGTGGTCAGGCTTTGGAATAGGTAGTCCAGGGAGGTGATAGCATCCTTGGAGGTGTTTAAGAGGCTCTGGATCTGGTGCTGGGTTATGGTTTATTGGTTTAGGGGTTACAGTGACAGTGATCATAAAGGTCTCTTCCTACTTTCATTATTCTATGATTCTATGAATCTGTGATCTGGACATGCTGAATAGATGACACACTGATGTCCAAGACAGCCACCAATCTTCACTTTGCTCATGAGATCCATTCTCTTGACAAGCAGCAGATCAAGGAGGGCAGTTTTCTGAGTCAGGTTCCTTAGGAGGTTGTTATGCAGGTTTTTCAGGAATTTTCTGTCCCAGAGTGTACAAGATATGTTATTATCCCAGTTAATTTCTAAAAAGTTGAAGTCCACCATAAGGACAAGGGCAGTTGATTAGGATATGTACCTTAGTTACTCAGAGAATAATTTTTTGGTGCCATCATCCTGGCTGGGAGGTCTATAACAGACTCCTAAGTTGATATTTGCATTGTTTGATTGTCCCTTGATTCTCACCCAGAGGCTCTCAACTGTGCCATTGCCAACTGTGAGCTTCATATAACACTTCTATCACATGCAGTGTCACCCCTCCACATCTTCTGCCCCGCCTATCCCTCCTGAAGAGACTGTAGATATCCAACGAAGGACACTAACAAGTGTCCCAGAAGGTTGGCAGGGTTCCCAGGAGCATTGTTATAGAAACATTCCTTGATATCTGCATTGCTTTGGTACATCTAGAACAAATAAGATACAAAAAAATGTTCTCTTGCTACTGTATGCTCATTTTATTCCTTGTACTGACTATTTCAGTGAGTTCAGACAACTCAACTCGTACCTGCTGTGAATGTAGCCACTGCAAGGAGAAGCCTTACAGCCAATGCAAGCTGTCTTTCTCTCCTGTTTCACCTCAATGGAGAGCAAACCCCAAGTGTGAGTCAGATGGTGAACTGTCGTCCTTCCTGTGTGACCGGGGGAAAGGCATGAGGAGGTGGGAGAGTACATGTACTTCTGTGCTTGAAGTCCAGGTATGGAAATCAAAACATAAGAAAGCTGGTAAAAAAGCTGTCCACATGTTGAAGCAGAGATCCCAGAACAGAGCCAAAAACAGAAATTAAGCCACCCTGCCTCCAGCCTAGAGCAGGAGGAGAACAACCAAGTCTACTGGACATTGCTGAACCAGACAACTAGCCAAGACTGTACCTCTACACTGACTTGTAGATGACAGCCAATGCCCCTGTGAGGGTAGCTGATTGAATATAAGATTAATTGAAGCACAGAGAGGCCCATGTGGGCTGTTGGTGTGTGGCAGGACACTGCTGCTTGAGTAGAATCTGTAGAAATTCATCCTGTGGATGCTCATGTGCCCAAAGGCTGAGCTAATGAGGAACGTCACACTGGACTAGCATAAGGGAAAGTTGTTCCTGGCTCGATGGGCCCATGATGCCTCAGCCCACCTGTAGGTGGATGAGGCCGAGGGGTGGATTTAACCATGGACACTATTTCCCAGGTTATCCGCTATTGTGAAACCCCTGAGAAGGGGATAGTGACCCCAGTGTGGAGATAGAAACCCCTGAAAAGGGGATAGTGACCCCTGAGGAGGGGATGGAGACCCCAGTGTGGGGATAGTAACCCCAGTGTGAGGATGGTGACCCTAATGAGGGTAGAGTGACCCCTAGAAAGGGGATGGGATGATCCCAATATGTGCCTCAAGGACATTTAACCTTGAGGAAAGAAGGTAACTTGCATTTTGAGTTTTGTGTTGCAGGACATTAACCATCAGATGAAGAATACCTGAGCTGAACTGGTGTTAGTGTCCAATGATGAACTGCTTTTTCCTGCCTGAAGTACCTACCACATCCTAATGGACTATTGCCTACAATATAGAGGGGTGGAAGACAGCCCTGGAAAGAACAAGGACTGTTTAAGCATGGGAATAAATAGATGTAGACTTATAGAATATAAGTTTGATGTCATTTGGTATGAAATAAGGGGTGGAAGTTGTAGTGGTTTTAGCTAGGCCTCAAATTGGCAGGCTCAGAGAATCTGTGTGGATTGAGAGACAGCTATCACCTGACTGGGTAACCAGGAAGTATTTCATACCAGATGACACAAGCTTAAGATGTGTGTGCAGCAGTGGGAGGTGTTAGGTCAGTTCCACTGTGGCTGGAGAAGTCTGCTGCAGTTGTTCTCTTCTGTTAGGCCCTGCTCCTGCTGCCACTTCATTGTATTTTGTTTGAGTCCAGGGAAGTAGAAATATTTTGTTGTTAATACTTTCTCTTTCTTGCAGAGTGTCTTTTAGAGTACTTACAGATTTAGAGTAATACACTTTGTATTAACTGAGGAGTGGGAATTTATTTCTTGTTATACTATCCATAACTTGTGTGTGTGTTATACTGTAGTTTTCTGTTAATTTTCTATTTTCTGTATAAATACATGTAGTTAGTTTCAGCATAAACCTGGTTTGAGGGTTTTTTTTTTCCTCTCCCTCTTTTTTTTCCCTTAGCTGGTTGGAGGCGAGAAGGAACCCTTTTCACTATGTCCTGGACACTTGGCGTTTTGCCAGCTCAACCCAAGACACTATGTATACATGTATTTATAGATATTTCAGCTACTGTAACCTTTCTTCTTCTCCACCACCCTTGTTTTTGCATAGAGCCTTTCCTTCATCCTCCTTACAACAATAAAGATTTTGTAATTACTTACCAGCCAAGATTAACTGTGGACATAAGCAAGATAAGTAGGTACCCAGATGGATGTGTTGCCAAGGGTAGCAAAACGTTTAAGACAGTATCCAATTTGCTTCAGAGCACTAGAAATGCTCAGTTTTTTCCAAAAAAGAACCTGAGGAAAAGGTTAGAAACTGTGAATAATGGTCACTGCTCTTACAGAAGAACTCTCACTTTTCACAACAGCCTTAGTAGAAGTAACAAGTCTAGCACTTCCCCCTTGTTTGTCTTCATATCTCCAGTGTACATTTTCCATTCTAATGTGAATGCAGAGGGTCTGGAAGCAAACAAGTCTTCCAAAAAGTCCCTTCATTTTGTCCAGACTTCACCTAAAGGTATGAGATCATTGCAATTTGAGCAACCTGCTTTTATTAACATCACTGTAAAAAAGGGTGTTCACATCATTTCGGGAGATTTGAAATTCTCCCAGTAGGATTGCTGCTTTCACCTTGTGGAACTCAAAAGTAAGCTAGAAAATTCCAGACATTTGTAAGGCACTCACTTGCATAATAGTGAAAAGTAAGACCAATTTAATGTTCTATCTGATCGATGTCTTTGAGCTCCCATTCCCTGTGGTAAATACTTTATGACATTTTCATATTTCTCCAACATTGCTCTCAATGTTTTCATTAGGACAGTGGTTTCAATTTTCTATTCTATTGTATGGGATGCTGCTAGATTTCAGTGTGTGACTTCTTTGAAGTGAACTCAAGGTTCTGCAGGAGGACGTCTTTGTTTTTTGTTTTTTGCCAACATGTGTTTTCATTTTTAGTAGTCCTTCTTAAACCAAAAAGATTTAAATCAAGGATTTTTGTGAAGATGATGAACATTGTCATTATTAAAAGATAGTGCAGTAGGCTGACCTGGCAAAATGTCAAGTACCTACTATAGGGTCAGAATTCCCCTCCAAGGGAAAGGAAGGGAGGAAAAAATCCCAGAAGTAAAATGTAAAAGGGCAAGGTTTTATATTTACACAGAAGAGAGAAAATTAAAAACAAAATGCAATATAATACATATATACAAATGTAAAAACAAACCACAATAACTCTATACTGAGTCGCCCACCCAATAATACAGATTCCACCACTCAGACACAAAACACCCCAAAAGATTCTTCCCAAGACACACTCAGCAAGGAAAAGGGAGAGATTAACAATAAAGATGTTTACTTCCCGGAACCAAAACAGCTGCAATATAGCGGTAAATGGCGGTAAATGGCCTAGTCCTCATAAGACAACACAGCAGGTCTACTCACTACCACAGCCACAAGGTCGCCACACTGGTTTTATACTCGGTTTGATGTCAGATGATATGAAATATTTCTTTGGTTGCTTAAGTCAGCTGACACCTGTCCCTCCTAATCTCCGTGGCACCCTCAGGACCTACTAAACTGAGGCTTATCAAAACCCTAACTAAAACAGCCAGAGATAGCAAAGAAATGTCAAACTACAGCAGCTGGTGAGTTACACTAAAACTAGTAACTGAATCAAGGGGAATACTGCTATTGATATGACCCATCACTCAATCAAATCTTACAGATAATTAATTTATGGCATTCTAGTAGCATAAATCTCCAAGGCTGCTTCAAATAAACCTGCACAAAACTTGAATTTCTAGGTATATTTTGACTGCTAGAAGTGAACAAGTACCTTTTGACAGTTGCTGAAGAGTCATCCAAATTTTGCAAGAATAGAAGGCTGAAAATTCAAAAATCAATCTAGCCTCATCTGTTTCTTCAAAGACCACAAGGTAGTTTAACAATTAATGACTTCTGATGCACAGAAATAATTATTTTCAGTTACAGTACTTGATTCCAGAGCACTGAGTCATCACAGATTTTATAACTCCAAGTCTCAATGTCCAAGAATATCAATGATACTTGTACAAATTTAGCCATGATCTGTCTTCACAACAATTGTACTCTTTTGTTTTGACAATTACAAAAGGTTGTTTGAACATGAAATATTTTATACCCAGATACATGCATTAATACAACTCATAATTCTTCTCTTGAAGGTTCTGTGGTTCATAGATTTGTTATCAGGATAATAATTAAGTTCTTCTAGGTTCTCAGGAATAATCACATAGTATTAATTAAGATGGTTATATTATTGTTTTATTCTTAGGGGTTGAAATAAATCTAATTTTCCCTATTAACCAATAGATAATACAGCACTGAAGGATAGGAGGTTGTCCCTGCAGGTCCCTCCGAACCAGGGCGTGAGAGAGAGGTCTGTTTACTCAGAGAAATTCAAGGCAAAAACATTGTATTGAGCAATTGCAAGGCTTTTATATGATTCTGAGGGGAAGGTGCTGAAACTTGGACAGGATTGGGTAAGGGCTTTTGGGGAAAGGAGTGACTTGGATACTCAGCTAGCCAACAGGGCAAATGGAATGATCAAACCCAATAGGAACCAAAGAATTGGGGATAGATGGGTGAGAAAACCAATGGGGTTAGGACAGAGTCGGGGCTGGCTAGGTGGGCAGGACAAACATAGCTCTGTCCAGGAAAGGTACGTGGCTGCTGCATGCAGGAAAGGAGAGATGGTGACAGACCGGGACACAGCTACACAGGAAACAAATGTGAGGAGTGAGAAAACTCTCTGAACCAATAAGCGAACACTAAAATGCATAACTTTCAAACTCCCACAACCAAAGTCTTTCATATATGCAGTTGGTATGGTCCAGGCTGCTTCCCCGCGCGGTTCTCCATGTGGGTCCGTTTTACCATACTCCCACAAGATAAAAGCAGGTGAAGGGTGATTCATCTGACCTACCCTAAATACTGGTTTTGAAATAAGATGAGCTATCTCCTAGAAGTACTTTCCTTTGAGTAAATGACTAGTGGATCAATAAAGATGCCTAGTCATGACTTGGACATCTAATATTGAAACTGAATTGCATCTGAGCAGGTGTTACCTGTTTTCTGTTTCAGATGCAAGTTCCAAAGCTTCTTTCAAAAAATACTTCCCATAATACAATTGTCCCATTCATGAGGAAGTCTGTTGAATGGCCTAGTCTGAAGCCTCACAGCAGTGATTCCATGTTTACAGCCTTTCTTTCCTCTGGGAGTTTCTCATTTTGAAAGTCACTGAGAAGGCTTTAAAACATGATCCAAATACATCCAAATACTTGCAACAGGGAACGGAAATTTAAATAATGCTTTTTTCTTCTTAAACATTCCATTTATTTTTTAAGTCAGTCTCTGATTCTGGGGACTCCACTAATCATCCCTTTAATGTAAACAAAACTCTGCAGACTTGTTTATAAGCAACAAAGAAACATAAACTAAGACAAATTCCTTTTTCCCTGGAAATAATCTTTAAAATGTGGCTGTGGGAAGCTTTTCTGCCTGAAACATTTCAGAACCAAAACAATTTATCTCCACAACTATCAAGTTTCATGACTTCATGGCTTTAAAGAAGAAAAAGTAGTAAATGCTGTGCTTTTTACCTTAGGGAATGCAATGCATCACCTGGTATGGTTCTTGAAGTTAACCTCAAAGAAAAACTATCCTGCTTTATCTTCACTGTATTTTTACCTTTGGAAGATTAAAACATGTTAGCTAGGCTAAGATAAAATGCTAAAAAATAAACAGCTTTTAGAACAACAAAATCCTATTCTCACAGAGAAGCCTGATCTGGTTTAACTTTGTGGCGGAAGAAGAGTGGAGACCATATCAGAAGCATCCACCCTGGGGATATGAATCAAACTTTCTTCTTTAGAAAGCCAGAGGAAATACACAGTGAAACTAGGCCATCTCCCTCCATAATGTATTGGACTCCGTGAAAACTTCATTTGCCAAAATTGTAATAGTTTAAATGTCTGCAATGGGGCTACTAATAGTCATTTGTTCTTTTACTATCCTTCTAAATTTAATTCTTCCATCCATTAATGCATCCAGAAAGAAGTTTTAGTAGTCAGTTATTGAAATTATTATATTCTTTTCCTTGAAGGATGGAGTTATGATGTTTCAGCTCACTCAGTTCTTCAAGGATAAACAAACCTAGAGGTCTAAAGCACAGAGTTTTAGATAATGGATCCAAACTTTCTATGAGTGCACTAAAACATGTAAAGTGATTCCTAACCAGGGAATAAAGTGCAATAGGAGAACCACAACGTTTCTAGTCTGACATACTATTCCCATTAAATGATAACTTACTTGTACATGCACAGGGAAATTAAATAAAAGAAAAATTTAATATGTGGGACTTGGTGAATTATGTAGCCTACTACTATTCAAAAATAAAGTACATCTTCTTTTAAGAAGTTATTGATAAACAACTTTTCTGCAGACCTCAGCCATGAAATCACACAGCTGCAGTTGGTCATAACTGAATAATATTGCAGGAAACACCAAATACATGGAAGGAATTGAAAAGATTCAGACAACAAAGTCATTGAATAGTGTGTGTGACTAAACCCCCACTAAATAAGGCAAATCACATCCCCAGAAACAGAAACTCTAACCTCATTAAGCAAGTATAAAGCTGTTTGAAGTGATGGAAAATCACTTTATACTCCACCTAATAACACAACTAGAATCCACTTTGAAGGAAATTTGAGGCAAAAGCTCCTGCACAAATCCGGGAGGCTGCAAACAAACAAAGCATTAAACTCAAATTGCCCAAAAGAAGACAACAATAAGAGTCTGTAATACCCTGAGTAGAACACAAGAAGGCACTTAAAGAGGCATTCAGAACTAATGGTGACATTAACTCACTAAAGGCACATGTATATCCCAAGAGTCCCTGAAGCAATCTATGTGGCATCAGAGAAGCTGCATTTGAAAAATTAACACCCCATTACCATGGAATAAGGACAATGTTCAAAGACTTTATAAAAGCAAAAGACAAAACTTGGCAAGTGAACTGCAATGAGCACCCAGATTATAAAAGTTGAGAGGGAGACTGAGAAATAAGTATACATTGAAATATTTTTCCTTGCCATTGCTAGTTGGACGAATAGTTAGGGAAGAAGGTAACTACTGAAATTTGTTCTGTGAAGGTTTTGATGTTAATACAGTTTGTCCTCCAGATCTGAGCCTCAAGATGATAGAGCTCTTTAAGCACTTACTTCTATCATTGCATGCAAGTGATTAAGGAACTTTAATGTGTTTGGAGCCATAAGTGTGTTTAGCTTGGTGAAGAGGAGGCTCAGGGATGACCTTATAATTCTCTACAACTGTGTGAATGGAGACTGTGACCAGGTGGGGGTCGATCTCTTCTCCCAGACAACTAGTGACAGGATGAGAGGACACAGTCTTAAGATGCACCAAGGGAAATTGAGGCTAGATATGAGTAGGAATTTCTTCACAGTAAAGGTGATTGGGTATTTGAATGGGTTGCCCAGTGAGGTGGTGGAGTCACCATCCCTGGAGATGTTTAAGGAAAGACGTGTGGCACTTAGTGCCATGGTCTAGTTGACATGGTGGGGGTTCAGTTGTAGGTTGGACTCAGTGAATTCAGAGGTTTTTTCTAACCTAATTGATTCTGTGATTTTGTATATTAAAAAAATGCAGTGGATGGTGGAAAAATTCTATTTTGACACCTAAAATATATGGAAATAATGAATTTCAGCTTTATTTCTGAGGTACTTCCTTCTTGAGAACAAATCTTGCCTGCTCTAAGTACAGATCAATATTTATGGCTTTCAGTTGAGTAACTGAAGACAAGAGAAGACTGACTAGCAGGTTACTAATAGTGTATTGCTAAAGATCTCCAGATCTTTGGTCCAGATCAAGAAGCGTGGCTCACCTTGTATAACCATTATTATTTAGAGTTCCTGTCTTTCCCAATAGGGTTCAGTAGTGTTCCTTTTCTAAATTTAAAATGTCCTAGGCTTATGAGAATTGCAAAAGCATTGTTGAATTTGTAACAGCATGTGGCTTATTAGTGTTATGCTCTTGGTGTTATTTATTACAAATAAATAACCTTCACAAGAAAATATAAAACAGTAAGGTTCTGATTTAAATTTCTCATAAAGGTCAAAAATTATGATATTTGGTTAGAAATTTAGTTTTATTATGTTAATTGCCTCTTCCCTTTCCAATGACAGAGAATTCTTTGGGCACCAGCATGACAAGACAGACATCCATGTGAAAATCATTATTTTTAGAAAGACTCTCACCAGGCCAAAATTATGTTTTAAAAGAGGAATTATTTGTCTTCTTTCTTAGTTCATGAAGTTTCATAGATATTCTAACAGTTTTAGGGCTTGATAGGAGATAAATGTTTTCCACATAGGTCTATTCTTTTAAAAAATAACTGCTATTTGAGCATTTGTTTTTCTGCTATCATATGCATGTCGTTGGCAGAATGCTTTAACTTTTGAGCAAAAGTCCACTGAATTAGATGAGTATCAGATTTAAGTATTGAATTTTTGGTAGAATCTTTCATTGTATTTCTCATTTTTCTGTGTTATAAATTTAGAATTTATTTTGTTAATTTTCTAACACCTTCAGCAATACACTCCAATGTTACTTCACATAAGCTGTGGGTTGAAAGAGAAGGTAGCCAAGAAACATTTACCTGTCTTTGGTACATCATAACAGAGAAGATGTTGTCATTAGATAAATTAGTACTTTGGTGGCATTGTGCCTTTAGATTTAGCCTGATAAGGAAACATAATGAGCTAGTAAGATGATATAGAATAAGAAAAACATGATTTGGTTATTTATACTATACAAAGAAATGTCTGTTTCTTCTGACAATAACATTCCTGAATCCAGTTTGATGGTGGGAGGTAGAGAGGTAGGAATGGAGGATATTAATGTCCTGTGGTCCTGTCACACATTTCTCTTCTAGAGGATTAACAGCCACTTAGCTAGAGTACATCATATCAAAAAAATCTGATAATAAATTTATTCTTTACTTCTTCTTAAAGTTAGCAGCTGAGGGTTTGAATTAACATGCCTTTCACAGTAATTTTTTTGAAATAAAATTCTGCTCAAAGTAATCTTTCCAGGCACATACCCATTAAATTTCATCTTCCTGTTTACATATCTAATGTTGCATGTTATACATTGTATTGACATAAAGATGAGAGAATAATTGAGGAAGAAAACAAGAATACTATAGAACATACAATTACTTTACAAAAGCCAATGAAATCTGAGTGTAGTTACAATGTGCAAAATTTTATGTGTGGATTTGGCCACTTCTCTTCAATTGTGTTAAGGTTCAGCCTCTTGACCTGTAGCATTGTTACAAGCTTTGATTCTCTTTTCTTTCATGGTCTTTCTAAAGTACCTCTTTGCCATGCCCATTCTAAAGTACCACTTTGCCATGCCCATCTCAGTCTTCTGTTCTTTTGAGTTGGAACTTGCTGAGGTCCAGGGATGTTTTTCTCTAAGCCCTTTAATACTATGAATATGAATATATTTTAATGGTTCAGAGTCCTGCTTGGTTAATACTGCATAGTTTTTCTTTATAGCAGATTACAGCCTTTACTGATATTATTAAAAAAAAAAAAGTATTGCTATCTTAGTAAGTGAATCAAACAAATGACAACAATTTAAACAGCACTTCACTTAAGTCTGCTTAATTAAAATCACTTCAGTTTAAGAGATTACACATGTAATCTTCAACACTGTTTTCCTTTGCTGTTAGTAGACATTTATTTTTTATATGGTAAGAAAGCAATTATTCTCATATGCATATAAAGTTTTTGGCCCTTTTACAAATGTTTTTTTCATATTGAGTGTATGCATCCTTTCTCAGGTTCATGCAAACCAGAAAGGTTCCACTTACTGTTTCCTGAGTGACCAAATTTTAGAGTTGACTTGTGTATCAATTTACCATTGCACTCATGCATAGCAGAAAAAAACAAACCAGTCTCTAAGGACACAGATGTATTATAAGAGTAGCATTGCACTTGAGTTTGTTTCCAATTGCTTTCAACATAAAAATGCAGCATAGGTTCATCACTATAAAAGGTCTGAGTGAAGAGTACAGGACAGGTTAAAAACCAAACTAAGCCAAATCAAATAAAAACACTTTTTATCTAGTTCTGATCTGATTAAAGTAAATGTCAAACTTTCATAGAAGCAGAATTAAGGTACTGTTAATGTTTTATTGAAGATCTGAAGATCTACTGACAGCGTAATCTTAACTCTGCTAGAATAAGAGCCAAGTGAGTGTTCCCTCCACTTCTTCAGCTGGAATTCAAATTAATGTTAGTCCTTTTCACAGCTCCATCAGACAGGTTGCCTGTAACAGCTATTTTCAGAGCTTTCATGAATATAAAGCCATTATTCTTGACAATGTAAGACTTATGACTCAACGTAGAGTGAGAGAGACAAGGAACAACATCACTGATAAATACAACTGCCATTAGAAACCTTGGCAGGTAGGGTATCTCTGTCTCTTGGTGCCAAAGGAATCAAAAAGTTTATAAACTCTTAGATGAAGGCCAGAATTTTACACTCTTACAGAACCAATAGCTAATATAAGGAGGAGCCTTAGATAAACTATTTTTGAGATACCTAAACTTCAAAAATTGTATTTTTAATACACTCTTGAAATGAAGCATTTTAAAAAAATCTTGCCAAATATAAACTTGCAACTTTTCTGAAAAATGAAAGCTATTTTTATAAGTATGCAGTTTAAGATGCAATTTCTTTTAAAATTCTCCTTTCTTCAGTAAATAATAAAATAATTTACCAGATTTGTTCTGCCACAGTCTATCCAGGTGATGCAGTTTACCAAAACAATCAGACCATAAGGTGTTTTTGTGCCTCCTGGGTACAAACATTCCCTCCGGAATGAATATTCACAAAAAGTGATGCTGAGGTCACAGGAGACAAATAAAAGCCAATGAACACAAAATAAACCAAAACTGAATCTAAACTAGCAACAGAATGTTGCTTGAATATTATTAAAATGAAGTACTGAAGATGTTTGTACTAATTAGAGTCAGGGAAATACTGATTGGAGTCTCTAGAAGCAGCCACATACAAAGACCTTGGGCAAGCATTCCTCCTATAGCAGGAGGAATAGTAAGGCCTCAATATTATAATAAAAAGGACAGAAAAGTAATTGAATATGTTTTATCACTTATTTCTAGGGATATGTGATACTTTTTTACAATGTCTTTATGACTAGTGTAAATTGCTGACTAGTATGCCTTGATTGGGATTTCATCAGTTTAGCTATAAATGTTTTTTACCCATAGATGTAATGTTCATTTTACGTATATTTGTCTGTTTTCTCAGGTCTTAGATTTATCATTTCAAAGTACATGTTGGTTTTTCATGCTTCAGAGACACTTTGTTGAAAGGTTTCTGGGCATGTATGCTAAAATGCTAGGTTTTACTTTATTAATTTTAAGTCTGGAAGACACTTTTTCAACATAAATGTATAATCTAAAAGGTGTTATCACCAAACAGTGATTTCAACAGCAAAAGAGGAAGAATTTGCTTTGGTTATCATCACTTAGGAAGAGCAAAGGTTCTGGGATTAAAATATGTATTTTTTTCTCATAAAAGTATAGCAGAGTAGAGCTCTGTGGTAGATGGGGGAAAGACAGTGGGAAAAAAAGGGACATTAGCAAGGGAATATCAATTGCAGTTCAATGAGGGCGCCATCTGAAAAACTTCTCAGTTAACATTAAGATTCCTAGGGAAATGTATACAGGGAAAATGTAAGTGTTCATTTTTATTTCAACCTGAAGTTCAGTATGCATTTTAAATTGCATGCCTACTTTAGTGTTGCTAACAGAAAACACTAATATTCAAGATTCTTCAAGTGAGAAAAGGTATACACGAAAAAAAAGACTAAAAATTCTGGTTGCTTGCATTCATCTTTCTGGTTTTCTGCTTGTTTTTCACAGTGAAACACATTGTCTCAGAATCTGATATAAGATTAGGCCAGAACTCTTGTTTTGCATGCCTGGATATAGCAAATATGTAAGTAAAGAGTTGAGAGCATTTTAGTTTTTTCCCCCTTCAGAACAGCTACAGTTATAATTGGAAACTTCACTCTCATTATCCTGAATGCTTGTTTACCTGCTGGAAGAAAACTTTAGTTGGCTTTCCACTTCAATTTTTATTTCTAAAGCTGATGCTGGCAAGTTTATAGAGAGGAAGTGATAATCTAAGATGACACAATATAAAAAGTGAGTTAAAATATTATGATATGTAGGCCTTTGTCTGATTCAACAGAAATGCTAGTGATAACCATGTCTCCTTTAAAGGAGAATGATTTAGAGAAAATTTCTTGTCATGAAAAGGAATGCAGCATGCAGAACAATCTGAAACCAAATTCATGGAGTGAAAACACTGGCCTCATTGTGATTCAGTTATTGAGGGAAAAGGAAAGCCTAAGAATTTGAAAATTACAATAACTCTGTAAATAGTTTCTAAGAAAAATTCTTTGAATTATTTGTATTAAAAGTAAGAATATCAACCGAACTTTTCTGAGGACATTGTGAGAATTTTCTTCCTTTTGGCCTAAGTGTCTAGCAAAAAATGAGTTTTAAAGAGTTTTCTTATTAGAAGCTGGAATTTATGACAGTAAAGCCAGGTGACTTTGATAAATATAACTACTAAAGGAGGACTCAAACAAGCAAGAGCAAATTTCATGCTTTATCATGCTTTGGCAAACATGCTCCCCTCAGATCCCATACTTTGGCTTTTATCATGGTACTTTTCAGATATGGTAGAGCCTGCTCCTATTTTTCTCCTAGATTTATCTGGTTTTCACTCTCCTGTCTCTTCCTTTCATACTCTCTCTTGTAAAATTATTCTCAGTAGTCTCCAGAACTCATCATATAATTTTGGCATATCAGTTAGGGATAGAAACTTTGTCAATTACGCCTAGTAATATATTAACAGTGGATGATGATTCCAGGAAATATTGGTGATGGTCTTCAGCTCTAAGGGGCTCAGTGATAAGCAGCTCAAGTGATAACAGCTCTTCTAGCCTCAGCCCCTCAAAGCACAGGACGGCTCCCTCTGCATCAATCCTGCGTAGAACCCTGAAGGAAGATCCATACTCCAGGCTTGGTGGCAACAGAGTAAACAACTTTATTGGGACTACAGGGTTTGTATAGGGTTCTGTGGAGAAGGTTCTGGAAAAGGGGGTGGAGTGAGGCTTCCCATTGGCCGAGGGAGGGATTGAAAAACGGACCAATGGGGAACAGGGGTGCAACTTCATAACAGCCAATAGCCAAACAGGGATAACAACAAACCAAAGTGCAGGGATAAAGGCCAATAGAATCGTGGAACCTCAAACAATAGGAAAGAGTGGTGGGAAAGGAGCCCTGAGGGATTTTGGGAAGAAGAAACTGGGATAGGAATGACTAAGGGAAAATACAATAGGGAAGACATATTAGGGATGCAGTTTTATTTAAATTGCTGAAACGTTCATGTAAGGCACATTACAATCCATGTCCTTATAAATCCTGTGCAAAGCATCAGTTTTTGGGACATTAGGGTCCACAAGGTCCACATCTTATAATACCTCTGCCATTTAATAAAATCAGGGTCTTCTCCCACAATATATATATTGCGTACATAACAATATAATGTTCTGCATGGTCTTGGCTGGCTATCAGATGCCTAGCCAGTCACTCTCTAACTCCTTTTCCTCAATAGAACAGGGGTAAAAAAATAAGATGAATAAACCTCTGAGTTAAGGACAAGAAGATCACTTGTCAATTAGTGTCTAGTCATCCGTCCCCCTATACTGTGCTGAGTGGTGCAAAAGGAATAGGAAATGGGGAATTACAATCCATAATAGCTTCTCTCTAGTTGGTAAAGACAGCAAAGAAAGGAGAGACGGGAGTTGCAGGGTTACGTTTTGGTTTGGGTTTAGATGTATGTATATACATATATATATACACACATACACACACACACACACACACACACACACACATATATATATATATATTTATATATTTATATGTGTATATATATATGTATATACACACACCTTATTTTAACCAGGAATCACGGATTCCTTTTGGCTAATAAGAATGCAGAAATACTAGCATTTACTCACTCAATGGTGGATTTTCAGCAAGGTGACAGATGAAACTGACTTTGTTGTAGTCAATTCCGAATACACTGCCAACAATAAATTCAGCCATTTTCATTTCAATAATGTAAACACTAATTATCAGGCTCTCAGAAGAGCTAAATTGTGTTTTACTGATGACCTTGTTCCTGTTTATAGACTCAGTGGCCTGCAGGCAGAAGCCATGAGAGAAGGAGAGCTGCTGGAAAGGTGGACGGAATGATATAGCAAAGAAGAAGCACAATTTCTCCCAAGCTAGATGAATCTATTAACATTTGTTTCATTTCCATATGTCTTCTTAAAAAGTTTACTAGTATTTCCCATAACAGTACTGTCTACAATAACTTGACATTTCAGTTTTGAGGCTCAGTTCTTGGCAGTGAACTATTGCAACTTATATCTACCCTGGTCAAGCCCTCTTCGTCTCTGTGACTATTCATATTTTTCAGCAGCTGGCTTGTTTTGGATGCTGTCCAATCTTTTCTACCAGCAGATTTTTCACCATAGGGACACCTCTAAGGGTCTACATCTGGTAGATTTCTGATATCTGTTTTAATTATCTTTTTTCTTGAGAAACAATTCTTCAAAATACTTCAAACTTTCTGAAAAATAGTGTGGTCTTGAGATAGGCAGAGAACAAAATAATAGGGATATTTTCACTGGCTTGGTCCTCTGGAGCAGGGATTCTAGGAAAAGGAAGAGGTCAGGGACTACTTACTGACACGCCCACTAATCCTTCATTTTTGTACAACTCAACTGAGAACGGGGAAAGTGAAGTCTGTAGGTTTAACATTACAGAGGTAGATAAGTTTCAAAGTGAAAAAGGCAACTGGATCTGTCTTCTGAGAGCTTTGTGCAAGCAAAGAGTTAACTTGTTTCTCAACCCAGGAACAGAACAGCTATGAATTGTTTCTTACTAATTGATGGCTGGAGACTACAGATAACTTGGTGACCACATTCTTTCCTTAATTTATTTATGTAACTAATTTTGAGGTGTGAGGGTGTCCAGTGAGGGTGTCCAGTTCTGGCCCTCTCACTTCAACAAGACATTGGGGTGCTGGAATGAGTCCAGAGAAGGGCAATGAAGCTTTGGAAGGGGCTAGAGGGTAAGTCATATGAAGAATAGCTGAGAAAGCTGAGGTTCTTTAGTCTGGCAAAGAGGAGGCTCACTGGGGGATGTTGTCACTCTCTATAACTACATAAAAGGGGTTTGTAACCAGGTGGGGACAATCTCCTCTCCTAGGCAATAAGTGACAGGACAAGAGGACATGGTCTCAAGTTGCTCCTGGGGGAGATTCAGCCTGGATGTCAGGAAGAATTTCTTCATGGGAAGGATTGTTAAACATTGAAATAGAGCATCTAGGGAGGTGGTGGTGTTCAAGAAATGACTGGTTGTTGGCACTTAGTGCCTTGATCTAGTTACAAGGTGGTGATCAGTCAAAAGTTGGACTCAATGATCTTGGAGGTCTTTTCTAACCTAAATGATTCTGTGTTTCTGCAAAATAATTCAGCATCTCATCTGGATCATTTCTGAGCTCTTACCTGAGGTATATTTCTCTGGAAAATATTTTCAGCCTCTAACCTGTCACAACATTATAGAATGTGGATGCAGGGGTTTTTTAGCATGTATGTTTCATTGCTTATTACAGATAATAACAAGGAATTTATTCTATTCACAGGAATGACTATACCTTTCTCTAGGCTGGTTATCAAAAGAATAGACCTAATATATCTCAATAGTCTGCCTAGCTTTTTTTAAATATTTATTGAAATAAGGACTGAGACAGAGAGCAGTTATAGGGGGAGATAACATTAACAACAAAACCATAAAAAATAACCTACTAGTGGGAACTGGGGTTTATACATTTTTAGAATGACATAGAAGTGCTGAATAGATGATTTTTGGAAATTTATTTGTAGACTTAATTCGTCTAGCATTTCTACTTTCTGTGTTGTTGTTCCATCTCAGCTAACAAGCAAAACCTCCTGTGGTTAAATAACATTTTGGCTGCTCCTCCTATCAATCTAATACAACAGGCTGCATACATCTCTCAATCTGCAGCAAAACTCCCACTGATACCAACAGCCTAGAATCTGTAAATACAGTATCAAGGATAAACAATGAATGTATGTTTAGCTTCATCACAGATTTTGTTTTAGATATTAAAATGCTATATTTCTCCTTCATGTTTTTTTTTTCTTTTTCTAGTTCAAATTAGCAATGAAAAAACACTGACACAGAAAGAGTGTTGACACAGAGAAGTAGTTCTGCAACTTTCTGACATAAATATGCTTATGCTTTAACTCTGTTTTGGGTTGATTATTCCCTTGATTCTCACTTTTTATGTTTGTTTGACACAAATATTAAGGAGGTTATTGCATTGGTATTTTCACTTTGTAAGAACTATTACAGGGACTGTGTAGACTTATAGCTAAATTGCAACCTTTACAAGAGTGTAGGATTTCATTTGCCATCTATTTACCTGATCTAAACCCCATCTCTGTTTTATCTATTGATTTAATGAAAGTAAATACAAATCTGTAATCTTCACTTTCTAGCACAACAGAAATTTATTTAGAATTAGCATTACCAGAATGTAAAAAAATAGGCAACAAAAATTGTTCATAAAATAATAAACAAGAAGTTCATTCTTAAGGTCATATATCAGGATTCTTTTCCAAAGCATCTCTGAGAAAAGGTGAACAAGTCCCCAAAGATAAAAAAATACCAACATAAAAGACGTCTATCATTTCCTGGTCTTAGTAAGAAGTGAAATGAAATCAGATAATTCCTGAATTTGTCACACTGCTTCATTTTAGTAATGCTCGCAATAAGGTATTTTAACTCCTAAGTAAAATAGAAGGGTTTGTTTGATTATTTATTTATTTCAGACAAGTACAATATCAAATTGTTGTCTTGCATGCAGGTATTTGATTTGTGTGGCCAGATTTTGGTAGCAGGGAGGCTACAGGACTGGCTTCTGTGAGAAGCTGCTGGGAGTTTCCTGCACGTCCAGCCGAGCCAATGCCAGCTGGCTCCAGGACAGACACACCACTGACCAAGGCTGAGCCAATCAGGAATGGCAGTAATGCCTCTGTGATAACATATTTAAGAAAGTGAAAAAAAAGAAAGTTATTGGGCAGATGAAATTCCAGGCAGAGAAGAGTGGAATGAGAATATATATGAACAACAATGCAGACACCAAGGTCAGTGGAGAATGAGAGTGAGGAGGTGCTCCAAGTGCCAGAGATGAGGTTCCCCTGCTGCCCTTGATGAAGACCATGGCAGAGCAGACTGGTCCCCTGAAGCCCATGGAGGATCACAAGGATGCAGAGATACACCTGCAGCCCATGGAGGAGACCTATGCTGAAGCAGGTGGATGCCCGAAAGAGGCCGTGACCCTGTGGGAAGCCCATGCCAGGACAGGGTCCTGGCAGGGACCTGCTGACCAGTGGAGAGAGGAGCCCATGCTGGAGGTTTTCCTGGTAGAACTTGTGGCCATGTGGGAAACTCACATTGGAGCAGGCTGAGCCTGAAGGAAGGCAATCTCTGGAAAAGCGATCCATATTGTAGCAGTTTGCGAAGAACTGTTGCCCACGGGATGGACTCACACTGGAGAAGTTTATGAAGGAGTTTCCTGTGTGAGGGAGGTCACACTGGAGCAGGGGAAGGGCTCCACTCTCTGAGCAGTGACAGAAACAACCTGTGGTGAATTGACTGCAAACCCTATTCTCTGTCTCCCTGTGCCATTGGGGGAGGGAGGGGGAGGGCGGAAGGGAAGGGGCACAGGGGAAGGGGGGGGGGGGGGCGCTAGTGGAGGGGAGGGGCAGGAGGTGGAACATGAGAAGGAGGAAGGGGCACAGAGAAAGTGTTTTTAAGTTTTATTTTACTGCTCATTATCCCGCTCTGATCCTGTCAGTAAAAAATGTATTTATTATCCCTACTTCAAGTCTGGTTTGTTCAAGTCTGTTACCATGGCTGTAATTGGTGAGTGATCTCTTCCAGTCCTTATCTCAAGTCATGAACCTTTGTTACATTTTCTCTCCTCTGTTCATTTGCAGAGGGGAGTGACAGAGTGACTTTGCTGGGTACCTGGCATCCACCCAGGGTCAACCCACTACAGTGCAGTAGCAAAATTCCATGGACAAAGCAGAGGTATTTTGATTTTCAGAAGTCACATAGCTGGTATTTTGTTTGCTGTTCAGACTTTTTGCAGGGGACCAGTTCAGCCAACTACTTCAATTTCCACATTTCTGAGTAGCAAATCTCCCACATCAAGATATATTTTTACTTACTAAAAGTAAGTTTTCACGAGCACAGATGAAAAAATTATGCTAAAACCAACTCACGTACTATTTTTTCCAAAACCCTTTTTCTATTTAGATTAATAAATATACTTCATAGAATTTCCTCAGTAAGATTCACTCTTAAAATGAGAAAACATTATTGTTTTAGCCTAGCATTTCTACTTTTAAGTGTTATGACCTCACATGATAGCTCTCCCACTTTTCAAAAATACTTTGTCTTTAATAAGTTGCTTTGGTTTGTTTTTTGTTTGTTTCTTTGTTTTCTTCTTTGCTTTGTTGGTGGTTTCTTTGGATTTTTGTTTGGGGTTTTAGGGGGGAGAGAGTGGGGGATTTGAGTAGGAGATGAAAGACTAATATTACTGGGCTTTTTTTTCTTTTTTTTTCATTATTATTCTGAAAATTTTGAAGATTAAAATACTTACATTTTTTAAAAAATATAAATATTAGAATTCTTGTTCATGAAACATACTTCTCTGAGTTCTCTTTTTGACATGTGAATGCTTAATTCCAGAGAGTGGAGAAGAGAAAGAAATTGGGTGGAGGCTGGAGAGGTGAGAGATTGTGAAGGCATCCCCTTATCCCTGGCTAAGACATCAATTTCCTTCTGTTTCTTTGGACGAGTTCAGGAACTAGTGGAAGTCAAGACCTATGTATGGATGAATGAAAATGGCAGCAGCTATAGAGACAGGATTAAAGATTTGCCCAGAACTTTAAATAGTGGTGAACTGGAAAAAAATTTTCCTTTGGCTAAAGCTGTATCAGAAATCTGGTCAAATGAAGGAAGGAATAGGTCTACAGTAAACTAAAGATAACAATTTTTTTTTCAGGTTTGGACACCTTTACTGGACAACATTACAATTTACTGCCTTCAACAATAGCTAAGTCCCTATGGGAAGAATAAAAAGAGTACTCAAAAAGTTGTTCCCCTCACTGAACAGATGCAGCATATGCCTGAGGATAAAAAGTCCTCATGCTGCTTCCAACCTGCTTCTCAAACTTGAAAGATTGATTCAAGGCAATATGAGAGGATAATTCTTCCTCTGAGTTCTTTCATTTCGTAGTATCTCTGCAGGGACTTCCAATAAAAGAGTCAAATTATTGCAGTGTTTTCTGTGAAGCAGAAACTTATCTTTTGCCTACCTACTAGAAGACACAGCAGTCAATTCAGCTCACTAAAAGGAGCTAGCTGCACTAGCTGCTGTCCAACATCAACGAAATAACTCAGAAAAGAAGGGGCAGTTCCCACAGCTCAATACTACTTCTTGAGTGTTTTGTCTCCTTGGAAGTGCATAGTAAGGTAATAAATTTAAGTAAAAAAAAAAAAAAGGTAAACCAAAAATGGGCCATGACCCCTGATTTCCTCTTCTCTTTACTAAAAATGTCACCACAGTTGCTAACAGTGCATAACTGTATCTATAGCCACAGCATTTTTGTGTAATCAATTGGCCCCAAATGTAAACAGTGGCTGTTGGCAGTTGGAGACTAGCATCTGTAGGGGATGGAAACACAACTGATTTGTTGTCTTGGCATATTTGTTGCTTGCTAGAGGGTCAGAGAAACTGCTAATGCTCATTCAGTCTGCAAGCTATTATCCTTTGTTGCTCATCCATACCAAGACAAATGCTGCTATTGGAGAGACCTTTAACTTATGATGAGTGATACCAAGGCCCTTGGGATGATAATGAAGAGCATGAGAATGCTCTTGATCTTGCTGGTAAAAGAGAAAAACTTAGTTAAAAGTGTACTTGAGGAAAACCCTGCTGCACGGCTGGTGCTGAAGCAGAACTTTATATTTTAAGACTATGGAATAATTTCTGAAAAATAAGAACTACTGGTGAGAAAAAGGCATGAGAAAGACAATAAATGGGTTAAGACCATTGTTTCTTTCTTCTTTTTTTTTTTTTTATTTTTCCCCAGTGGATTTGTTAACCTAGTGAGGAGGGCTTTAAACTAGATTAATCTGAGCATGGTAACATGAACCCAAAAGACATGGAGACAAAAGAAGGTACTCCTCAGGGCTCAGTATAATGCAAAATGTTCTCCTGCTCCTGCTGTGAAAGCTGCATCCCTAAGTGACTATTGCATTTGCCTGTATGCAAAGTCATGAAGCCTGGGAAAAAAACCAAGATGATCTTAGAAGCCTGTGCACAGTTGCAGAGATATTATTTTACTGAAGTTTAAAAGAGATAATGTAATAGCACTATCCTCTCACCCCAAGTTGCACAAGGAGAGGCTTAGATTGGATTTGAGGAAAAAAAATCTTCACAGAAAGGGTATTCAAGCATTAAAACAGGCTGCCGAGGAAAGTAGTTGAGTCACTATTCTTGGAGTTTTATGAAAGAAGTGTAGATGTGGTGGGGACATAATTTAATGGTGGACTTGGCAGTGCTCAGTTAATGGTTGGACTTGATCTTAAAGTCTTTCCCAGTCTAAAGAATTCCATAATTCTATGAATGGAGGTTTCCGTGGTTTGATTCAGACTTTTTAGGAAAGACAGAGAAGATAGGATGGAAGGGTTACACTCTAGGCAAAAGGAGTGCTTTGTGTCCAAACAAGTGAAGAGTTGCCTGAGATCTTATGGCTAGTGATCAGAAAGCAGATGAAAACAGGAGATATCATGGTAGGTGTTATGGATCAAGAAGTAGACAAGCCTTGTTACAATTGGAGGAAGCCTCATAATTACAGGCACTGGTACTGGTGGGGACCTGAACCACATTGCTAATGTTTGAAAGGGCAACATGGTGATGTGATTCAGAATTCTGGTGTATGTTGATGAGACAGAGGATCAACAAACCAACTGTCCCCTGTTGGTTACTTATGATTTCGGAAGAATCGGTCAGAGCTGTTAAGGCTGGATGCAATATTGGCAGAAGAAACTTCAAGACTGTGAAGTTTAAAATCCTGAGAGAAGCAAGCAAGACTAACAGTAGAATTACAGCCCTGGACTTGAAGAGAACACATATTGGCTTGTTAAGAAGCTGATTGGCAGGGTCCTGTAGGAGACTGTCCTGAAGGGCAAAGAGGCCCAGGAGAACTACTTGATATTCAAACTTACCTCCTGAAGCACAAGAACAGTCTGTTTCAACTTGCAGAGAGTTACAGCCACAGCAGAATGCCAGAATTGATGAACAAGAAGCTCCCAGCTGAGGTCAAATAAAAACAGGAAGTATGCAGAAGGTACAAGGAGGCATGAGATACCAAGAAGGAATACAGAGACTTTGTCTGAGCATGTAGGATTGGAGTAAGGAAAGAAAAACCTCAGAGTTGCAACTCACACAGAATGTGTAGGACAGTGAGGGTTTCTATAATACATAGTAAACAAAGGGAAAGATAAGAAAATGTAGTCCTGCTGCACATTGGAGTCAGATGGCTTTTGATAGTAGCTACCTGGTGAACAGAGGAAGAACAGTGCATGTGGATGACTGACTGTGAAGCCATTTACTAGGGACCGTCTTGAATGGCTGGTACCAGGGCCAACATGGCCAGTGTCTTTAACAATACAGGTGGCTGGATAGAATGCTCTCTCTGCAAATCAAAAATTAATAGGACCACCAAATTTTCTGGAGGTCAGAATCTCAGAAAGACAGAATAATGAGCTGACTTTCTTCAGTTCAACAAAACAAAATATTACGTCCTCCATATGGAATGTAATAATCCCAAGTGATAATTAAAGGCTGGACACTGACTAGCTGGAAAGCAGATTTTCAGGAAAGCACTTGGCTGTTTTTATCAAGAAATTGAACTTGAGCTGGCTGTACCTCCTTAAGTGAAAGAAGGCCAGCTACACACTGGGCTCTTAGCAAGGTCAGCCAGTGATTCTTTCCCTCTATTCAGCACTTTCAAGACACTCCATCTAGAGTACTGTGACCAGTTTTGAGCCCCGCAGTAAAACAAAGATATTAACATACTAAAATTCAGTGGTGAACCACAGAGGTGGGCAGGTATGGGAGCAACATAACAACAAGTAGTGGCTGAATTGTTCTTTTTCTACTGACATCTGATCCTGTCAGATCTCGGAAGCTAAGCAGGGTCAGCCCCGGATTAGTACTTGGATGGGAGACCTCCTGGGAAATGCCAGGTGCTGTAGGTTCTAGTCCTGAGGACTTCAATGTCACTGTCCAAGCTCGCTCAGCCGTGGCAGATGAACCTCAGGACTTAAACAGTGGGACCAGTTCTGCGCACGCTGAGCCTCACCTAAAAAATCCACTGTGCGGGATGGAAGGGCACACCCAAGCCGAGCCACACACACACACACACACACACACACACACACACACACACACACACTTCTGTTTGAAGAGAAGGCAGAATCTTATTTCTGTCTACTGCTAATGGGCGGTTGTAAAGACAGAGCCAGATAAAAGATACATAGTAACAGATCTAGGCACATATTGCAGAAGGGGAAGTTTAAATTAGTTGCTAGTATTGTTTTCCCATTTTTATTTTTTTAACTGTTAAGATTACCAAACACCAGAAAAAGGGCACAGACAGACTGTGGAGTCCCCATCCTGGACATACTCAAAAGCTGACTGGACACAGCCCTAGTAATCTGTTCTGCATTAGTTCTGTGAGTGAAAAGTTAGCCTAGATGATCTCCAGAGGAGACTCCCAATATCCTTTATTCTATTCTAAGATTAACTACTAAAATAAAACTGAATCCTCACCTGTCATTAGTAAGAACCCTATACTGAAAGATACTGGTTTCTGTAGGGTCCTGGTCTGGAATTTTATGGAAAAAAAAAAGAAAATAATTGTTTTGGACATTAACATCACCTTAACTTTAGAGTCTTAATATAAAAAACTAAGTTGCCCTATTCTCCACAAAAAACTCAATTAATAGAACTAACTGCTTACAAATTGTAATTTTTCTTGATGGTTAACAGCTTCTGGAGACAATTTTGATCTCCAGAATAGAAGATGGATAAATTCAAATGTAATGGGTTTGAGTCATTTTTCTTTCTTTATTCATCTAAGGTGGCTGAGACATTGATTGTAGAACCGTAACGCTAGGTCCATGTTCATCCATTATAGACCAGAACAACAATGTTCAAAGGAAGTTGGAAAAATCACCTATCCCTGCCTTCTCTAGAGGGACTTAAGTACATGTAGTTATTGTAGTTGTAGTTGTATACTGTGCTGCTCATACAGTATTATTTTTACTTGCAGCTCTATTATCTGTAGCAACTGAATGGTTTTAGCCAGCAAAAATGTTTTGCATCTTATGTTAGCTCTGTTAGCTGGATTTTATTTAGCCATTACAGTATCAATTAGAGGCATTCTTAATTCCAATTCCTAATGTAAGTAGAATGAGCTCAAATTTAGTGCAAACTATTTTATAATTTGATAGATAAAACCCATCCAATTTAAAGAAGAGTCCTCAAATGGGAAATTTAACAACAGCAGAACCAAGTTTTTTACCATCCGAAGAAACTGAGGAGTCAGGATTCCACCTCACCCCTCTCCTTTGCTAAGACTCTGTTATTAATGCTGCCTATGCTCTCTGATTAGATCTGTTCTCACCCTTGAATGGAACACTGAGTAATGTGGTCTAGCAAAAGTTTTCCCTGCCCAAAGCAGGAAGGCTGGAACTAGAAAACCTTTGACGACCCTTCCAACGCAAGCCATTCAATGATTTCCTGATTCTAATCTCTATTGGCTATTGATAATAAAGCTTACATTTAATTATTCTGAAATATAAGTTTTCTATATAATTACAAATAACTATAATTTATCAAAAACTTATGGTATGTGTGACAGAATACTGTGTAATAAACACATGAATAACATTTCTTAAAGAACAGTTACAAAAGTATGATATTCAGGTATAAAAGAAATACCTGATGAAGTTAAAATTCTGGAATAAGTATTTTACCTAAAAGTCTGATCATTTTTGAATACACTGAGTCATTAATACCTATCAACGTAAAAGAGTGCAGAAATTTAAAGGAGAAGTGAAACTCATCAGCCAGTTTTATAAGTCTCATTTTTAACTTCATCCATAAGATACTAACCACTTTCCATCTTAAAATGCCATTCCTTTTGAAATAAAGGCTGCACAAACTTTTATCCAATGATATGGAAGGATGGGCTCTGACTGTCTGATGAAGATATTTTCTGATATTTTTGTTTTAACTTCAAAGATCCCATGCACAGCAACAGTGCATAAGATAACATTGGCTGACATGTGAAATATTTCTACAAAGGAGACTCAGGCACAACTACCAATACACTTTCACAGTAACCAAAGTAATTGTGATTCTTGTGTCTGTTTATCTCTCAGTAGGTGATAAATTACTGTTCTGAACATTTCAATCTTTCTGTGTCATTTATTAACAGGCCCTCAGATACTACACCTGGGAGACAACATCAGGTAATTTAATTGTCTCTTGCATAGCATAAATTATATTATGTGACCAATTTATTTTGTTATTGAATCTTCTAATATGTGTTTGGGTAAGACACTTCTTTCAGAAAGGAAACAAACTAACTCAAAAGCACCAAAAATCATCCACTTTCTCTCATAGTTTGCTACAAAGACCCATCATCCTCCTTTCTAAATAGAAACGCTTTCTATCTCGTAACAAGTTTTGAGCTTCATAAGAATGCTACTGTGTCCTCTATGCATTTGATCTTCTCTCACACTCCCTGGGAAAAGCTTAATTAATATTGCAAAAATTTGAAGGTCAAACTTTCATTTATAAATGATATTTAAAAGTCAGTGCCATTGCCAACATCTTGCAGAGTGCCAGGTGGACCTCCTTTTGTGTTATCTGGAGAAACCTTTCCATCACACATATTTCTCTCATTGCTATAAAGGGTTTTCAGCTGATATCTCTATAGCCGACTTTGCATCCTCTAGGCTGTAAAATATAACACATGTGAAGAATAGATTTTTCTAGTTTCCTTACTAAACTTTCAACACACCCTCCACCACTAGCTGTCAGAGAAAATAATCTGATTAGAAGGTGCAAACTCACCTAAATTGAAATGATGATATTAAAATAATTATAGTTTGAGAGTTTGGGTACTACATAATGCAGTTTCACAGTGAAAGGCAGCTTCCATGTTCTAAGCGATGGACATGTCCCCTATGGCAAAACTTTATCACTTCAGATCTACTAATCAGCCAGGGACAGAGTCCTGACAGGCAGTTTCTTTTGCACCTGCAGAGAAATCAGCCAGCAGAATGGCTAGGACAAGAGGATATGCAGTTTGCAATAGCTGCAGTTTACGTTGATTTATAGGTAATTTTTCTCCCATTCACTGTGTGTGATTTTAAATTTTCATTAAAAGGCAAAGATGCAAAGTTTGATTTTGTTGAGTTAATCCATTTAGAAATGACATTTTAAGGCTTAACTTTGAATCTGTAGCATTTTACATAATGTAAAAAAAAAAGTGCAAATTGACATCCATACCTTTTACTGTCTTCATCTGCAGTATTAATAATCTCATACTTTCTAAAAAGTCCTTTTTGTGTATTACTCCTAGCAACATAATTCTGTGGGCTCATGGGTTTCCAAATAAATGTCACCTCTTGCTGAAACACCTGCTTCTGAGAACATGTTCAAGCTGTTACGCTACTATTAGCCTGAAAAGATGCTTATTGTAACTGATCTCGCTTTGTCTTCCCATTTAGGAATTATAACTTTTCTTCTTCACATAACTTTTCCCTGACATTCTTTTTTTTTTTTTAAAATCACATGGTTTTCAGGTGTCTGCAGCTAGGCCTGGGTCACTAGGTTTACTGAACAATTTAGCAACAAATTTAAATTATCAAATTAAATGCCAAAATAGAGATAGAAAAAAAATTTTCTCCTCTTTGCCATAGGCATGATGATAATAGACTGATGACTGTGAAAAAGGTCTTTTTTTGGGGGGGGAGTCTGGAGCTAAACTTAAACTAAGTAACATGCTGTAATACTTCACAGTTTCAAAAAAAGTAAAAGCAAATACTACAGCATAAACCATCTGGATCAGCTTGGATCAAATGGTAAGTTTGGCTCCTGATATTGGCAACATTAACAAATTGTTTTCTTGTTACTGGCTTTGAAAAGAAAATCACTGTAAATAAAGCATAAAAAATAAAAGCTGACCAAAGGGATAGATAACAAGTGAAAATGGACACAGAGAATTCTACCCCCATCTGCAGATATTCTACAATGAAAAAGATTATAACTTCATGAGTGTGTTAACATCTGTAAATTCTTCACTCAATTTTAGGAAAAAATGCGTCATTAGAAATATTTGTGAAATACTCTCCTTTAATGATAAATGTCACAAGTAAAACAGTGAGTTAATTAACAGCTATCTGACAGCTCATTAAAAATCAGCACAATGATATTGATATGAGGTTACAAAACCATAAGCATGCCTCTGCATGTGATCATTTCCCTCCCCCCTTCTTCCTTCCCTCTGTTCCTTCTTCCTGACTTTTATACTTTCTTCTTAATTTACATGAAAGATTTCTGAGATTTAAGGAACAATAATATACATAATTTCAGTAAATCGGTCTTTGCAAATTTATATGTTTCTACCACCAATGCTAACATATTTAATGTCAGCTTCTGATAGATGAAGACAAAAAAGCATATGGTAGTAAATGTGACCTTGGCAGATACCAGAATCAATAGTAAAGAAATTTTTAAGTTACTAAGATTTTGAAGGATTGCTGTCATACTCTCACTCCTAAAATCCCAGCAAATAAAAAGCTGCTCACAACATGATATGTGAACCGCCTCTCAAGGTTCATAAAACTAGCCAAAACATTTGCATTATTATTACTAAAGTTTTAGGCTGGTGTTTTGTGTTTTATTTTTTTCTATCCAATTTCCATCTAGATTGCATGAAAAAATTATGAAAATACAGAGAATTTTATTAACGCTTACAAAATATTTCATGTTTTGGAAAAGGATTTTGCTTTGTCTTATCCAGCTACACTTAGCACCTGCTCAATATTTTTAAGATTCTGGGCACATTCATCTTCTCCCGAAACTCGCTCATTTATTAACTCGCTGACTTCAGTTCCAGATGCTAAAGCTAGATGGATTTAGAGCATCTACTCAGTTCTGTTCCATGATCGATCTATTCATCATAGTAGTTGGAAATGAGGTTTGGAAGATGAATAAGTGCCTTGCTTATATGATTAATTTGTATATAGTGCTGCCTAATATATAACACGTAGCTAATCTGTATACAGTTTTGCCTTTTATACAGTACATTCACATATTTTAGGCAAAATACACAAATATTTAGAGATCTCTAACAGGCTTCCCCGTGTTCAATAACTTGCTAACAAAGCTGTTACAATGACTACAAAAACTAATGAGAAAATTTAACAATAGTATTTCATACATCTTATGTGTAATATATGCAGTTGTGTATGTGTGTGTATGCATACACAGCAAATTGTAGTATTTTTGCAACTGAGTTACTGAAGTTTGCTGACTTACTGTGGTTTCTGTGTTTAGCATTATCTCATTTGGGTTAGTGAGAAGGTTTGAGAATGGAAAATGCACATACTTCCAACAAACTACATTGCTTTGCTTGAGAGATGGCATGGTTTAGCTCCATGCAATTATATAGAGGGTTCTACTGATAATCTTTCTGGTTTTGAAGTTTGGTAATTAATGCTTTCTGTACTTCAATGCATAAATTAAAAAAAATAATAACCCCCCCAAAACTAACAGAATAGCTGCATGCCCCTACAGAGTGAGGGTCAAAGTGACTTATTTGAAAAGTATATCAGAGAAGACACTTTGAAAAAAAAACAAAACCACCTTTTGCCTGGCTTACTCATTCACAACCAAATTTATACTGAATTTTCTTTCTTTCAAACATCTTTTTAAAGTACAAATTAGCTACAGCATTCAAAAAAAAAAACCTTTTATGATAACTATAATTAAGTTGGTAACTCTCCAGAAAAAATCAGAATGCCCTAAAGAGAGTTAGGAAAAGTCATCTCAAAATAATTCTCTATTTTTTTCAAAAATATTCTATGATTTTTCTTCTTCATCCAGATATGCTATGATTTACCAGAGTAGCACAGAGTAGCACAGAATAGCACAGCAGGAGTTTGTGCTAAGTGCTATCTTTCCTAATATTTTTAGCAGGCTTAAACAAGTTTCTCCAAGTAGTGTCTGCGTAACCAAAATCAAAAAGAACACTCAATAAATTTAAAAGTATTAAATCAGGCAAATACATTTACAAAGAACTGGAGCCAGTGGGTTGGCTCTTTTTATATGAGATGTCTGAATTATGTTGACAATCTAATAATGCGCCTGAGTAGCTAAAGGCTGATACAGGCCTGCAGGAGCTGGTAATGTTGCTGTAACATCTTATAACATTAAGGACATCATGGAGATAAATGAGACTAATGTAGTCTGAAAATGAACATCTCCCTTGGTTTAAAAAATAAGTTAACTATAAAAATAAATATTGTGCATTTACCATTTATATCTAGAATCTTGCATGCAATTTATACATATTGCTTTATAGAAGTTACTGAGCTAAATATTATAGTAAAATATTCCTTTTTGAAGCAAAAAAATATAATTAGCAGAGGTGAAAAGTACCATTTTTTCTTGTTATCAAAGCATAGCTATTACTTTAAGGAAAATCATAAAAGTGACATTATACAGCAGAATTAATGAAGTGTGGGTGGAAAATCAGCTGAGTTGACATGCAAAATGAGACACTTCAGGACTGTCTGTGCTTGTAAATGAAATGCAGTCAAAATATTACTCTATGCGCAATCTCATAAAGAAACTGAAAAACTTATCCAATTTGGGGCTGAAACATTTATTAAACTAGAATGATTATTATTAAGCATTGTCATCTCTTTCCCTGTTGTTTTTTCTTTCCCCCAGCTACAAAGGAGCTTAATTCCAATAAAATATTTGTTATAAATAACTCACACATTTATGATACAACATTTTTTATTATGATTCCCACCAACAAATTATAACTTACAGTTTGTCAGGATTCTGGATAAATGTTGTTAGGAACTAGCTAATAAGCTAGAGATTATTTACATTGTGTCATTCATCTTTTTAAATATAATACCACATGGCTCACTATTAGTATCTGTTTTCAGAATCCCATGCCAACTACTATGCTTCATTAGAAAAAGTAACAGGAAAGAGAAATTAAAGAAGCATAAAATGCAGAAGCAGAGCTTGGTAATTTTCACTAGTTCAGGTAAAACAATCCTGAACACACCATCACAGAACCACAGAAGCGCAAAGGCTAGAAAGTACCTCCAGAGATCATCTGGTCCAACACCCCTGCCCAAATAAGGTCAGTCATCTACAAGAAGCTGTTTAAGTTCACAACCAGTTGGGTTGTGAATATTTCTTAGGAAGGAAAATCCATAACCTCTCTAGATGCTCCAGTAAATTACAGTAAAAAAGGCTGGGGTGTTCTATTCAAAGATATGTTTGAATAGAATTCCCTGTATTTAAGTTCCTGTCTGTTGTCTCTCATCCTGTAACAGGATACCACAGGAAGAGTCTGGCTGCATATTCTTTAATCCCTGTCAGCTCCAATGATGTTTGTTTTCATACTTATATTCCTTATATCTCATCAGTAACGAGGCCAGGGCACAGAGATGGATCAGGAAAACAGGGGGGAAATAATAGCTTAATTATTCAGATTAAATATAAGGAATAGCGAGAGTCATATACTGCCTGAATTAAAAGAATCTCTCCTTTTTTTATTAGCGTTTTTACCCTTCAAAGTCTTTGGAAGTGTCACAGGCTAAGGGAAAAATTGTTATGGTTCCTTTTTCATGAGTTACTGCTGCATATTGTATTGTTTTAATAGCTGTCTCCCAATGAAGGCCTTGACCAACCAATGTGGCAAGTCAGCTTCTCACTACCTAGGACTGCACTATAAATAATTTTCTTTGGGTGAACTAATACACAAATTACACTGGAATTGTTTGTGTGTTTGTGTCTGTGCAACTCTTTCGTGTACAAGAGTAGAGTCAGTATGAAACTCAAGAGGTGCTTGTATTTGCTGTTCTTGCAAAATAATATAAAATCACTGGGCTGAAATTAAAGTTGAGAAAAGGAATAAGGAGATAGGTAGCACTGTGAAGATGGTTGTTGCTGTTGAAAGTTGTAGTTGGCTTACACATCATGTTTTATTGCTATAGAATGAAACAGAGGAAAAAAAATGAATAAAAAAGTCATAATATATATAGGGTCATTGACAAAGACCAAACATGGCAAAACTGTATGAATCTTATCAGTATGATGAGGAAGTATAATAGGATATAGTCTTGACTATTGAATTAGGGAGAAAGGAATTGCATGCTGGCATACCAACATGTTCCTAAAATCAGCTGTTTTCCAGCAGCCTGCAGGAAAGAGATGAATGAAGAATATTTCATTGCTTTTAAAAGAAAGTAGTAATGCAGCTTGCTTGCCTGAATAAAAGAGAAGAAAAAATTTATCCTATCCTCCTTCCACACTTGAGTCAGATTGTATATCTTGTTCTTGTATATCTTGCACTGAACTGTACCCTTGTTCATCACTTCTGTGATGAAGTAGTATACTCAAATTCTAGGCTGTTCCAAGATATAAACTCACAGGAGAGGTTTACGCTACTGTTTTCAAATACTGACATTGAATTTTATACTACTGATCTTTTACCCCATCTTTTTTATGCTTTAAATCATATCTGTTTTAGCAATTATCCCAAAATACATACCACCAACTAAATTTGTTAGCACATACATATTCGACATATCTGTCTCCCTGACTAAGATATTGAAGAAGTTGTAGTTTAATACAGATTGCTGTGAAACTTTTTGTAATCTTTCTGCCTCTTGTTTATTTCCTTTTCTAGCACATCCCAAAAACCCCTGAAGTTTCTTCTATACTGAGTTCCCCATCCTTTCTTTAATGCTTCCACTAAATCACAGTTTCTCCAATTATATTCCCTTGTGACATCCTCTTCTTTGAATCTATGCAAATTTGGAGAGCAAATTTGCCTCCTATCACATAGAGTATTGTTTTTATTAGTAACATTTCTTCTGGAATATGTATCTTTAGAAGCTGAAGTCTACCATAATAAGGAGGGCTCTTGAGGCTAGTAGTATTTCTGACAATATTTCAGTTTTCTGTCACAAATAAGAGTTTATAGAATATTTCTACAACTATACTTCCTTCCTATTCTTCCCTAGAGAGATTTAAAACTGCCTTCTGTTTTACTGATGCTAAGTACTTGGGTTTTATTGATGCCTAAATGTCATAGAGTCCTAGTATTTTTACCTTCACTTCTGTCTTCCTTGAAAGGATATATATGTATTGCTACTCTATTTCATTCCTGATTTTATTGGGGTTTGTTTGCTTTGGGGTTTTGTTTGTTTTTTAATTTTTGTTTTGGTTTTTTCCCCCTTCCATTCACCTGTAATCAACTTAAATGTCTGATGTGATATTTTCATCCAGCAACTCAAATGTCAACATTTTGTAGTCTTGAGACACAGACAAAAGAAATAATTTAGCTTCTGTTCTTTTCCCAAGTGACTAGGATCTTAAACCACTAAAATATTAAATTCCTTGCCAACACCTTCTTTAACTATGCTGTGGTTAAAGTCCAACTAGTTTATAGCTTTGAATGCATCTTTTACATCTGGAAGGCACAGTGTTCTGCTAAACATTTAAGAGCCATTGTTTCACAGGATTATAGTCAACTCCCTAAAAGGTGCTGAATTTTTCTCGAAGTTAAACTTAATGAACAAGAATATGACTACAGATAGAGGATAATGCATCTTTCAATCCACTTCATTGTTCTTTTCATAGACTTCAAATTTCATTGGGGCACAGTGGATTTACATGCCTTGATAAAGATCACAAATATGATCCTTTTTCAAAATCTATATCCTAAACAAATTTGAGCCGTTATGCAATATTTCTAAGCAATAGAGTTTCCAAACACATAGTTTAAGGAGGATGACAATTTGAGTCCCATTATTATATTAGTTTCAAATGTACATAATGCCAGTTTGTTTCTTGCCTTTATATAAGCAGTTAAGTTCCTTCTTGTGGTAGTTTTAGCTTTAGTCAGCACAGGTCCCCATTTAGGCCTCAGTTTTTAGCAGGCTTCAAAGGCTGTGACACAGATTAGAGGGGACAGGCATCATCTGACTTAAGCAGCCAAAGAGGTATTTCATATCATCTGACATCATCAGGAAGTGTCGGGTAGTATAACAAGCAAGGGGGGAGGAGTCTCGGCCCCTTTTCGGTCCATGCTTCTGACCAGGACGGTTCCCGCTCCCTGACTGCTGATATCAGGCCCTGCTGCCTGTCCGTGCGGCTGTTTACCCGGGGACGTGAGCACATTCCTGTTAATTCGTCTTTCCCTCTTGCTGGGAGGTTTCCTTTGGGGAGGAGATTTGGTTGGTTTGGAGTTTCACCTGTTAGCTGGGGCGACCTCGGTGAGCCTGTTGTTGTTTCCTGTCACTATGTGCTATTTCATATTCTGTGTTAAGCTCTCCTCTTCTCTGTATAAATATAAAAACCTCACTGTGTTTAAAGCCTCATTTCTGCTGTTTTCCCTCACTCTCCTGCTCTGGGAGTGGACTTTTTGACTGGGTACCAGGCAGTTGGCATTTTGCCGGCTCAAACTATAACACTTCTGCATACAAAAAAATAGGATTAAAGTTGTTTTGATTGAGGAATATTATGATAAAGAAAAATATATTCTTTAGATAATTATATTACTAAAATGATTTTTATATCATTAGTAGTGACACAGTGTGCCAAAAGAAAGTAGACTGTAATATCCTTCAGAAAATAAACCAGGCCTACTTTTTCTTCTTGATTATTTGGGAGTTTTATTTCTCATATAGATAACATGACAGAAATCAATGCCTAAGCAGACAATGTTTCCGATCTGTGCAATAAAAAGAGATGTTATATTTGCTTTACAGGAACACTATTAGGACAACATGTCTCCAGAATAAGTTAATTATACCTGGCAATTGTAAAAATAAAGAAATATTTTGAAGAAAATGTATGAAAACATAACAATGAAAGCATTATTTTGAAAAATAATACTAAGCTATTTCTAAGACTTTCATCTTTGGCTGATATTGGAAGTATCAGGAAGCCAGCTATTGGCTCACCCACTTGATTTCAACTTGTAACTTGCATTAACTTGTGGAACTTTGCCCATGGTATTGTTTACTGGACTACTTGTACTCAGTTTGTGTGGCCAGGTTTCATCAGCAGTGGTACCACAGTGGTTTCTGTGAGAAGTTTCCAGAAGCTTTCCCTGGCAGAGCCAATGCCAGCCAGCTCCAGGACAGACCTGCTGCTGACCAAGGCCAAGCAAATCAGGAACCATAATAACTCCTCTGTGATAACGTATTTAAGAAGGAAACAAAATGTTATTGGGCAGACAAAAATGCAGCCAGAGAAGAGTGGAGTGAGAACATATGAAAAACAATGCAGACACCACAATAGTCGTCCATACATAAGGAGGGCGAGGAGG
The DNA here is from genome assembly GCF_047495875.1 of Pithys albifrons albifrons. Taxonomy (NCBI): domain Eukaryota; kingdom Metazoa; phylum Chordata; class Aves; order Passeriformes; family Thamnophilidae; genus Pithys; species Pithys albifrons. The sequence continues at coordinate 85,573,357 of NC_092461.1, forward strand.
TGCTCCAGGTGCCAGAGATGAGGTTCCCCTGCAGCCCTTGATGAAGACCATGGCAGAGCAGACTGGTCCCCTGAAGCCCATGGAGGATCACAAGGATGCAGAGACACACCTGCATCCCATGGAGGAGACCTATGCTGAAGCAGGTGGATGCCCGAAAGAGGCCCTGTGAGAAGACTATGCCAGAGCAGGGTCCTGGCAGGGACCTGCTGACCAGTGGAGAGAGGAGTTCACACTAGAGCAGGTTTTCCTGGTAGAACTTGTGGCCCTGTGGGGAACCCACACTGGAGCAGGCTGTGCCTGAAGGAGGGCAACCTCTGGAAAAGCGATCCATATTGTAGCAGTTTGCAAAGAACTGTTGCCCATGGGATGGACTCACACTGGAGAAGTTTATGAAGGAGTTTCCTGTGGGAGGAAGGTCACACTGGAGCAGGGGAAAGGCTAACTGTAACCTCCATTCCCTGTCTCCCTGTGCCACTGAGGCGCGGGGGGTGGGTGGGGAGTGGAGGGGCGGCGGCGGTGGTGATAAGGAGGTATAACTTAAGAAGGAGAAAGGGGCACAGAGGAAGTGGTTTTGAGTTTTATTTTACTTCTCATTATCCTGTTCTGATTCTGTCAGTAAAAAATGTAATTATTATCCCTACTTCAAGACAGTTTTGTTCAAGTCTGTTACCATGACTGTGATTGGTGAGTGATCTCTCCCAGCCAGGGTCAACCCACTACATTACTGAAGTAGTTCTGAGCTCCTGCACAGCTCAGACTTACCTCCATGATCTCTGCTATTTCTGAAATAATAGGTACAGAAGCATACATCAATATTTTGTATCCACAAAGGGATTTCATTAGTACTTGGTAACTGCAAAGAATTTTTTGGTGACCTTTTACATGTGAGCTCCAAAAAAAAAAAAAAAGGTCTTAGGTCTGGACATTTGTTTATTTTGTGCTTGTCAATTTATTTGGATTTTGTTTGGTTTTGGGGGGATTTTTAAGGGGGTTTACTTTTTATTATTATAAGTCAGGTTTCTTTGTAATGTTAACAGTTAACTGCCTAATTAAAAGGACACACCATATATCCATGCTTTCTTATAAATTTTTTTGAACATTGATAAAACTTGTGTTACAGATTTCTTAACTGGTAATTACATTATAGTCAGGTACAGATCCAAAGAGCTCTAAAATCTTCTATTTCAAAGTTAATTTCCCACTCAGGGTAGCATTAAGCCTTCAGAAGAGTTCAGACTTGAGGTTCAAGGATTTAGTTGGACTTCAGAACCTGAAAACAGAAGCATTGTAAGCTTTCAGTTGTTCTCTTTAAACTAGATAAAACTGGCTGAAAACAATAAAATGCTTTGATGAAGCAACAGCTATTGCTGAAACCATATCCTGGGGTGTAAAACTGTTAAAGTATCAATGAATACTGAAGTTCAGGGATTTCTGTCAGTTCCTACCAGCTTAAGATCTGGCATGGATGCAGTTATACATTTTGTCCATATAATCCTGCATTTGAATCATGTTATTCTTCAAGTAAAGGCTGTTTAATTTTTTTAATCTGCATGCATTTTTTCCCCTACAAAATATTTAGTAAACAAAATTAAGGTAAAATTTCTGAAGCCATATGACTTGAATATATTTGCCTTACTGCAATTTGCATGTTGTTGATATACATCCCATACCTACATGTTAACTCCAGAAAACTGTAGATGGAAAGCAATTTTTTCTTTCTTTTTTAAGACTAAATGATGCAAGTGTGTTTGATGGAGCAGCATGTTGGCTGGTGATGGAACTAGATTGTGTTGACCTTGTTTTGATTCTGTCTGTCTACCAAATCAAACCTTTTGTTTAAGCTGTCATTCTAAGGATTCACAGGATGCTGCAGACTAATCTTTTTCAATTTCCATAACAGCAGCACTGTGAAATTCCCCCCAAGCCATAATGGCTGTGCTGCTAGAAGCTGCACAAAAAAACCTCTGAGTAAGACTGATTCTTCTTCCATGCAGGTTGAAGGGAATCTGAATGGCTACACAAAGAATGGCAGTGGCTCATCTGTAAGTGGCAAAAGAAAGGTGAAGCAGGATTAAATAGAACATATTTAACAACAGACTCATTCAGCTCCCTTTCTACTGCTGCAAGACATCAGTGTTTTGCAGGCACAGTGGCACAGATAGCAAAGAGGTTATTCTATATTGTTTGTTTCTGGTGTTTGAGCAGAGTGGATTTCCTTGAGAGCAGTTTTTCAGTTTCTTCAGGGATCACTTAGCTGATTCTGAACTGACAGCTCTCTTGTTAGCAGAATCATCCCTGGAGGGACAAGCACGACTGTTCTTTTCTTGAGTTTTTGGTGATGTCCTTCTGGTAAGTACTCAGGCTGCGGCTTATATATAGCAGAGCTGGGGCTTCCTTGCATAGCAGAAGCCACCTGCGTGTGAGCATACTGACTTCTAAGTATTTTTATTGATACTAAAGCTTTTTTATAAAAAAAAATCAGATTATTGTCTTTATTATTCTTCTATGCACTGTTCTGGCAGAGAGAGTGAAGGACCCTTCTGGAGACAGAGAGAAATAGTTCATAACTGATAATTTATAAGGGAAAATGTAAGTAATCTCGGGGGGTAGGAGATGGAAAAGTGATAAATTTCCAAGATTTGTATCAGAGCTCCTCTCTAGTGCTCCTATATTTTCTACTCCTGCTGTGGTGCAATGCAGGTGAAAGATGCTTTTTGATCAGGTAATTGGGTTAAGGGAACATCCAGTTATGATAACTGAATTATTTCTTGTGGTTTTGTCTGCCTACCCTCCTTGAAAAAAAGGCATCTGTCTTAAATGCGATATTATACATGAACTGTGCATTTCTAATGTCCCCCACGGTGCTGCTCCTGCAGGTACTGAATCTTCCTGACCACAGGCAAATATCCTCTGGGAGGATGTGGAGCACCAGTGGGAGGTCTTTACAACTGTAGATTAAAAGGTAGTTGTAAACTAAACACAGCTATGGTTCAAGCTGAGCAGAAGTGACTTGGTTCCTCTCACACTGTGCTAAAGCAACAAAGACTGCTCCTTGGCCCACATTAACTGCTTTCTGGCTTTCAGACCATGGGAGATGCAGCTTTTATGAGGACCTGCAATTGTCTTTTGGGGATTGGAGTGAACATCCAAATAGAGGACATATGAAGCTGAATTCATATGTGGTCCTTTCATCATCAAGTCTGGCTCTGTCATTAATATTTCCTTGTATCTTGATCTTTTATTTCCTAGACACAGTGTGTTAAGCCTTAAAAATAGTAATGTATCTACTTATTTTATCTGTTTTTAAATCATAATAGGGCAGTTCTATATCCTTAATATCATGAACGGTCAAAGTACATGACCCCAAACCAGTTTTGTGTAATTTTTTGCACCCTAATAAATGAAAATATAGTTTTATGAGTATTTAAGTGCATGATTTAAAAACTTTTCTAGAACACATATCTTTACTGTTTATGTGATGTAGTTTTTAAAAGGAGTGTTTGTGGCTTTGTGACCAAGTCAAAACCTGGTGTACAGGCAGGGGAGTTTACTTGTAGAGTTAGATTATCTGCGTAAAACATCTGTCTTTGACTGAAATCTGCCTTTGACTGAAATAATACTTTTGAGTTATATGTTTTTACCATGCTGTGAAAGTATGTTCCAGGAAGAAATAAATGCAAAAGCAAGTAGGAAGAGAATAACTCTGTGTAAACTGGATAGCTTTTCCAGCATTATTCTGTTGAGCATGGAGTCCATTCTTAGGGACTTGTTCAGGCTCAGATGCTATACAGTGCAATTTCACAGTGTAAACTAGCTTTTCACCTCAGCCTACATCAAGTGAAAGGCTATGAGATCAACAATGACTTTCATATTCCCTCTGGAAGAAGAGTTGCCCCCGAAGTATAGTTGCTTCTTCTTGCAAAGGAAATAGGAAGGGATGTACATACTTTCCACGCCCCCCCACTCCCCCGGGGAGAAACAAGATTGTTGTTTCAAATGAAAGAACAGAGTCCAAAATTATTTAAAAACTGCTAATATTTTGCTTTTCAATCTACTATGAAAGTATCTTCTCTGAAAATTGTGCATGACAGGCAAATATCACTTGTACTGATGAATTACTTTATTCAGAGTATGGTAAAGCACTGGAGCAGGTGTTCCAGAGAAGTTGTGGATGCCCAATCATTCCTTTTCATCCCTGAGTCTCCATAGTGAAGATTTCTATCTCGATTTGAGTGAAAAAATAATACCTTTGTGTTTAATTTTTAGTAAAAACTTTGCTTTTCTATTGAGAAAATAAGGGATGGAGAAATGTTTTCCATCTCTATGCAGTAGCCACTATTTAATTGTTCAAATTCTCAAAATTTAATGAACAACATTTTTAATGCATTTGTATAATGAAAGAGATATATCCTAATTTACATTACTAGACAGTCTTATGGGCTACTTGCTTAATCATTATTTATTCTTTCTATTGTATGTCAAGAAAGTTCTAATTTTCTTTTGCCATTAATCACTTCAGATGAATGTAGAGGTTAATAATTCTTAAGAACTTGAATGAAAACATGGCTAAAACATGGGTAAATGTAGAAAATCAATGTTACCACATTTTTGAGGGGATATCAGGGTTAAGTAAAAAAATAAAAAATAAAAAAAAATATGATGATAGCTGACTGTGAGTTTTCCAGACCAATGAAATTATTAATGCAACATGTTGGTGCATGAAAAATACAAAAAGGTATGACAGATAATTCAGTAACAAAATATGTGTTAATATATACCACTGTATTCATAAATTTTAATAGAACTATTTATCACAGCAAGAACTGTTAAGGAATTCTGTAGGCTTTCTGCCAGTATGGTAAGATGAATGATGAATCTGATGCAATGCAGGGTTTTTTAATAATTTATTGGGTCGTGAGTTATGGTTTTATTCAATTGAAAATTATTAGATGGGTTTGCCCTAGGCAATCAGCATGGTATATGAAAAAGAAAAATAGATTAAGCAAACACTCGATGAGTTTAATCATTTCAAACAGGGCAGTGGATAAAGGCACTGACAGATTTGTCATTAATTCAGCAGATGTTTTTACCTCCACACAACATAACCACAAGATGGGAGTTGTCAGTAAAGCCCTGAAAGTGAGATGATAATAATGAATAATCCGCATAATCTATTATTTTCACATAATTCATTTTTTCCATGAAAGTCAACAAGTGATGGAACAGAGGGTAGAAAGTCTCTTTCTGGAGTGGTGGCATAAAAATATTTTTCTTCTTCCCAAATTCTTATATCTATTTCTGATTAAATAGTGCCATTCAACATAATGATAGCTGATGGTGATCAGCTCTGATAGCAAATGGAATGAACCACCATTGCTGTACTTTGTTCACATTCTGATAATGCCTTCACACAAAGACTATTCATCATTTTTTATCAAGAACCACTATCACTGGCATCCCACTCAAAAATCTGTAAGATGCAATCAAATCCATTTTTCTTCCAACTCAGTATATTCTGTATTCTATGTGCTGTAACAAATATTAAGCTTCTTTGAGAACAGAGAGGCAACCTGAACTCCAGCAGAGTAAGATATGTGCCTTCTGTGCTGTTCAAATAAGTGTAGGCAAAGGTTAATGTCATAAGTCTATGCTACAAGAATGATCTTGACACCCACAAAAGTGGATTTATTTCTATAATTTGCTTTGTTCATTAATGTGTATGCCACTTGACTTATAGAACTGCTTTTGCAATGGTGGGTGAAACAGCCAAAAGTGTCTTGAGTAGATCATCTTCTATTTCTCTTGATCATTGCCCCAGTCATAGAAATATTGAGCATTTTCATCAAATTCCTTGTAGCTATAATTGTTCAACACTTAATAAATAATAATTTTAAAAATTATGTTTCTTCAACTGCTTTTCTAAAAAGAAGCAAATATATGGTTCATGAAATGACAGTTTGTCTTTCACAATTACTATATAGGGACTATGTAGGAAGTGTTTGAAGAAGCCAAAGTTAATATTAAATTCTTCTAGGCACTACTTAGCCACCAAAAATTCAAATTTCCCTATCTTTTGTTCTCAATTTGTTATGGAAACTTTCAACAGCTTTGCTAAGGCATCACTTTATGCACATCTGCCATTTCCTGGATAGTGATTCATTTTATGGCTTTTAACACAGCATCCAGACACCTGAATAGATCACAGAAGTCTAAATTCTGCCGACTAGGTTGTAGGGACTAAATCACACCTATGACGGCGGAAAAAAGTTGGATCTTTTCTGTGGCCATAAAAATATACTTCTTTTTCTCCTCTAGGATTTCATTGATGAAACTCCAATACTGATGAAGAACTTGGTTCTTAAGCAAACAGGAACAGGAAGTCAAACCGGGTTAACATTTTTGTATGCTTTATATACTGCCGATAAACAGCAGATATCATAATTTCAAAAGATACTTTTTCCAAGAATAATGTTCAGAGCCTGTAGGGTAGGAATATTTTTGCTTTCAAATTTTGCTTTATTGAATTATTTAATTTGTCACTCTTTTCAGAATGGCCAAAGAAATATTAAAATATTAGCTTAGAAAGATTTGTGATTTAGTGTTTAAACCTCTTTGAGTCTTTAAATTACAATCAGCTTTTCTTTCTCAAGTGCTGTAATAAAAATGGAAAGGACTTTGCAGACAGAAGATAAGCAAGTCACAGGAAAAGACATCATTGTGTTATCCAGCAAAAATAGATGTAAGATTTCCATACTCTGAACCTCATAATTGTTAATGAACATTTCAAGAACAGGTTGGCTACTTAATGACTCTATACATCACATGTTCCATTCTCATCAATGGCAGTTGCTCCAAGACTGTGCAACTATTAAGAGAGGGACCATAGCTGCCATAATGAAAAAAATTGTCAGTATTTGTCTGAATTAAAGCAGCTCTTGGGATAGATGTATACTTTTAACCTGCTGGAGAATAAATCATAGTAATAATGAAAATAATAACAATATTAGCTGTCATGATTATATATAAAAGTTTTATTTAGAACTTAAAACTTTTCTTACTTCCTCTCCTTTTGTTTCCTTTGCTGCTTTTATTTTCCTTTAAAAGACAGTTTCCAGAAAATCTCTCTCAGATCAGTATTAATATTTGATCATTTTTTAAACACTCAATGATATTTTAATTTCATAAGAAGCCATGTAAACATCAGTTTTCAATCTGTTTCTGTTTTGTACTAATGTTATTTTAAATCTACTTTTTTTGGCTAAAGGAAGAGGGAGGGGAAATGTACAAAAATGCCTGAAGCTAGTAAGCAGAGGAGTTAGAATAGAATGCAATGTGGCAGCTTAAGTTTGTTGCTGCTGTGCATATAATAAAAAATAGTCATTAATGTTATTCTTTAAGGAGACTTGCATAAAATAATTAAATGAACCCTAAGGATGACTGTCAAACTGTCATATACCCACAAGCAAGGAAGTCACCAAGTAAAGCTGTCAGTCAGGGTCTGACATTCTGAAATCCTTCAAAAAGTGTTAAGCATTCACAACTCTGCTAGTAATAAACCTGGCAACAGTAAGATAAGCTGGCCTGCCACAGCCTCAGGGTTCTTTTGCAAATGACACTGGGATATGACTCGGTATCCTTACATTTGGAAGAATCTAGTTCATTTTTTTTTATTATTATTTGTTCAAGGAAGAATCAAATACATGCTTTACTCTTCCCAGCAGCAAGCACGCTTATTTTCCAGTTTGTTAATAAGCGAATATTGGCTTTTGGTGAACTTCAGTACATATTGACCAGTCTGTGTAAATCAAATTAGGGGACATGTAGGCCATGCTAATTTACATAAGATAAAGATTTGTCTGACTCCTTTTTTTTTTTCATTTCTGAGAAAATAAATGTGTTAACACTAACAGCTATTTGAGACAGTTTAGCCATTGATGCTGGATGCTTCATTTTATCAAATCAAGTCCTCACTTGAATTAGGGTCACTTGTAGTAATTACTTTAAGTAGAGAGTTAGTAATGATCAGAAAATGGTCATTGCCTAATCTAGTATATTATCACTGTAATTTCAAAAGTGCCTATAGCAATAGTATCTTTGTGCCAACTGTGCAATTCAGAATCATTAAACACACTCAAAAAACCCCACAGCTTCTTGCTCTTTATTAAGTTAGGTATGTCCCCAAAGTAGGTTTTGGATTTTTTTTTCTATTTCTACCTTCTGTTTCTTATCTTTGTTTTTTCTTATTCCTTCCTTTTTTCCTCTTCACATTTTCTTCTTTCTTTCTTTTCTTCTTTCTTTCTTTTCTTTGTCTTTCTTTTCTTTGTCTTTCTTTCTTTCTTTCTTTCTTTCTTTCTTTCTTTCTTTCTTTCTTTCTTTCTTTCTTTCTTTCTTTCTTTCTTTCTTTCTTTCCTTTCTTTCTTTCCTTTCTTTCCTTTTGTTTTCTTTTTCCCTTCCATTCTCTTCCTCTCTATCCATCTCGTTTTCTTTCTTTGTTGGTTCTTTATTCTTCTCCATTTATTCTCCATTTTAATCTCATTTTTTCCATTTCCTTCTTTTGGCCTAGTTCTTCTTTTTTATATATTAGATTTATTAATTTTGAAATGCTCTTAAAAGAAATGTGTTTCAAACTATGCCCTAGGTGAAGGGGGTGGAGGTGGGTAGAGGAAGAAATGTTTCCAATTATATAGTGTTTGTTCTAATAAAAAATGTAAAAGGAAGGTCTTGTAGGAGACAGAAGTCCAGGGTTAACCAATGCCGAGACTCTTGATGTCAGCTGACTTTGCAAATCTAAAAGATAAAAGTCAGAACCAGTCACCTGACCTGCTTCTGTAGTCACTGAAGGAAAGTAGTATCCATAGAGTTTCAATGAACTGCACTAATCAAGTTGTCTAAAATGGGTTAAAAATCAATTCTGGAAGATGTCTCTTCCTTTCTGCAGTGTATGAAAAAGACTTGGGTAAGTAGAATAGATTTATCTGTCTATATATAATGTAGATATATGAAGTTTGGCAATTTTAAACACACCTATTGTAACTCCTTTGAGTTCAATGGGTTAGGATAGTGAGTCAATCCTTTTCTCATCATGAGGCATCATCATTTTCTTATTCTGTTTATATCTAAAACTGTTGAACTGATTTTCTCTAGTCTTAGCTTCTCATAGTTTGTGATGTTTTTAAAGTATCCCGTATTAAAGAAGCTATATAATTTAACCAATCATTGGCTTTTAATTAATGAAATTGTATAGCATCCTTTACATAAAGTGAAGGAAGAAGATCTCTATAACACATTTCTAATAAAATATCAGTGCTATATCAGGCAAAGAGAATTGTGATTACTGCATTTATTTATGCATTTAAATCTGTCACTACATAATTCAACAACATTTTGGGTCATGAAGGTAGGAAAGTGAACTAGCACAAGTAGTCAATGTTTCCATCCATGACATAGTGTTTGCTAATGAATGAGAAAAGTAATCAAAACTGTTGGAGGAGACCGGATCGGTGAGGAACTCACCAAGTGGCAGATATATTACAAACACTGGATGGAAGATGCGGGGGTCCAGGAGCCCGGGGAGTGCGTGCGGCGGCTGAATCGGGACCATGGGGGCTTGCGGATGGACACTTCCCCAGTTTAAAAGTTATACCCTTAATATGGCTACCCTGGTTATTTTTCCCTTAGTCATCCCTATCCAGGTTTCCCCTTCCCACAAGACCCTGGAGTTTTCCCGCCAGCTTCATTCTCCCATTGGTCCTTTTGCCGCTCCTCCCCTCCCTCCTTCCCTTCGCTTGCATGCACCCAATGAAGTGTGTTACTCCGCCCCGTCTCCGCCCCTCCTCCCCGCCCACATCCGGGGAATTCCCGTGCTCCCCTTATAAGCCAGCACACGGCATTAAAACGTGCTTTTCCTCATGGACCTCTGGTTGGTGTGGACCTATTCCATTTGGGGTGGTTGCCAGGCCGGGGGCGGGAAGAGCCTACCTAGCTTCTGAGGGGCCTGATCCTAGGGAGCCCTGCTTGCTGCTTTCCTAGCCTTGCTTCTGGAAGCAGAATCCTTCCACTGTATCAGTGGTTATTAATAATCCACTGATAATTGGCGCTCAACGTGGTGGTGGTATCCACCACACCAAAGCAGCATAAGCCGCGGGACTGGTGAGTCCCTTGGCCGTCAGTGGACCTCGGAGGAAGCGATCGGGCAGAGCACCTCGGCATTTCTCTTCAGCTCCCAGCTGGAAATCCCTCGTTGTTTTGATGTGGGACCAAAGGACTGACCCTCAACCTACCTTTACCCTGGGTAGGTAGCTCTCCGAGCAGACCCTGTTCCCTATCACCCTTATTTCATTTATTAAAAATGTGTGGGCTTCTCTCTAAGAGAGATAAAGAAAATTACCGCTGCCTGAAGTCCCTTCTAACTCACGCTAACCGTAAAGTGGACAAGGCAGCAATAAGATCGTTGATGAAATATATGTCTAAAGAGAAGTACTCCCTGCCTTTTCATCTTACTACAATGGAATGGGACTGTTTAGGATGAAAATTATGGGCGGCAAGCAGGGCTCCCTAGGATCAGGCCCCTTAGAAGCTAGGTAGGCTCTTCCCGCCCCAGGCCGGCGACCACTCCGAACAGAATAGGTCCACACCAGCCAGTGGTCCACGAGGAAAAGCCCGTTTTAATGCCGTGCGCTGCCTTATAAGGGGGAGCATGGGAATTCCCCGGATGTGGGTGGGGAGGAGGGGCGGAGACGGGGCGGAGTAACGCACTTCATTGGGTGCATGCAAACGAAGGGAAGGAGGGAGGGGAGGAGCGGCAAAAGGACCAATCTGAAAATACATTGGCTTTCTAACATCAATGGTTAGCAGGTCATCACTTGAAGAAGGCAATAAATTCTTTTCTGAAGCTCTACATGTCATCTCCAAGGAAATTTGACTATATCAACAGTGTTTCTAGGTAAGCTGTATGCATTCCTTTGCAAATAAAATGTGGAGTTTACTTCTTAGTGTTATCCCTAAGGGGTTTTAATGCCTATCATCACTAAAAATCCATATTTTCTAGCCAGTAAATAAGAATTGCATTGTTTTCTGCTGAAATAATCACTTTTGGAGAATGAGATTTCAGTTTATTTTAATTCTTTTAGCCTGCAGCTATTTCCCCCTCAGTCATTATAACTCTAACTTATGTTTATTTAGAGTACTTATTCATGCACATGTATCTTTCTAGTTCAATCCAGTTCCACACCATTTTTCCCCAGCAGTCAAGCTTAGCTAGTATAAAATAATGAAAAAGATGTTGCTTTAAGCACTGGTGAGTTTTCTATTACATCCCTCGTTAAAATTGAATTAAAAATAGATAATATTATAGGTATGTGTGCTGGTATGTATAAAGTCCTACAATTAAGTTTTGCAAACTGGTGATTTTTGGTTTTCATAGCTGTCATTGGTTGTCTGCTTTTAGGCTATGATAGTGCTTGATCTCTGCATTTTTTTAAATTAAATTTGAACATTAAAGTGGAAGATCTTGATAAAATCTGGCTCTACAGAATGGTCATGAAGAAGCAAAAATGAACTACCTGAACAGATGCTGTGCTCTTCTATAACATGATGATCTGTTTGATAAGTTGTCTTCATACTTATAACCTGTCTTTTGGTCAAGCTCCAAAAAATTGCAACATTATAATAAAAAGCCAACTCAAGTTCCTTTTAACCTTGGATAATGAATTAACTTGAATTGTCAGCCCCAAAATTCTATAACATATGCTCAGTTTCTTTTTTTAGTTTATATTTTGTGGCATTAAACAATAGTCTAAAATCTGATGGCTGTTTTGTCCTCTGAACAGGACTAAAGGTAGCCTCCTGGGAATGGGATGATACTCTACAGATACCAAAGAGAGTTTGCCTTTAATCTCAACACCTGCAGGACTGGGCTTTAAAATTAGCTCCAAAACTGTAGCAGGATTATAAACCCCAGAAAATATGTATGCAATAATAATGTTATAAAAATTTAGCCTCATTGTGCAAAATCTACATGAAGCAATAAGGCTAATGAAACCAGAGAAACAGGCAAAGGCACTCAGAGCAGTGCCACCAGAGCACTGGATTCAAAGTCAGCTTCAAAGATTTCCTTAAGTACTAAAGTTAAAGAAATTTCCCAGGCTTCATGAGCAATGGCCTTTTTTCTTTTTTTTGTCCAATAGCAATGCAATATTTTTGCAAGCATGTTTATTCTTCACAGGTGTAGAGAGTACATTAAGTATTTAGATCAAAATAATTACTTAGACCCTACTCTTTCAGACTAAAGCCAGCAGTAATAAAAGACATTAGTGAGGATATGTTTTGAGTTTCTTTCATTAAAATTTCCATCAAAATCTGCTTCTCTCTTCTTTTTTCCCTTTTGTCACAATTCCCTATGTATCTCTTACCTTTTCTTCACTTTGCATTTTTATAGGTTTCCTTCATAAGATTCCCTCCACGCTCTCCCACCCCTCCCTACCTTCCCTTTCTTTCTCTCTTACAGTCTCCATCTTTTTTGGAACTTTCTCTGCATATAGAAAATTAGTTCATTTTCTTCTAGTCTGAGCCCAGCTGAAAGTTTTGTATATATCGCAGAGTAGAATGCAGACTACTACACTGAGAAAATGACAAAATAAAATCTTTGAAGGTAGGAGAGCAAATAAGGCTTTTATATCATTATTTAGGAAGCTACAAAAGTGAATCATAGAATTATAGAATCATAGAATCGATTGGGTTGGAAAAGGCCTTCAAGATCATCAAGTCCAACTTTTGGACCAACACCAGTCCATTTACCAGCTCATGGCACTCAGTGCCATGTCCAATCTGCGTTTAAAAATCTCCAGGGATGGTGAATCCACCACCTCTCTGGGCAGCCCATTCCAGTGCCTGATTACTCTCTCTGGAAAGAATTTTTTTCTGATATCCAACTTAAATTTCCCCTGGCAAAACTTGAGCCCGTGCCCCCTTGTCCTATTGCTGAGTGCCTGGGAGAAGAGACCAACCCCCACCTGGCTAGAACTTCCCTTCAGGTAGTTATAGACAGTGATGAGGTCACCTCTGAGCCTCCTCTTCTCCAGGCTAAACAACCCCAGCTCCCTCAGCCTCTCCCCATAAGGCTTGTGCTCCAGTCCCTTCACCAGCCTTGTTGCTCTTCTCTGGACCCGCTCCAGCACTTCAATATCTTTACTGAACTGACGGGCCCAGAACTGAACACAATACTCAAGGTGTGACCTCACCAATGCAGAGTACAGGGGAAGGATCACTTCCCTGGTCCTGCTGGCCATGCTATTTTTGATACAGGCCAGGATCCCATTGGGTTTCTTAGCCACCTGGGCAAACTGTTGTCTCATGTTGAACTTCCTGTAGTACCCCCAGGTCCCTTTCTGCCTGGCTGCTCTCCAGCCACTCTGTGCCCAGCCTGTAGGGCTGCATGGGGTAGTTGTGGCCAAAGTGCAGGACCCGGCACTTGGCCTTATTGAACTTCATCCCATTGGAATCAGCCCATCTCTCAAGTCTATCCAGATCCCTCTGCATAGCCCTCCTGCCTTCCAGCAGGTCAACACTCCCTCCCAACTTGGTGTCATCAGCAAATTTGCTGATGATGGTCTCAATCCCCTCATCTAAATCATCAATAAAGATGTTAAACAGGACTTGACCCAACACAGACCCCATTTCAGTGACTTAATTTCAGAATATTCTGCATGACCACAAGAGGCTTTCAGTTCTGTGACTATATGCTCAGTCTGCAAGAAAATTTAGCCACTGTTTTCAAAGGCATTCATTCATTCATTCATTCATTCATTCATTCATTCATTCATTCATTCATTCATTCTTTTTTTATATCAGGTTTGGCTATTCTATCTAAAATACTATAATCATGCTTCATTTTCTCTGTTTTGTGGAAATGCAATTGCTGCTTTGAAAAAAGAAAGTACTTTGCACTTATATGCCACTTTCAACTTCTAAACTCCAAGTTATTGCAAACTGTTTTACTGACATTCATTTTTGAAGGATTCAAAGCACTTTACACAGATATATATTTCAGCACGCTTTCAAGGTGTCTTGGTTTGAGATAAGCAACTGCCAACCCCCCCTAAGCACAGAGAGAAAAGCCTCCCTCATAACACCAGGGAAAGGGAGGAAAAGAGAGGGGAAAGAAAAAAAACACTTCACGTTTATACTAAAACTACATATATTTTTACAGAAAGGAAGAGACAATTAGAAGAAAGTACAAATATACACTCACACGAGTCTGCAACACACAACAAATTCCTCACTTCTTAACGAACACACAAACTTTACTGTCTTAACTACACATTACTTAAGAAGAAGCTTATTCCCCAGGGAGAAAAACTCAAGCAGAAAGGAGAGACTCAGAACAACACATTTTACTTTCCTGAGGTACCCTGTGAGCCAGTGGTGGGCCTGGTCCTCTCCATCCCCCCTGGGACAGCATCGTGCGTCCTCCCAAGAGGAGGGCTGAGAAGCGACTGCCTTAACCACTCCCACACTGGTTCCTACTTCCCTGGAGATGATGTCATAATGTGGTATGGAATACAAAAGTACTGGCTAGAAGAGGTCAGCTGTTAGCTCAGCCCAGCTCAAGTCAGCTGACAGCTTTGGCTTAGTCCAGACTTCAGAGCCCAAATTTAGGCCCACCTAGGTGGACCCATAACACAAGGAAAAAACTTGAAATTCAACAAGAAGTTCTGGAATTCAAGTGATGACATTTTCAACACTCTTACAATTATTACTCTTTTGACATTCATACTGCTGTAGAGTGTCAGGACTTCGGAAAACATTTCCTTGGAGGTCATACAGAAAGCAGGTCTATGATTTAAATGCTTTTACAAGAGATCTGTGAAAATGACAGAAAGAGGTGGATGATTTCATTCTCCATGTACATGTTAGCTGGCAGAAGTGGTGCCCATGGCAGGAAAACGAAACTGCACCATTTAAAAAACCAATCTGTTCTGAGAAATCTACAGAAATGTGTTGTGTTTCACTGATGACAAACCAATGAGGGACCTGTGACAGAAATGTAAAAATACTGAATCAAAATTTTGAACAAACAGCAGAAATCCTTTATAGAGCACTGTGTCTGTCATAAAATCCCAGTATTTTCTATAGTAGATGTGATTCCTGTATTTTTATACTCTTACATTTTTATCTAGGCTTTGCTTCCTCAAAACATTTTTTTGCTAAAGAAACAGGATGCAGTCAGTACATCACAGAGCAAGAGAGATCAGAGACAAAATTTTGCTATCTCAGTGACAAGAACCATTCCTTGCAGAGATTCTATCCACCATTCCATACATAACTCCTTTTATTTTTACATGCATGATTAAAAAAGCCCTCTTTCAAGGCAGAAATTTAATTAAATCAAAACTAATGAGCTAAATAATAGTAATTTGCTTTCTCAGAAGCTTCCAAAAATTACCTTGTGTTTTCTGTAACAAAATCCTGAGAGAAGCAGAAGCTGACAGTTATAAAAGGCCTTAATTTAATCTTTTCACCTCATATGTACAAGTAAATTGTCATACCCATATACGTATAAAATATCTGTTCATACCAGAACTATTTGCACTTTCCATATGGAATGCATAAGAAATAATACCAATCACTTTAGCAAGAAAAAATAATTATTAAAAAATAATTTGGTCTTTAGAATTATTGAGGTAGCTTAAACAATGAACAGAAAAGAGTGAGGAAGCAAGGGTGAAATAAAACCAAGCAGGAAACTGGGATGAAAGGCATGGGAAATTTATTTATAGCTTTTTTTGTATCCCACAGTTATAAAGCATTAACAGTACAAACAAACTTTCTGCAATAAAAGTGAACAGGAAAGGCAACAGGAAAAGGTTGTGTTTGGGTTTTTGGTTGGTTGGTTCGTTCGTTTGCATTTTTTCTTTTTAACTTTAGTCTGGGATCTCTTATGGTCTGTAGTCTTCCAAATACATGAAATTTAGTTTCCAGTGAAGGGAATAATTTTTGTCTCAGTTTGCTATTAAGATATATTTACAGATGGGACATATCTTAAATGAATGGTAAAGGTGGAAGTAGAAAATACAATTCTCAAGATATTTAATTTAAAACTAGTTAAATTGATCTTTTGCATGGAGAAACCTGAACAGATATGGCTGATTTCAGCAGTATTTTACAAAATCAAGGGGGGAGGAGGCTGGGGGAAAGGGGGGGGGTGGGAGAGGGGGTAGGCAGGGGATAAAGAAAACACCCAAATCATCATTTTCCTTGCCAGAAAAGCCCCTAGAGAATCTGAGCTGTAATTTCTGCAAACTTTAAAAAAGACTTATGTTTACTGTGGAACTTTCATGGCAGATAGTAACCTTTACATCTTTGAGAATTATTGTCTTGAGACACCTTAAAGTTATACATAGTCTAATAAATATTTAAAGTCTTTTGGACAAGAAACAATGACTTTTACCAACTTTGAAAAAGTAAAAATAATCTCTAAAGTCAAATTTACACAGTGGGCTAAAATAGTCCGAATTGTGAAATTTGCTTATACTTAACTGTAACAAAGCATGTCCTGAAGAAAGGTAGTTCTTAGTAGAAAGGGCTTTCTGAAGACAGAAAAAGAATAGAAGAGTTAATTTTCACATAGGCTGTGTCTACTCAGTGGAAAAACAATTTTGGAACAACATTGCTGGTGGTATATACTGGGAAGTAAACATAGAAGGTAATAATTATTTTAATTAACAACAAGAATTAAATAGAAATTTTAACAGTGCTCTATTTTTTCCCTAAGATTTTTAATCATGTCTCAAATAGACAAAAAATTGGGCAGCTTATTCCTTTGATAACTGAAGAGGAGAAGCAGAAGATATTAATAGAAGCATATTTTATTTAAGGAAATCAATGGATATAAACTAGAGAAGTCAAGAAAACTAGGAAGTTGTTTGTCTAACAGCAAATTTTGAAATAAAAAGAAAAAAAATGCAAATAATAAAATAAATAATAACAAAAAAAGGCAATACAATCTTAGTTTAGTTTAAATAAATTTATAGATCTAGTGGACTTTAACAGTTTAAATTACATTCTTGAAAGACAGGAAGAGAGTTAATAAAGACTCAGACTTACTCAGTTACCATTTCTTTGTCAATTCACTTTATACGGAGAGAATTAGGCACCTTAATCAAGATCAAATCCTAAACCAGTGAGCTAAATAAAATCAGTGCTCAACTAATGATATCTAAGATTGACATTTAAAATTACATGTCTCTTGAGAGAGACTTTTGTTGCTTTTCTTCTGTCAAGATTGCAAGTCTTTCAATTATTTACCTATGGTTGGGTGTCTGCTCTAAAATTTCAAACCAGATCCATCTTGTCTTTTCCAATGAATATTTTGCACAGCTGTTGCTGGTCTTGCTCAAGCTTACCAGGCAGGTTTTAACAGTAATTTCACAAAATACTTCATGTCCAAAGTATGAAAGAACATGCCTTGTTCTTTCTTTGCCAGAAATGAAGTCTGAACTGAACAAGTGATTCAGTTCATGCTGAAAACAGAATGAACTCTGGAGAGATAGTAGTACAGTATTTTTCTGGGATGGATGACAATCCTACAGGCATTGTAAATTTTTATATATGTTACTTAATACATTCGTTTTTAAACAGGTATGAGAAAAGCTCTTAATTGATACATAGATTTTCTCCTAGTTTGAAGTCAAAGCAGACCTGAGGAACTGCTCCAGTTTCAGCAGGGAAGCATCAGCAGGTTTTTCCCAGAGCTATGTAAAGCTTTTAGGTCCTTTTAATGCAATCTAACTTTTTATTTTAAAAGTATAATGTTTCTAATCCATTAATGAGCCCCACAGTGGAGAAAGCATAATAATAGAGTATCTTGTATAACCTTTTGAAGCATCTTGTTCTCTCGCATTCAAACATGATTTCCACAAATCTCAGTAGAAAGTAAAAAAACATTGTGATCCCAAAACTTATACTTTGACAGTTCTAGATAAAACTAATTGTCAACCAAATGATGGGGAAAACACACTTTAAAATCATAGCATGATACAGAATAATAAAAGTGCTGCATTTTTTAAAACAGCTTTCATTGAATATTTGCTCATTTAATTAACATACTGCTGCATAGGCTTTCTTCCTCCAGAAGCTGAATCTACATATTTAAGCAACTATTATTACCTGCCATCTCTCCTATAAAAACAATTGAACATATGTGCACTATTCTAAAATATCTGCTAGCAGAATGTTGAAGACATTTGGCTCAATTTGAAACTTCCAGCAGAAGAAAAATAATTACTTCTATTTAAACAATAAACACATTTACAAAAATGACACAAAAGTTTCACAAGTTTCTGGTTACAGATGGGTAAGATCACAAATACTTTCTGCTTTTTAGTATCCAAATGAAACAAAAGGCTATGTACTTTTCCCTATCCTCTATATTTATTGCAAACTAAGTTAATTAGAGAGACAAAAGTGCCAGCCAATTAGAGACAAAGGACCTGGGGAAGGACCACGTAGCTACATGAACTATGAACTATAATAAATAGGTTACAATTAGGGAATATTCATAAGTTTTGGAATCAGGTTAAAATTCTGCTTTGAGCAATAATTCTTTACCAAAAAGGATCATAGAATCATAGAATGGTTTGAGTTGCAAGGGGACCTGGAAGATCATCTAGTTCCAAAACCCCTGCCATGTCCAGGGAAACCTTCCACCAGACCAGGTTGCTCAGAGCCCCATCCAACACGGCCTTGAACAACTCCAGGGATGGAGCATCCACAATTTCCCCAAGTAACTTGTTCCAATGCCTCACCACCCCCATACTAAAGAATTTTTTCCTGACTTCTAATCTAAACCTACTCTCAGTCTGAAAGCATTCCCACTTGTCCTGTCACTACATGTTCTTGTAAAGAAATCCCTCTCCATCTTTCTCATAGGCTCTCTTCAAGTACTGGAAAGGTGCAATTAGGTCACCTTGGAGCCTTCTCTTTTTCAGGCTTAGCAAACACAATTCTCTCAAACTTTCCTCACATGTGAGGTGGTCCAGCCCTCTGATCATATTCATGGCCCTCTGCTGGACTCACTCCAACAGGTCAATATCCTTTCTGTGTTGAGGACCCCAGGTGTCTCACAAGAGAAAAGGGACAGAATCACTTCCATTGACCTGTTGGGCATTCTGCTTTTGATGCAGTCAGGGACACAGTTGGATTTCTGGGCTGCAAGTGCACATTGCTGGTTCATGCCCAACCTCTCATCCACCAACATCCCTAAGTCTTCTCAGCAGGGCTGCTTCTTGATCTGGTTATCCCCCAGGCTATATTGATACTGGGGGTTACCTCAACCCAGATGAAGAACCTTGCACTTGATCTGGTTGAACCCTGTGCCCACCCCTGCACCCACTTCTTGAGCCTGTCCAGGTCCCTCTGGATGGCATCCCATCCTTCAGGTATGCCAACACCATCACTCAGCTTGATATCATCTGCAAATTTGCTGAGAGTGCACTCAATCTCCCTGTCTATGTCATCAGTGAAGATATTAAATAGTACTGGGCCTAATACAGAGCCTTGAAGGATACCACTCATCACTGATGTCCACTGAGACTCTGAGCCATTGATCACTACCCTGTGGATGTGACCATCCAACCAATTTTTAATACACCTAACAGTCCACAATCCATCGCTCTCCAGTTTGGAGAGAAGGGCACTGTGGAGGACCATGTCAAAGACTTTACAGAAGTCAATACAGATCTCTATTTTGCTCTCACCTTCTCTTGGTTTCCAAAGAAATGTAAGAGCATAGGTAAAACGCAGAGTGAATTTCAAAATCATAACATGACACAATGCAGTAAAAGTGCTATATTTTTTGAAAGAATCTTTTACTGAATGTTTTCTCATATAATCACAATATTGCTAAGTAGAAGATTTCTTTCTGTATGTATTTGTGCAAGGGATGTTTGGCAAGCTCTGGTTATATTCCCATGAGAATGTTTGACAAACTGAGTATCAGCTGTTAAACCTAGAACTGGACAGTTGAGTTCAGAAGGAAATAATAATATGCAAGCCATAAAAGTATTTGAATCCTATTCATGTCTAATCATATAAATTCATTCTCTCTGAGTGATTGGAAACATATTTTTTGGGCTCCAATCATTCTGCAACTAGGAATTCTTGGAGATGCCATTAAATCAGGTATTATTTTGTGCCCAATTCAAGCATGACTATGACCAAATATACAAACATCATGCTGTTGTAATAGTTATATTACACCAGAATTTGGAACTGCTGGAAGCACAGTTTCACTTGCTGAAAACAGGTAGAAAATTTCAAGGAGGAGATGCTTTTGCTGCTTTCTACCATATATTTTCCTTAACAGCAATGATAATTTATTTTTATGTGAATGTAATCACAGTGTGCAAAATATTTCTAACATTTCTCATTTTAAATATAAAAATTTTAATATGATGGTACTATATTTGTGTACAATTCATATTTAGTAAATATATAAAATCAGAAATGTGAAAAGTAAGTCAACAAATTGGAATCCAGAATAAGAAACTGAAATAAGCATGATGGATAGCATATTTATGTATTTCATTTTGTTCATACCTAGATTGATTTAATTTTCCTGTAGTAACCTTGAAATCTGTTTATCTGGTGATGAAGGTAAGGGGTGAAGATACATCATTATATGGAAACAGCATTAAATATGTTAAGGTATTGCAGTTATAAGTTTAATAGAACTCATTAAGGTTAATTTTTCAGATACAATTATGAAATACCACAAAATCTCTTAGACTATTGAGAAGATCTTTTGATCCCAAAAATTTCCCAAGCTTTTCTTGTTCAAAGGCTTAATTTTATATTCAATGAGCATTTAGAGAAAAAAATACTAAAGTATTTTTCTTTATACCAGTTCCTATAAATTTCCACATTAGTGCCTGGTTTTGTGTGAACATGATGATTGACTTAAGTTATGGTTAACTTGTCCCACAGCAATTGTAGGCTTTTTTCAGAGAGCTGCTTTCCAGTAGGTGTGAGAGACTGAATTCATATCTCACTAGATTGCTTAATTATTGCATTAGATCAACCATCTTGTTTGTGTGTGTGCTGGGTGAGGGGCCATGGTTGGGTCTGCAGTCTCATGGCAGTTTCAGGAGGCACCTAGTTTGCAGCCACCATGGCTTCCTGGAGCACCTATGTCAGCACCACGGACCATGTGCCTGGGCTGTCAATCAAGGAAAGCCTGCCTGATAGCCCACCTACACCACACCCCCTGGATCCTCTAATTGGCTGATTCACCCCTCACTTCAGCTAGGAGGGCATTGAGTGGTCAGTGAACCAGATGTCCCACTTAGAGGAGGGGCCACAGCTTCTTGGGCTGTGAGGTGAGGTGCATCAGGTCTCCCTCCTGTTTGGCCTTCTGTCTTAGGACCTGCCATCATGTGACCTCTTTGATGTAACCATTTTTTCTCTCTTCTCTTTTCATACTTTTTTTTTACTCTTAATCTCCCTTTTCTTCCTCTTGTGGGTAACTTAAAAATGATAGGTAGTATTTTACTTAAATTGTGGTTATCATATGCTGGATACTTTTGTGGAATGCTTTGCTTTGGTTCTATGTTATTCCATGGGCTTCTAAGACCCTTTTTCCAAAGTGCTTATTTTCTCACTAAATTAAAAGACGTTCTTTTGGGAAATGCGTGTAGTGTGTTCTCTTTATGTGATTCAAGGTATCAAAGAACTAAGACTCTGCAAGAGTTTTATGTGGGAACTATTGGGAATCTAAATATAAGTAAATCACCTGGGTAGCCTGTGGCTTGAGACCTGGCAATTTACGATAGGTCAACTCCTAATCTCTACTGGTACTTGGGGTTATGCCTCCCCAGATGCAGGACCCTTCATTTGCCCATGTTGAATTTCATTAGATTCATCTTGGCCTGGCTTTCTAATTTGTCCAAGTCTCACTGAATGGCAGGACAGCCCTCCACTCCTCCCAGTTTTGCATTATGAGCAAACCAAATCTCTTCCAAGCAGATTCTTCAAGAGGCCAAAGTTCACCTTTCTGAACTCCAGGGTAGTGAGGTCTCTGAACATGCTCCTTGCAGTCCTAAAAATCTTGAACTCCATTGTTTCATGGTCATTGAAGCCCAGGATGCTGTTCAGCTTCACATTCCCCACCAGCCCCACCCTGTCGGTGAGAACTAGGTCTAGCACAGCATCTCTCCTCATTGGCCCCAGCTCTTCTATCCAGTGAAGGAAGATGTCACCAACAGATTCCAGGAACATCCTTTGTGCTGTCCCTCGAACAGTTATGGGAGTGGCCAAAGTCCCCCATGAGGACCAGGGTCTGTGAATATGAGGCTGCTCCTATCTGTCTATAGGCCTCATCAGTTTGGTCTTCCTGGTCTGGTGGCCTGTAGCAGAACCCCACTATAGTGTCACCCCACTAACGTGTCACCTGTCCCTGCCATCCCTATAATCCCGGTTCATAAGCGCTTGATCAGCTCCTTATCCATCTCCAGGCAGAGCTCCATGTACTTCATCTGGTCACTGACATGGAGGGCAACACCATCCTCTCATCTTCCCTGCCTGTTCTTCCTTAAGAGCCTGTATTCCTCCATTCCAACACTCCAGTCATAGGAGACCTTGTACCAGGTCTCCATGACGCCAATAAGGTTGTAACCCTCCAAGGGTGCATACATCTCTAACTTCTCTTGTTTATTCCCCCATGCTGTGTGTATTTGCCTAGAGACATTTAATTTGGGCCCCTAATGAAGCTGAATTACTGACTCTAGTAGCTGCAATTTCTTTGTGCTGCTCTTCAGGTGCTCTCCTGTTGACCTGGAATCTATATCTGGGTTCTGGATGTCTCTTGCTGGCATTAGCATCCAACTGAGTAGGTAGGACTGAGGTTGCCCTCCCCCAGCAACTATAGTTTAAAGCCCTATTTACTAGCTTGGCAAACCCAAGATTAAAGATTCTTTTCCCCTTCTCTGTGAGCCTGTGATGGTTTAAAGGTCAGTCGGTGGAAGAATGAAACCAACTCAAGAGAGATTACAAGTCAGAGTTACAATTTACTAAAAAGATCATAATAAATACAATGATACAGAATAAAAGTTGGTTTTAACCCATAAAAACCAGATATATAACCCAGCACCCTTGGGCATGAACAGAACAGTGTTCATTAGCCCCTGCGCTGAGTGTCATGTGGTCCCCCTGAGTCCAATGTAAAAAGGAAAACCTGTTGATGAGGGTGATAGTCTCAGTGTTGTTGAGATTCTGGTCCTCCTCTGGATCCAATGAGTGGTACCCTCTGTGCCAAAACCTAAGGATTACATATTCTCAGATGAGAAGACCCAGTACCTCCCCCCAGGGCAAGGAGTTTCACAATGGATGATTTTACTCCATCAGTCATGGGATATTTTTGGAATCTTTGATGGCCCATTAGCAAACATGACCCCTCAGGCTGGATGTGATGGTGCTAATGCCTCCCCAGAAAGCAGTCATCACACGTTGGTGTGAAAACAAAGAGACACTCCTCTGTTTCCCAGGGTTCTCTAATACCCAGCTTATAGCCTGAGGTATGAGGTGTGCCCTGGGGCACAGTTCATGAGCAATGACATTGAGAGTTGTAGAACACACAGTTTTAGTTACACCCACACAGTGATAAACTGGTCCCGGCTGCTCTAACTGGACAGAGGCTTACCCCATCTGCTCCCGGTAGAGAAGGTTTCTCAAAGTGAGGCCCATGGTCTAAGTAGCTGAAACTTTGGCTGTGGCATCAGCTCCATAACTATTTGTGGATTCATCAGGTCTAACTGTCCCTTTCAAACCCTTTTCTTTTGACCAGGAGCATTGATGAAAATCTACCTGTGCTCATGAGGTTCTCAGATGTCCATTCCATATTTTGATTTTCGATGTTCAAACTAGCCATACTGACATTCCAATTGATTTTTAACAGGAATAGCACTGAGATTCCTCCAGTGTGACAAGGGAATGCAATGACAGAAACAGTTCTGTGAAATGGTCTTGTCCTTGTCTGTTGAGCCTGTCAAAGGTATGACAATCAGCATGTACTACATTTAAATGTACTCCTATGAAGAGGAGTATTAGCTCCTATGAATACTCCTATGAAGAGGAGTATTAGCTGACTGGATATGACCTTATCAAGCAATGTATCAAATGTCTCTTAAAACCTTCTCTCAGTAGGTTTTAAACTTCATTTAGTAATACAGTAATGAGCAAAGCACAAGCACTCTTATTAAGAGCTTGCAAATTGAGAAGAAACCTTAATTTTTAATCTCCTGTGTACTAACTATGGTTTGTAGATTCTCTCTCAAGCATTTAATGAAAGATACATATTAAGCTTAATTTAAGTAACCATTGTAAGTGACAGAAGTTGATATTTATACCATATTTAAAGCAATAGCTTTCTTCTCACTGAATGTATTCATGTCTAACTTCCTCAGGATATGTTTCTATAAATCTTAATTAAAATTTTCTAATAAAGAAAAATTAGCAAGAGAAGCCAGACATCTGGAAATCCAATATTTCTCAAAAGAAACAAAATGAAATTAAGACAAAAAGGAACAAGAGACAGTTGATTTCAGTACTTCGTAAGTATTTAGATTTCTTTCCTTTAACTCTTTGCTCAGAGATAAATCTTGTAGAAATATAACAACAATGTCTGTGTATGGAAACAATCTTTGTATAACCCAAGTCTTAACTTATTTAATGTTTACATTTTCAATTTGAATATTTAAATTATTTGCTAAAGATATACAATAAGTCCTTTTATAAAAACCTTAATTTTAGAAACAAAATAGGCTGGGAGTATTCAGCCTACTTACATTCTTGAATGTGCCAAACAGATATATTCATCAATTTCTTTCTACAATTTTTTTTTCCCCAGGAAGATTTAGGTAATCCAGGAGAAATGTCGTACTTACAGTTCAGAGGCAGAGCCTTTGGTCAATGCTTTTGGTGGGTTTATTGAAAGAGGTTGACTTTCTGTTGTGATTCTACTTCTTTGTAGATAAGATTTGTTAAAAAATAGTGTAGATTTTTATTATTATTATTATTATTATTATTATTATTATTATTATTATTATTATTATTATTATTATTATTATTATTATTATTATTATTATTTTATTACCAAAAGAGGAGAAGAAAGAAGGAGAGCTGTACGATAGCACATGCACTTACCTGTTTTACTGTCCTAAAAACTTCTATGGCTCAGGCTCCATACATTGTCTTCCAAAATAAACATTGAAAATAAGCATCAATACACTTACGAGTTTCAAATATATAAGGCTATGTTAGTGGCTCAATAATTTTTTCTTGCTATTATGCTTTATTTTCTTTTCCATTTATTATGGGAATATTGAAAAAAGTCTCTATATCTCTGACAAGATCTTTCTATTATAAGTTCCATTATTAAATATATGGAAATGCAATTCTTCTGTCTGGCAGGATATATTCATGTAAGTGTTCTAGACACTTTTCAGGAACATGTAGAATTAAAACAGATGTCACTTTGTTTCACTTTATCAATCACTGAAGTGTAACCTCTCTTTTAAGTAGTTTTTTTGGGTTTTGGGGTTTTTTTGTTGTTGTTTTGTTTGTTTTGTTGTTGTTTTTTTTTTAAAGACCAGATTAAAGTGAAGGTTGACAGGCAAGAATCTCAGCTTCTGCAAATCTCACTTCTTTGCTTGAACTGGGAATTTAGACACAGTGCCCTCACAGTCAACACTGACAAAAGCCTGTATTTCAGTGCAGAAAACACTGACAAAAACAGTGCAAAACAGGAAAAAAGAGGTTAAAGTACACCTAATGTTCTTCCTTCTTCGTATCCAATGCATAAAGATGGTAACATGAAAAAGCCTTGGAGTTTTAAAAGAGAAAATAAAAGTACATTGGAATTACTCTAATTCTTGACATTGTTCCCTAGAACCTGTCTAACGGCTCTATGTCTTTTTCCTACCCATCTAGGATGTTCTGACATTACCTCACTGAATGCCCAGTGAGATCAATAGACTTAATTAGAAAATAAAAAGACTGATTGGAATTCTAACAAAAAAGACCAAAATGCATTAAAATCTTATCCTTCAAAAAGTAAAAGTCATAAAGTTTTAATCTCTTCATTGTTGATAAAATCTCTATTTCTTTTCAAATTAAGGTTTTTTTGCCAGTGATTCAGTACTAAAAAGGACACAATAAAAATGCAAATTCAACCAAAGTAACACTTTGTGCAGATTATGTATTTTAAAATTATAAACACAGCACATATGGTAGCTGCAAACTCCATAGGTTGTAGCTTTCTTTTTTTCACAGTATTTTCAACTTAAAAAGCTCAGCTAGGCAGTAACAAAACTGTTCTTGAAGCTATGAGATTACTAAAATGAAAGTCCAAAGAAGACTGAAAGTTTATTGCCAGAAATGTTATTGAACATAAAAAGTTCAATGCATGTATCTTTACATTGCTTTTAAAGTCATCCTACTGAAGGTATAAAGACAAGAGGCTGCTCACAGTAATAGAAATGGCACAATTAAGATCTTCCAAGAAATTTCAATTGAATGCCCTGCACAGAGACAAACAGAAGTGAAATTACCCCAAAGCCACAACACTTGAAAAACATGTTGATTAATTCTTCTGAACTCTTAGTTGCACTAAGGAAGCAGTGCAATTTGAATTTGAGGACAGATTTCTCTGAAAAGAAATAACATGCAATGGGGCAGAGAGAGGATTCATGAAGTATTTATCAATAACAAACTGGCTATTGCATTGAATAGGCAGTTCGTTGTGCTACAGAAAGTACAAATCACATATGAATTTATTTATTTAAATCATTTATTTAGTCCTTAACTATGACAAGCATTTAGTTATAGTGAATTATAACAAAAAATGCTGCATTTCTCCTAAAATTAAATTAAATATTTTGACTATTTTTATCTTTTTGTTTGTACTTTGCACAGCATGCAACTGCTCCTGCTAATCCTATCTACCATGTACAGCATTACAGAACAGAGACATAAATTACCATACTCTCTTGTCTTAAAGCTGTAAGATTTACATACCTACATACAAGAGAAAGACATTTTAGGTACACTTCCCAAATTCTTTTCTGAAGAAGGAAACTCCTTCACGGATCATAGCTGAAGTACCACAACAGAACCTTTATTACTAAAGGCTTGGTTCATTAGTGTTCATAAATCATCAGTAGCTGCAATGGGTCTGACTGGTGCAATAGTGTAATAGAGCTTTGCTAGTTCAATGAAGTATCTGACCTATAACTATTCCAGAACCCACTGCTCAAGACACTACACAATCAAATTAAACTGCTTTAAGATGTGCTGTGTGTTTTAGTCCAAAGAAATTACGGGACCACTCGGAGCTGAAGTATCTGAAAGACAATGAAACTATGTTTTTCAAGTCCTTATCTCAATTGATAGGTTTATGATTCACTATCCTGTAGAAGTGTCAGTGGCAGCAAAGACAGGCCTGCCTGACTCAACATGTGAGCTCTTGAGCCAACTTTCCAGTGACCAATTGTGGGCACAGACAAAGCAGTAATGACAGAAAGCCAGTCTCCTAACAATTCCTTTGTAGATGCAAAGCACTGTGCAAATATTTAGAAAAAAAACAAAAACAAAACCTTTTTAAGGATAATAAATATGCTTTCATTCCACTTCACAGTTGATAAATTATTAACAGCTTAACTTTTCCAGATAATGTGCATGTGCAGGGAAGCTTCACTAGTTTTCAAGACTCTGTAGACTCAGTGCTGGCAAAGACCTCCCCACTTGCCATCCCCTGGTACTTGAGAACCATAACTCAACAGAATAACTGTCATGGTAGAGAACTAAAGGACACTTTAAAATATGTCATTAATTAATGAGTCCATGTGTGGCACAGTAAAAGCACTCTGAACTGGAGGAAGAATTTATCCTTTTTTTTTTGATGCAGCCTTTTACTCAATCAGTTTAAAAGGGAATTAAATATTCAGGCCAGCCATAGTCCTGCATGGACCCTAAAGACTATTACATATGTCAAATACATAACTTATAAGGTAAAAGCACATGCTTTTCTCCTGTGAGTGGAATACTTTCTTCTGCTAATCTCTTCAAATAGCAAGAAAGAATCTGATGCTTCTGGAAATTATTTGCCACAGCTCAGATAGAAGGTTTCTCTTTAGTGTGCACCACTATGAAGTTCTACAAATAATAATCGTATTTCTCTTAGAAATTCATGCTGACAACAGTTACTAAAAATCATTGTCAAATAATTTGCAGAATCATATTATAAAGGATCTTACCCCATTTTAACATAAAATAAATTTGAAATGTATTTTTCATTCAGTATCAGTTAATTACTTATTTGGTTTAGTGTTTTTTCATTGTTTGTCTTTTTGTTTTTGTTTTTGTTTTTTTTTTCCTGTTTGCAATTATATACTTTTTTGTGTAATTTCCTAAGACAAACAACACAAGTCTTGTATTTTTATGAAAAAAATCTTGTGATAATCTTCATGTGATAATCTTTCTTCTTATGATAAACTTTTCTTCATGGGGAAGTTATTATTTTTTTGCTGGAGATTCTTGCTGTAGAAAAGGAAGCTCAGGGAAGACCTTATTGATCCCTAAAACTACCTGAAGGGAAGTTGTCAGATGAATGTCAATCTATTCTTCCATGTAACAACTGACAGGATAAGAGGAAATATCCTGAAGTTGTACCAGAGAAGGTTTAGATTGGGTATTGAAACACACTACCCAGGGAAGTGGTGGAATCACCATCCCTGGAAGGTGTGTGGATGTGGCACATGGGGATATGGTTAAGTGATAAACACTTAACACTCAATGGTGCCGAGTTAACAGTTGGGCTCAATGATCTTGGAAGTCTTTTTCAACCTTAGTGATTCTATGATTTTATGTGCAATATTTCAAATTTTATTTGGCCTTCAAAAGAAATTGATTTCACATTCAAAATCAAACTATCAAGTCAGATTATGTGGAGAAAGACAGCTGGATGCCTACAATATGCTAAATACAATCAAGTCTCCTAATTTGTCTTCTCCAGCACCCCACGTTTAAATAAGGCAATAGGCTAGATAGAGCCATAAAGAATATTGGTAGATAGCAGCTTTTGGGAAAAAGGATTACTGCTTGTTATTTATTCTTCGCAAACTCTCAAGAATATAGCTAACCAAAATCAAGTTTAATAACACAACAAGTGTGAAAAAAATACCATGCTTCATGAAAGATAACTGAGATAAACATGATTTCTATTCTTCATAGAAAACATCCCTCAAGAAAATGAACATTTGCCAATACAATCAATGCAGGCAGCATATCATGTTTATCAATATTCAGGTAGCTAAGGTTACAGAAATACGAAATTAAGATGTATAATTTTGAGAGATGGCAATGCAACTACAGATAGCATAGGATTAACAAAAAAGGATTATATGTATCACAGAGGCAGACTTTCTTTTAGATGTATTTAACTTCTGTAACCAGTGCTTTACCACTTCTGTCTTACCCTATCACTTCTGCCTTCAAAGATAAGACAGTCTCAGGTTCTGCAAGTGATTTTATTGATGCACTGTATTAATTTATGGAAATCTGAATATGGAGATGTTAGAAAGAAAAATCTGGTAAAGAGAGAAAACAACTGTAATTGCTACTCATCAGATTGTTTTCAGCTTTACATTATAACAAGAAATTCAAGAAGCATTTGGACAACGGTCTCCACCACCTGGTGTGATTCTTGGGGTGTCCTGCGTAGAGCCAGGAATTGGACTTGATGATCCTGATGGATGCCTTCCAACTCAGCATGTTCTATGATTCTACGAAATATATGGAAGCCATTAGACACTAAATATTTCTTTAAAAATATAATTATTAAATTAAATTCTTGTTCTTAATCTTTTTCAAAATCTATAATGTGTTAAACACTATTGGTTAATTATAGTATCTGAAGAGTGTGAAAGATAGTTAAAAATCTTGCATCAACAAAAGAAAAAGGAAAAAAAAGGCCAAAATAATTTGTGGTTTGGCTAGCATAAGATCTTAATGTTTCTTTTTTTCCTATGCAGGTTGAAAAGAAAAATCTAAACCTTACCAATTACAGCTCCCATTTGAATAAGCAATGCGTTATAAATCATATATGTTTATTTTTTAAAATTCTGATATTCCTGTTGTTTCCTCTTGTAATATAATGTTTACCTCTTCATAAAATAAATTCTATATATTTTGAAGAGGTTATTTCCTTACTTAATCAAAACCTATGTCTTAATTAAAAGTATAATATTGGGATGTATTTATTTTAGTTAAATTGCTGAAACAAAGATAAAAAATTGTGTTCAGCTTTGATTTTCTTTTTGGCAATTGGGTAACTTGTTATAAAGAAGACATCAAATCAGTAGAAAGACTGACATTACCTGTCACTAAGGCCTCCTAATTAAAGCCATAATAATTTATTTTTGTTCAAAAATAGATTTGCATAAGTGAAATGAAGCCATTAGTTTTCAATTAATAGCTAAATGTAGATTTAAATTAATAGTGAACATAAAATCTGGTAAATATGAAAAAAAAGACATTCAAAATCATTAACACTTATTTTTTTCTAATACAAACACATACAGAAAAGAATTATATGAAATAATAGTAATAATCATAAATTAAACAGATGTTAACAAGATGATGAATATGATTTTAATTGCCTTCTATGACTATGATTAGAACAAGAACACAATATAAAATCTTAAGCAGATGCTGAAACACTTGTTGGGCTAAAAGATAAGAATTGTAATGGTAAACACTAATCTAAAGTTGAACTGTATTTCTGTGAATCTTTCTAAAATATGGACCATAATAACGCTTGCCAAAAAAATGGGTGCTACATCAAAATATAGTCTCTTCTTATCATCCAAGCTGGAACTTACATGATCTCAGTATTAAAATTAAAAAACAAGAAAAAGTTGATATTTTGGTATGATATCAATCAAAGTAGATGGAGAACAGAACATATAAATATTTTAATTACTGAAGAAATGTGTTGCAACTGTAGAATGCAGAACATGGATAATTATTCTTTCCTTTTCCTGTGGCATATTAAAATTGAAGCTTTGGAGATTCATTACAAATTTAATGCTCTTTATGTGTTACTGGAAACATTTTGCAGTCTGCATTATTGTAGATTTTTTTGAAAGTACATGTAAACTGCATTGTTTCCTGCCATTGAAAAGGACTGAACTGTTTCTTTTCCTTTCTACCTTTCTAAGCTTGCAAGCTGCAAGAGTTAGAAATCTCATATCCATTTCTGCTAGGACTCTCTTCCATGGAAATATTTCAGCTTTCTCAATATCCTTCACTTGATGTGATTGCTTATACAGTCAATAAACCTCAAATATTTTTTAAATGGTCAAAGATGTAAATTATACTGTATTCTGATTAAAAATACTAGTGCCATACATTTTCATTTTGGTGTAAACTATATCAAGAACAAAAAGTGTGTAAAATAATTTTAGCTTCAGGATAAAAAACTCAACTATATGACCTTTAGAAAGAAATTGTGACAGTTATTAAAATTTCAACATTTTTATTTTCTACTCTCTTACAAAAGAAACAAGTGTTATTAATTTTGAATTATTAACCTTCTTTAATGATAAAATGAGTATCAGCTTAAAAATATAAACTTTATGAATATCAGAGGAAGAAAAGATATTGAGGAAAAATTATCCCAGAAAACATTTCTTATGAAAATATACCTGAAACTAGCTCACAAGTAATAATTAAAATAAATAAAATAAAAATAATTTAAAAATAAAGCCAATGGGATGTTTTCTGTTATGTTAGTCATGTGTTGAAATTCTTACTTAGACTACAGATAGTAAATATCAGGAAATCATTTCAATTTGCCTATGAAAGAAACAAAACAATCCAGTCTCATGTTCAGACTTTTATTTCTTAGTTAGACAAATTAAACACTGTTTAATATGACCATTATGGAAAAAGAAACTGGAAAGAAAAAGCCAGACAACAAGGAATTTGTGTCCGCAAATATTTTGTATGTCTACCATAGAATAAATCCTGCACACAGAAAATTAGTAATCCAAAGGAGATGTTGCAATTTTAAAGGGTGGGAAGAGGACTCAGCAAGGAATCAGAGTAGTACCTAGAGACCTGCTGCTGGTTTCTAATAAAGTTATATCTTCACAGGTTGCAGTCATGGGATGGTGGGTCTGGGAATAAGTTTACAGCATGCACATGACAATAATCTACTATTTTTAGTTATTTTAATTCTAGTGGTAAAATATATATTATTTTGTCTGCTCAGTCATTGTATCCATAGCTATTGGCCAGCTTCTTGAGGGAAGTAATGTAGGCATTTATCTAGTCAACATCCACTGAAAAGCTCTGACTACTGAGTGAGTAGATCTAAAACTCCATCTAAAAACTTGAAAATATGAATTCTATTTATTGATAAGCAAGTGAGAAAGAGTGACCTGAGAGAGAGCAATAACAATCCAGAAAGATGAGAGCCTCCTTCCTGGACAGGTAAGAACCTCTGTTTCTGTGGTACTGGGCCTACTGGAGTTGATGACAATCCCAAGTTTTCTACATTTTACAGGATTTTTCTGATTAAATTAAAGAGTAATTGCACATATTCTGAGCTATGTCTCGAGTATTGGAATAAGCTTTTGCTCAATAATTTGTTGGATCAGAGTTTTGTTTACTAACTAGATCTTCACTTTCTGCTATCAGCAGCAGAATTTACAAGAGGTAAATTATGCTGCAGGCTACAGGGAATATCAGTGGGCTCACAGTAGTTATGGTTGGTGGATAAGCAGAGTGAAAATTCAAATTCAAATAAAACACACTATTCCATCACAAACAAAGAAAGTAAAATAGGAGACAAAAGTTCCATGCTTCATTTGTCTGATGCCATCAGGTGGGGAACATAAGTGGAGTTTGGCAGAAGTTCAAGTGACCTAGGTGTTTAAATTTGTAAAGGCTCTGTAGATTTCTTTGAATACACTGCAAAGAGTGATTACACATAATTCAAAATCATAAGTGAAGGTGTAATAGGATTTCCTTACCTACAGGATGTACTTCAGCTGTACACAGGCTGCATGTATTTTCCAGTGTAATGAATTTTTTTAATTGCTTTTGACAAATTAAGATGCACTCCTTCATTGAGTCAATTAACTACAGCAGATTGGCTGAAAATGACAGATGACAGGATAATGATAACTAAGAAATAAGGCATATGAGAAAGGTTCTTTAAAAAACCCCACTGTAACTAACTCACAGCAGCCTTTCTTGTCAATGTGAGTTTTATTAATCAACACAGACATAGAGAAGCATCCTTAATAAATGAAGCACGTGGAAGCTACCTGTTCCTCTAGAGCTCTATAGGACTACTATTAGAAGGTTAATAAAGAATCAAATCTATATTTTACATTTTAAGTGAGGCAGATATACTCTTCAACAGCTAATCATGGTTAGGAGTCATCTTACTGAAATCTCAACAGTCTTAGTGTTTCTCTCTTGTTCTACCTAAAATTTGTATGGAAATGCTAACTGAAATCTAGATGCATTCTGCAATTCTTGCATGCCAAATAATCCTCTGTTCTTGTTATGAACTGACAAGAGGAATTTTGGATGCATTGCTCCTGTGCGAGCTGCTTAACATCACTAATCACAACACAAAATAGAAAGAAGCAGAGTTGGATACCTATTTGACCTTCCCATGCTCTAATTGTCTCCCCATCTCTAGTGATATGTATTTAAGTATTTTTTAATTTATATATATAATAGACTGTCATGATTTAACCCCAGCTGGCAATCAAGCACCCCACAGCCACTCGCTCACTCCCCCACCAGCAGGATCAGGGAGACAAGCAAAAGGGTAAACGCTAGAGAACTCATGAGTTAATGACAGTTTAATAGGGCAAGCAAAATCCATGTACACAAGCCAAGCAAAACAAGGGATTCATTCACTGCTTTCCATTGTCAGGGAAGTGTCCTGCCACTTCCTGGAAAGCAGGGTTCCATCATGTTCAATGGCTACTTGAGAAGACAAATATTGTCACTCCAAACATCTTTCCCTCCATCTTTCTTTTCCCACAGTTTATATCCTGAACATGATGTCACATAGTATGGAATATCCCATTGGTCAGTTGGGGTCAACTGTCCAGGCTATGTCTCCTCCCACTTTCCCACTCATCGCAGTCGCCTCACCAGTGTGGTGGCATGAAAAGCTGAAAAAGCTTTCGCTCTGTGTAAGAACTGCCCAGCGATAGCAAAGAAGATCTCTATATTACATTGCTGCTTTTATCACAAATACAAAACGTAGCCTGACACTAGATACTATGAAGAAAACCAGCTCCAGCCCAGCCAAAACCAGCACACATATATACACACACACATTTTCTCTCTAACATCAAGAAACTTATAGTAAGACTTTTAAGAAGCTGAAGTTAATTAGTTTTTTGAGGAGAATATTGAATGGATCAAGTGTTCTCTAATTATGGATGTATGAAAATATGAATTTAACAGACAAAATAATTGCATATATAGGAAAATATTAATTTAGCAGAAAAAGTAATTTCTATCATTAATACATGAAAACTGATGCTGGAAAAATAATCTCACTTTTTGTTAAAAAGAAACAACCACAGAAAGAGTCTGCAAAAGGTGGTGAACTTCCCTTCATGAGACATGAAGTCTGATCAGTCTGGAGAGAAGACTGTGTGTGTGAGAAAGAGGTAAAATCTTAAGTCCTGCAGCCTTGCATGACAACTAAAGCAGAAGGCAGAGCATAGTCATTTAGCAGGTCAAATCACAAGCAAGACTGATTGGTTATGGACCAGAAAGACAAGTCTTGCTTAAATCATTTCGGGGCAGTGAGGTAGCTGACGCAGTACTCATAGAGCTGCTTAGCCACTGCAAAACCTCTTACTGTTAACATTAAATCACTTGCAGTGTGTTTCATGGGAAGGCTGAGAGTTGTCTTGCTGCTCAGTGACTTGGAATGCTAAGGGATTTCTTGGAAACTGATTTCCAGTACAGGCCTGCTACCAGGCTTCTGAAAAGTCACTCTGAAATTTAATTTCTGCACAGTTTTAAAAGGGTGAATATACTGGGCTTATGTATAATATTTATCACATAAAAAACTGATAGGCTGAGTCACAGAAGCTTGTTATAAATCACATTTATCAGACATCTTTCCCTAACTGCCTTTGCCTTCTAATTCTTTTTCACAGAATCTGTTCAATCACGAAATACCAGGTTTTAATGGACCTCCAGGATCATCTGGTCCAACCTTTCTTGGCAAAACCATGATCTAGACAAGCTAGCCCAGTACTTTATCCAGCTGAGTTTTAAAAATGTCCAGTATTGGGGAATCCCCCACTTCCAGGGGGGGATTATTCAAATGGCTAATTGTTCTTATTGTGAAAAATTTTCTTCTGGTGTCCAACTGGGATCTCCTCAGCAGCAACTTATACCTATTGCCCCTTGTCTTTTCCATGTCACTCAATGTAAAAAGGGAGTCTTCAACTTCTTCGTACCCACACTGTTAATACTGGAACATAGGTCTCTAAGCCTTGTTTTCTCAAAGCTGAACAAACCTAGTTCTCTCAGCTTTTCCTCATATAGCAGGCTTCCCAGTCCTCAGATCATCTTTGTGGCCCTTTTCCAGACCATCTCTGGCCTGTCCACACCTTTTTTCTTTATAGCAGGGCACCAAAAATGAACACAGTATTCCAGGTGTGGCCTGAGAAGTGCTGAATAGCATGCTGTTGTCACATCCTAAATGTCAAAGCAACAGAAGCAAAAGGTAGAGCAGTTTTTAATCTTGCTGCTGGAAAATGAGTGTGTAGAAAATTCTTCAATGTTCAACAAATTCCTTATGACTATGAAAACTATCTTAAACCTGCCTACAGGTATTTCAAATATACCCAATTAAAATTTTCTGCTATGATTTTCATAAAGAGAACTCTCAGACTAACCTTTTCAAAGATGCCAAAAACACACAAGTCCATCTCTAGATTTTCATGAATTATATCTGAGTATGGACTGATGCTCCTACTGCTTCAGCTTTAACTAAACATTAATAACATTAGGGATTAGGATATTAATGACATACTGATGCAGTGTGAGATATAAAATGTGAAGAGCAGAACTCTTTCAGTGTGGTTGTGTGGTAGGACTTTTTTACACAGTACAGAGATGGTCTGATTAGGAACAACACTGTCCTCTGACTTGTGGAAGTGCAAGAACTCTCCAAAGTAATTCTGTAACTGAATAACCTTTTTCTATACAAATGAGTTTAAATTACTTAAGCTCATTTACATATTTCAGCAATTAAATCTTGTGCACAATTGTTTTACAAAGACACATATTTTTTTTAACTATTGTGGGATGTATTGAACTACGCTGTAAACAGTAGGGACATTTTGATGCATGTTTGAATGACTTAAAAAAAATTATCTTTGACTTGGAAATAATACAGCAATCCTTATCATATTTTAGAAACCTTATCATATTCTAAAAATCTGAGGGATAGTTTTCATTAGCACCTTTACTCAAAACCACTATATTATCACTTTATATTGCTGTCTTAAATTTCAAGCTAAGTAACAGTCTCTGAGCCCAACTGATCTCAGCCACCAACTGTGAGAAGAGGGCGTGGACCATGACTTTCCCAGACCAGGTAGAGGAACAAACAGCCATTAATGTATTCAGGCTAGGAATAAATTCTTAATTTTCTGCCTGGCCAAATGCCCCCAGCTTCCACCCAAGACCAATGCAGAGATCAACAGGATCAAGTTTTCCCAGATCCAGTTGTGGGAGAAGTAGAAACTTTTGATGCTCTGGTTGCTAGATAAAGTCTGGTATCAATTCTCTTCTTTGATCCTGTTGCTGATTAATACTGATTGTCTTCTGTAGAGTGACAACTTCCCCCCAAAAACCCCTAACCCATACAAATAAGGACTTTTTTATAATCTATTCTGGATTACTTTATTAAGTCTTTATTAAAGACTAATCAAAGACCTATTTAGAAGACTGTAGAACCCAGAGTGCAATTCTGGTGTGCTAGGCATTATATTAATCCTAGTGATAAACAATTAACAACACAAATATTTTAATCAAAAAAAGAAAACAGGTGCTACATGAAAGATACACTTTTCAGTGAGAACTGCACAAGATCACTCAGATAGTCACTTTAGTTTTGCACCCAATTGCAAACACGGGAATCATATAGAAAAAACACCAGGAGCAGAAAGTACCTGCTGAATTTTCAGCCAATGTGTTATTCTAGACTTTCTCTCAGCATCAAAGTTCATTATAATCAGCAAGACAGTGCTTGTCAACTGAAATTTTATTTTAAGTCAGCAGCAAAATTTTCATTCACTTAAGCAAGGCAAATATCAGGCTTGATTGTCCTAATTAAATTGTTATAAGCACCAGAGTAGCACAATTTGACCTTCACATGTAAAGTGAATGTATATGGACTCCACAGATAAATTAATTG
The DNA here is from genome assembly GCF_047495875.1 of Pithys albifrons albifrons. Taxonomy (NCBI): domain Eukaryota; kingdom Metazoa; phylum Chordata; class Aves; order Passeriformes; family Thamnophilidae; genus Pithys; species Pithys albifrons. The sequence continues at coordinate 85,610,885 of NC_092461.1, forward strand.
AAAAAATGATTAAGAGGAAAAATGGACTTACTATACTTACATCACCCCTGCATTATGCTAATACTTAGTATTACAGCAGTGGTAGAAAACTTACCTATTGTACTTACATCACCCCTGCATTATGCTAATACTTTGCTACGGTAACATCAATCTGATCAGGCATTAACATGCTCTGTCTCTGAAGTGATGTACAGTAGCACCGATGATATGTTAGTTTAAATCACTGTCAAAGTGATGCTGCTTAATGCTGCTATGTTGATGATTTGATGTAATCTATTGCTGGAGAAACACCATGCTGATTATATGCCAGTGTAACAGATCATTATTTTCCTGTCCCTGTGAGGATATTGTAGAATAATCTATGGAAAAGGAAAGAAGAAAATCTGACAGAAAGAATCTCTAAGAGAAGCAAAACTTCTGTAAGTATTCATTACAATGATATCTGCCTATTTAGCCATAGAGAGTTTAAGGAAAACAAGAACATAATTTTGCCATAATCAAGGATAGAGAAATATCAATATAGGTTTCCTATGTTTTCCTGCAAATAAAACAATAATAAAATAGAGGAATGGTGTTTAGACGTAAATGGCTCTGAGACAGTCATTCTGATTTACATTTTGTTGGTCTACAAAGCAGACAGAAAAAATTAAAAGCACATGAGCTAGATTAATAGAAACTGAGGAAGTTAAAGAGCGACCCCCAAAGACAATAACACGTTGGGTCTTTGGGAAATGCAGAGCATGTATCTTTAGATGTCTTTGGAATGCGGGTGGATAGCTAAGGACTGTAAAGAGACATTTCTCCTTGCCCCATAACTCAGTAAAACTCAATTTTTCTCTCCCTGTTTTCAATGCAGCAAAACACCCATATGTTGTGATTCTTCAGATACATACGTAAGCATTTGGGAGGAGGATTAACAAAGGTCTCTGACTCTCTTTGGAGCAAGGGACTTTGGAACACTTTGAATTTCCCCAGGGGATGATGAGCCAAGAAAACCCTAAAGCTTTGGTGCTTCTATTTCCTGCCTGGCATACAAGGGCTTCATATTTGTTGACAGGGAGAATCTAGAGACCTGAATGACCTTTCTTAAGATGATATACAGAGAAGTTTCCAATTCAGGAAAGTAAAACTCCCTGGAGCTCCAAAACTGGCGTTCTGATATTTCTGACTTCCCACAACTGTATTTTTATAAGCAATTATCTGCTATGAATCACTTTTGTAATACATTTTCATAATACTTTTACCATCATTACCTATCAAAAAAGGTTAAGAAAAAAAATCCTGTTTTCAGATGTTCCTTCCCCAGCTGAGCTCTCTCTGTATGTTCAGTGTGCAAAAATAATTTAAAAGTCTATGACATACTGCTGACACAGTCATCTCTAGTAGACCATGCACTAAAATTCAATATGCTTGCTTCTATCCTGCTATGAGGCAGCATGAAAATAATAGAATAAAATGAAATGGAGGTATGATCGCATTTCCTGGCACAGCTCATCAGGAACTAGTAACAACCTCATGGGCTGCACAAGTTCTGGGAGGCCACAAGGCTGGACTTCACAACAAGCTGAATTGTGCAAAGGAAGTGACTTACCTTTCTCATTTTTGTGCATCTTTTTTAAAATTAAGTCCAAATATATGTCACTCTGTAGAACAAAGTGTTTGAGAAAGAAGAGAGGTTTTTTTCTCTTTTCTGATTTAATATATTTGAGTTTCTCCTCCCTGCAACAGTTTTCAATATAGTCTTATGCCTTTACTGAAGCCTTTGTTTTATAGCAATGTCACTAAAGATAATTTAGTTTTAAAATATCAAGACAGTCTAAAGCTTCCATTCCTACTACTACAGTCGCTGCCATAGTGACCCATGACCCCAGCTAAAGCTGTTTTAGACTTTCTTGTTTCTTTGATGGCCAGAATGGAAGTTGGGAGAGAAGAGCATTCTTTGTAATACCTTTTAACTTCTTTCTTAAATATCTGTTTTTCAAGAAATATCTTTCTCTTCCACAGGGAAGTTTAGGTGGTTGTTTCTTAGAGTAACTGAGGAACCTATAGGAAGTGACACTAGACATTAAGCATTTGGGGATATTTCTATTTAGCAAGTAATCATCAATCACCTTCTGCTGTGCTGCTGGAAGTGACATATTCCATATGAGATGGGAAATTAATGTCTTCATCATTTTGGTATTAAATATCTCCAGGAACTTTCACAAAATTATCAATGTTGATTACTGGTCAGATTTTGAGTAAAAAATTATGCCTTTCTAATACAAAGTTAATTTTCATGTTTCATCTCTATACTTTAACTTGCTGATCTGCTTAGTGCTGCTGTAGTTGACTGAGTAGTTATGGTGTTGTCCTGCAGAAACAACCACCTGAGGGCAGCAGCAAATTGATACTTAATGTAATTCCACAGAGGTTTTCCTTAAGTTTTTTTCTACTTCTGAGACTTACCTAAAATAATCTCAAATATAGAGTTCAGCCTAAAGGTCTTTTTAAAGCCTGAGAGTAATTTGCTTCAAAGACTCTTTACTTTTACTGGATCTTAACATTTCTCCAGTACAGCTCCAATACATTTCCCCATTTATCTAACAGAACATTAAAATGAGTAAAAAAAAAATCCATTAGAAAAAATATAAATACTTGGCACAATAATAGGAAAATTTGCCATGTGCTAGGTTTTTAAAGAATGACTATGAAAAATTGTCTGACAAATATATTTTTGTATAAATCTTAATATATTCCTGAAATCCAGCTTCTGCAGTTTGAGGAAAAGAATAGGAAGAAGCAGCTGGTTTTTTAGTCTCTGCTGCCTAATATGCTGTTGCTGTCACATATTTGACTGAGTTAGTGGTATACACATGTCAGTGGGGTTCCCAGCCCAAGTCGTGGGTTTATTTGATCTCTCCAAAATTCCTGTTGCTCACATAGGATGCAGTGATTAGTATAAAGTCTCACAAAAACAGTGTGCTCTGGATTTGCTATAAATATAGCACTGTTTTTACTTGTGTATGACTTTCTTTACAACAAAACTGAGCAGACAGCTTGGCTGTCTAGCAACAGAGCATTAGGTTGCTACACAGAAGATCCATGTGTCATGTGTTCTTTACTAAAACAAAGCTATTCATTTCGTCTAAAACTGAAAAGAAATTTACTAGTGGAAAATAATTGCTTTAAACCTTTTTTTCCCTGTGGACACTGTCTCTCTCACACATTCACCGTGGAGTTTTTTGCTGGAGCAATCAATACCTTGGTCTGCTTTCCCACTTCAGTTCTAAGGAAACAGCAATTCAATTTACTACTAGAAGGCAAATTAGAAAGTCATAATAGCTGCATCCAAGTGCAAATCTTTCAGATGATGAGATCTATACAAAAAGCAGGCTTTGAATGAAAAGGGAGGGGGGGGGAATAAAAAAGAAAAAGAAGAAAAAAAACCCAAACATCCTCATCTGTCCCCCAAAAAGCAGAAACCAATCACCCAACCAACCCCAACCAACATAACCAACACACAACACCTAAAGAACCAAACACCCAAGAGTACAAAATATAAAGGAAAGATGCCAAGGTCAGAGTAAATCTATATATTATCATATTTTTATAAAATAAGAAAGGAGTGAGGAAAGGGTTATTTGGCATTCAGATACTTCTGAATCCTTCATAAATTCCATTTTCAAGGAAGAGTGCTTGTTGTCTCCAGCATTATATTTCACAGCAGTGGAAACAGCAAGCAGCCTTTGATAATTTGCCTCTTCCATAATCCAACAAGCAAAAATAAGGAGCTTCAACAACTGAATGATCTGAAACAGTGTACCACAAGAAAACCAAGAACTGATTTAGTTCTGTAAAAAAGACATTCCTTTCAGTTGTTGTGTACTTAATGAATTTTACTCTTCAGTTATTTTCTCCGTGAATAGACTATGATTCAAATTTTGAGGTCTTTGCAAATAATCTTGACCAATGCTGATGAGAAGAGATTCTTTTTCTTTAATATAGGATTAATAAACAAATGATCCCCAGGACATTTCCAGAAAAACAAAACCACTGGGAAAAGAAAGGCAAATATTTCCTGACATTTTACTCCACTATTTCTATACAAATCATTGCATGATTTTCAAAATGCTGATGTGCACCTTAATTCATAGATAAGATTATAGAAAAATGGCTGCAGTTTATTTGGACATCTTCATGCTTCAAGGAAATGCATTCAGCTCTGATGATCAGCTTCCTGGCCCTATGTCTTAATGAAATATGTTTACAAGGCTTCTCTGGCTGAATGGGCAGCTGAAGAGAAAGGTTTATTAAGCCCCAAATCTGCTTATGAAGAATGTTCCCTTTCATGCAAACATCTGTAGAGAAAGAAACTGTTGATAAATCACTGGCTTTGGTAGCATAGTTTTTCCCTCACCAAATTCATTTCTAAAACGTGCAAATAACTGTATCCAGGATCAAGTTCATGCGAACATTTTTCAGCATTGTTTCTATAACTACTATATTTGCATATATATATACACACACACACACATATATATACATATATATATATGTATATTTACTTCAACACTTAGATTTGGTCTTTGATCTCTTGAATATTTACAATCTTTTTTTTTCATGATTTCAATATGTACACAAAGAGAAGCAATTTCGAAATCACAGGAGATGTCTATGGATATTTCTCTTTCTTAATTTATCAACTCCTGTAAGGCTAGTTGATCTTAACATCACTGAAAATGACTGCATGAAGAAGTAAACTTTTAAATATTTATTATTTTTTAAACTCAAACAAATGAGCAAAGAAATAACTTCTATGTTGCAAATGACTAATGGCAAACTACCTCTGCTAGATGACTCCAGTCAAGACATATTTAAAGTATGTACTTTGTCAAATATACCTTTGAAATCATCAAAATTACTTTATGTGATGTTTCTAGTACCTAGTGAACACCTATTGACAGAGCGTGAATAAATATCTTTGTGAAAAGAGGGGGGTAAAAAAAAGAGGGGTAAAAAGAGAAAAAGAAAATTAAAAACTTGAACGAAATAGCAGCACAGTCCCATCTAAAAGGAATGTACACCAAAACCTTAATTTAATATATATTGTCTTCCAAATAGAATAGACACTGATTTTTAGTGAAAGAAGCAGTATTTCTAAATTGCCAGTGGATGTGACCTGCCTTTTTTTTCCCTGAAGCTGGATTTCTGAAGCAGGAATCTATGGGAAGCATGTTATTCAAAGCAATATTCTACTGCTTATGAAAGAGCAAAACCTAAATGCTTTCTTTAAGAAAACAAACAAAATTATACCCACAACAAGCAGACATCTAATACATTTGGGTTTATGTAATGACTTTCTTGCCAAGTTTAGTTTCTCCGGGAAACAACAAAATAATTGCTACACATCAGCTTTCTAGTGCTTCTCAAACACAAGTATCCCTGCAGCACACTACCCTCCAAACTATTTTTCAAATATTTGATATATTTCTAATCATTAAAAAATCCTAATTAATCAAGGAGAAGGTTTTTTGGATCAAAGTGTTTGTAATTTAGAAATGGTGCTTTTTAATATATATGTCCTCTTCCAAGTCTTTAAAAATAGTTATTTCATTGTATTCAAATCAGTATATGCAAATGTTCGCTTTAATTAAAGTAGTACTATGGCTACTTTCTCAAATATTTGCAACTGCCGCTGCTTTAAATCTGTCTTTCCATACAGAGCACCAAGGGCATTTCAAGTTTATTGGATGAGCAAGTAGTATAGCCAGGCATTACAAGATGATTCCAATACATTGTTTTTATCCTTGTGAGAGAAGACATTACTTAAATTAAATTATGTTGTCAATAGCATGCCATGGACCTTACCTTTGTGTCAAAGAATAATAATGTTTGGTGCAGGGTGGATAATCTTCACCATTGTTTCTACTAACTGCAATTGCTACCTAAAAAAAAATAAGGGTCAAGTTATGCTCAATCAAATTTTATGTCTCTCTTTCCTTGCCCCGTAGTTGCTGCTCTGCATCGTCAAGTGTCCGGTCCGCCGGCAAACCTTTCAAAGGTTTGGTGTGCAGGGCCATCTAGCGGCGAAAGGATTACAAACATGACGGCAGGCTGCTTTTTCCAGTACCGGTGACCCGTTCAGGAGACCCAAACAGGGATGACGAAGCAAGGGGATCTTAATTCTTCTCGCTTTCAGGAACTGTAAGAGAGAACCCGAGCCACTTTTACTGTTCGCTGCAAATCCCATTTAACCAAACTTGTTAAGAAAGTAACAGGGCAGAACCTTGCTAACTTTTAAACCTGTCATGTTGCTCTAGTTTCTTGTATCAGTGAATAAGTCAAGACATGGCACTGCTGAGACTGCAATTTGGGAGTGGTACTATTTATACTAGTGACAAGTGTCTGCTTTTCATTATGCTATGTCCTTTTCTACACAGGTTCTTAATGCATAAATACCTGAAAACCTTTCCTGAATTACTTTTAAAAATATGACTTACCCTTGTCATATGTTGTTCATTCTTTTCTCCTTTTGAAGAGAAACATTGACTGAAATTGCTCCCAAGTGGGCTAAGTTTTTTTTGTTGAGTCTCTCTTTGAATGTATGTGTTACTATCCAACTACATTACCTGGAGCATAAAGTTTGTGAAGGTAGAAACAGTTGAGGATTTGCTCCTTTGAACTAGACTTTCAAGATAATTCTCTCTCTTAAAAGTAGTATTTTATTTTATCGTAGATAATTCTACTATACTGACTTCAGTGGCTGCATATTTTCTACATCTGATTGTAGCTTAACACAAACAAACCACACTGACAGGTGTCTCTTACTTTAGTGTTGACCTGTTATTAAGTGAATATGGAACATACCCTGGGGCATTCGATTATCCTAAACCTTTTCACTCTAGGGAATACTAGGAACAAAAAGAAAAAAAATAGACATAATATATATTCATGTGAGTATATGACATATTTGGATTGATTTGAAAAAAAATGTTCAGCAATAAAATATTTATTATAAGCACACACACACACAGATTAAGAAAGAGAGAGAACACATAATTGTTTTATGACAAGTTCCTTTATGTGTACCAAGTAATTTAGGCTGTATCAAAAGATAAGCAGTTACTGCTAAACATATGATTTTGAAAGCCTATTTATAACATTAACATGCTTTCCTTCTGCTATGCAAACTTTCCAGTTGCAAACTTTGCAATGTTAGAATGTAAAACTACAGGAAACAAAATAAACTAAAATGGGATAAACAATTGCATAACCTGCACTGATTTATTATAAATGTACTGAGAATATTTTACTGAATGACAAAAATCAGGAAAAGAAAATAGCATATTTTCAAATTTGGTAAACCTTTTTTTTCTTCAAAAAGAAAAATCAATAGAGAACAAATCATAACTATTTGTTTGGGGGTTTTTTTTGGGGGGTGCAGGTGTTGCAAAAATCATAATCACCATAGGCCTATAAAGGTTCAATTTCATATTACATAGTAAAATATTTCCAATCAAATTATTTCTGTCACCTCTGATGGCAAAAATGTTGATGTTATTTGGGAAGATGCATCAGAAATTGTCTTCAAATTCTGAATCTCGAAAGCAGTCATTGATAAATCTACAATTACTAAAAATTCATAGCTGTGGGAGAACACATATCATGTGCAACAGGGAACAACCTGCACCAGAAGACCAGATGAGACTAGAGACCCTTGCAGTAGAGGTTTGGTTTAGAAGTTATGCGTTCATTGTACAGTTTTTGGTTGTGAAAGTTCTATGTCACCCCCTGCCAATATTTTCACCTCATGTTGTCCCTTCATAGCTTTTATTCCGGTTCGTCCTCCATGTTGTCTTCTTCCCCTCAGACCATTTTCCCGCCTCTGTGCTGAATCCTGTTTTCCTATTAGTCAGTTTTCCCACCTTTGGAGACTGTTGTCCCATTGACTATCTGGTTTCCCCGGTTACATACTTCACCTAATCCTGTCCAAGTTCCGGAACATTCCCCTCGGAATCCTATAAAAACCCATGCTTTCCCTGAATAAATGCTTTTAGTGCCTTCACAGGTGGAGTGTGTGCTGGAAGTCTTTTTTGTTCTCCCTCAATCAACAGCTCATCACATAGTCAGCTTCAACTTTCAATATTTCACTTTTTCTGCAACATTCCTACTACTTTTTTCTTGGCTCTGGTTGGGAAAAAAAATGTTACCCTCTAATTTCCATATGGTATTGTATGTTCCAGAGCTCCATCTTTCATATTAAACCGCCCTCTTTCTTCTTCTTGACAATTCATGACATACCTGGAATCAACAGGCAAATGATTTATTCAGACACAGAAGAAAACTCTGACAGCTGATTATGCTGTCATATTTTCCCCTGTAACTCAACTTATCAAAACATTAGCCAGCATCAAGGCAATATTCACCAGAGTCAATATCTGCATTTATCTGATTTTGGATAATAAACTAGAAATACTTTGGCAGAATTGGGGAGGCTTGCAAAGGGCTGCTGTTTCACACCTGTCATGAATAGCCTATATAGCCCCCATCTAGTTTTTTAGAACTATCTGAAAAAAGTGTATAAAGGCCAAGTAGACCAAATGAACATTATATGAATATGAATGATATGGTATGATTATGAAGTCCAAATGAATATGATCAAGAACTTTACCTCAGGTAGTTTAGCAAGTTATCTAACTACACCCATTAAGTCATCTACACATATGCAATTAAGCAGAGAGCTCAAATTAGTAAATTCTGAAAAAGATTCTCTCCTGATTCTTGGAGCTGAGAATCGCCACTGACAAGCATTACTGGGAAAAGAGGACAATACAGAACACTGAAAACTTGATTTTTTTTTCTTAAATAACCTTTGCACTTTTACAGTGATGGAAAGATTTAACAGTCATTTTCAAAGCCCTGTGACTGAGTAATTGAGATCATACGCAATACTCAGATAATGGTCAGGTGTTGGGTGAATCTTAGCTCCATTGCATGAAAACTAACAAGTTGTGACCAGAAGTTCTTCCTCCATATTTAAGAGAGGAAAGGCAGTGATTTATTCTAGCTTCTCTATCATGTACAAATACTTAGGAGATCACTAGACTCTGAATACAAAAAGTTCTATGGTGTCCCCCTATCCCATTCCTCTCCCTTCCTTTCCTGGGACTGGCATGTGGGAGGGAGGTCTGGGCCAATTCTGCTGCCAGGCAGTGGTGACACCTTGGATAAGGTCTGGGATCAGCCTTTATGGATCTGTCCTGCCCCCATGAGGGCTGTGCCAGAGTTCAGCCCCTTAGCCCTGGCCCCTGCCTAGGCTGCACTATAGAGGTGCTGGTGGCATGAGCTCCCTTGGTGACCCTTGTCTTCCCAACTTGCCCTCAGACATCCCTTAGGTGGCCATCCTGCAGCAAGTCTTACTGGACCTGCTCTGCTCTCTTTGCTAAGGGCTGAAGGATCATATCCCACATCAGGACTCCGCAGCATTCCCATGCAAAGTGCACATAATGTGAATGTGCCTGTAAGTAGGAAGGTGACTTATAGCACTACTCTCTGCCTGTCTTCTCCGAGCTGTACTGAACAGATCTGAGCCATTGGGAGGAACTGTGGCAATTTCTATCAGCAGCTTCTGAGGAAAGTGAAAAATTACTTTTTTCTTCAGTCTCCACAGAAGCCCGTGGGCAAATGGCTAAGAAGTCATAAAAGGAAAAAGTGAGAACGGAAATTTTCAATACTTCCAAAATTCCTGTTTTGAATTTTGTCGCAAGATTTTTGCCCTATTAAGGAGCAATTTAAAACTTATTTGCTTCCCATAGAGAAAATTTCTGCACAGCTTTACTCTTCACCTAATCTTTCCTGAAAGAAATAAAACAAACAAGCAACAGGAAACCAAAAAAAACCAACCAACTAAACAAGAATTTCTTCCCATTTTACGTCAGTAAGAGTTACTTGAATTTTATCGAGAGGTCAAAAATCAACTTTTAAAAGTCATCCCACTGTTTAATGAAGTCCATGTAACTGATGAGTCACACAATAGACAAGTACACCATAATATGTTTCTGATACTATTCTCTAATTTAAGCCCAGACCTCTAAACAAGGTTGCCATACCTCTTTCTGTGCTGCTTGATTAAATGCATCATGGCTTTTGCTTCAGTATGAAGTATGAATAATGAGTATTTATTTCCTAAAGCTGTCAGTTATGCAAAATATGTTAAGGGTGTGGACGGTGTGGGGGAAGGGTGTCCCAAGACTCTCAGCATCTGTCTGGTTTTACTCTCACTTCAGTTAGTGAGAATTTTCCAGACTTTAACAAGAGCATCAGTAACCTAGTATCACTTCCTTTAAAAAATCTTGTCCTAAATACTTGCTTCTAAGCAGCTTTGAAAGCCTGAAATGAAAACCCCCTTTAGAAGTGCAAAATCACTGTAGTATCATTATAATGAGACTGGCTTACTTTTTAAAAAAAACGTTTAAAGAAAACCTGTTTTCAGTGAATTGAAGGAGTGAGGGCTTCCTGAGAAGGACAGTGTAAGTGAAGTTTAATTTCAAAATCGTAGGTTAATATTTCTGGTTTCAGAGAAAATGGGCTTATACACATCATTCTTTATTTTGCATACAGAAAAGAAATTTGTAATCTGATGTAATCTTCTGATCACGAATAGTGCTCTTTTTTCCTTAACAAAGTAATTAATTTATATCATTAATAACATTTTTTCCCTATGAAAATCTCAACAGCTCAACAGTGTCACAAAAAAAAGGATTAGAATAAATGTCGTGCTGTAATTTCAGAAGTGATCAAAAAGTTAATATTAATACATAGTGTTGAAAACACCATTTGGATTTCTGAGTATTGCCTGAAGAAAGCACAAGGAAATATTTCTTTCATCTGTAATGAGACTTACAGAAAGAATTTAAAGAAACCTAGGAAGTAGTTGAAGTTCAAAAGAAATTAAATCCAGAGCTTTGAGATACTGCAGGTCAATATGATTGAATAATAAAACTCTTTTTAAAATAAGAAAAACTAATCTGAGATGCATTTTCTTGGTTTTTTTCCAAGTCTTAGCTAATGTCCATAAACTATTTCCAAGCTAAATTAAAATCTGCTGTTAAATTTGTGTTTGCTAATATGATAGCCGGTAACTTAGGGCTGGATGGCAAGAAGAAAATTTATTGTTCCAGAACTGTTCCCTTTCATGTGAAAGGGAACTATTTTAAAATTCGTTTGGGAATCCTTAGCTGCACTTGAGTACTGTAAGCAGTATTACACACAATTTATATGAATACATATTTTAAATCATGACCTAACAGACATAATAGATAGCTTAGAGTAGCCTGCCATGAAGTTAAACATGAATGTACTTCGCTTTCAGTGCAGGCACCCAGTGATTGCCACTGCAGGCCAAACAGGTCATGAAGCTGTACAGACAGATCACCAGACTTGCTGATTTGCTGTCTTTCAGCTCTGATTTTTACTCAGGATTTCAAATGTGGCAAAATTAGAATTTTTTTCTCTGAAATTCTTGTGTTACTATTATGAAGTTTGCAATTACACTTGTTTCATTAGGTTAGGTTTGTTTGGTGTTTGGTTATTGGTTTTGTTTTTTTTCTCTTATCTTGAATGTCTTTAACTTATATACTGTCAATATCATTTATCATTATTTATTCTGGAATTCAGATCATGTACAATTTAGACACCTACATCTGTACAGATTCCCATGAAGTGGGGAGAGTGTCAGGAGGGGGAGATAAGAGATTTGAAAAACAAGCTCTCTTATTTAGTAGGATAACTTTAATGAGAATCTTAAGAAGACTGACTGTACAAAAGACAGACACCACTTAGGAAGGGTGGAATAAACAGCTGCCATACTTCCTCAGGAAATCTGAGTTCCTTCTCAAGCCGGAATATCCATCACCTTCTGCAGAGCATGGGAAGATGCAAAAGCAGATAATGAGAGAGGGTTACATCCTTTTACAAGTCATCATTACTGCCTATAAACTTTTGATTAGCAACAGGAGCAGCAAAATCTCTGAAGTTCTCTGTCATCTCCTAGCCCTCCTTTACTTCCTTAGTAGCAGGAACCACAGTTGTCTTCTTGCCTCCACAGGAATCTTACAAGACACAATAGCTTTTTTAAAAGGTGGTTGTCACCTCTCAGCCCTCTTCTGTCACCCACAGCTTTTTCAAATAGTACCCTTTACTTTCTATTGTTCCCTTCTAATTATGCTTACCACACTGGAAATTAGCTGATCTTCCTCACACCCACAGGTATTTCTTGAATATCTGTGAATTGTATTATCCCTATGTAACTGATCAACTTTTGTGAGGCCCAAAAAGAACTTAGAAATGGAAAAATAAGGACTTGTGACTATATTTGCAAATTAAAATAACTGATTAGAAGTAATTAGGTGTGGTGGAACCAAGCCACTCAGTGACACAAAATTGAAGATTTATTTACCAAGTAGGATGGGTTAAGAGGTAGGCAGCAATTTCTATTCCGTCTCATACATGCACCCACATACAGTCTGCATAGGATGCCCCCATGAGACAAGGCCTCCAGTCCAGCTGTGATTAGCATGATGGCCTCAAGAGAACAGGACACATGTTCCACCTGGCTTGAGACATCCAAACCCTGGATGGCAAAGTGAGTTCAGCCCTTGGCAGTGATGAACACATCCATGTATATACTTTCCCCAAGAGGGGTTACTATCTTCACTATTTGTTGCTTTCTAACCTAAAAATCTGCTTAAGCTACCAGAGGCATAACCCAACTGTAATCACTTGACTTTCTCATGTCCTAAGTGTCGTGACCCACTGGTACGGGGCATGATGTTTGTTATAAATTCTAATCAGGCTGAACAAAGACACTGGATGCATGTCAGTGAACTCTTACATTTCAGTGTACATTCACCTCTGGCAACCAGCCCATTGTTTAAACTCAAAAGGTGATAGCTAACAAGCCCTTAAATTCTTACAATGCACTTCCACAAGAGTGGTGGCCCTTAACAAGCTCTTAATTTTGTACAGTACACTTCAACAAGTTCTTAGCTCTCACAAAAATCTCCTCAGAGGTGCTGGCTAAAATGCCACAATACACTTTCACAATCTCCCCATTCCCACAACAGACTTCAGTATGGAGCATGGGGTAGAATACGATAACTCTGTTTGTCCTGGCAAACCAAGGTGGGAGAGAAACAAAGACAGAAAAGGGAGAGAAAGAACAAAGAATATCACCAGTCCTTAGATCCTACATTGGTTCTGCCACATGGATGGTCCACAGCTGGGGTTGAGAGAAAAATAAAGTGAAAGAGAGTAAAAAGAGAGCAAGAGGGGCCAAGCTTTTGTAGTTAACCTGGTGCACACAGCTTAAGTAAAGTAGATTTTGAGTGGTGTTTTCTTCATGCATGCAGAGCCAGGCCCTTGAGCCCTCCTCTAGGGAGTGAATTGAGCGGGGCAAGTCTGAGCGTGAGTCTCAAGGTGGAGAAGGAAGCTGGCCCAGAACAACTTTGACCCACCTTTGCAGGACCTGCTTTTCTGATCCCACCTTTTCTTTCTCAACATTCAGAATGCTTTAGACAAAACATGCAGATGTCTGGTCCGTTATACTAAGTCAATTACCTGTTGTTAACTAAATCACTATCATCTGTAGAAAAAGTGCATGGATGAAAAGCTCTTAACAGTTCAGCTGTCCATCTTTGTTTCCTAAACCATTAGATGAGGGTGGATACAGTCCACCTCTTTAGGGTAAGCCTTCTCCATAATAATCTGTGTGCTTTGTTAGTGATCCCAGCCCATAATTTTCTGTGATAGAGCTGAACAGATGTCACCGAGGTCTTATTTAAATGGTGTTTTTTTATAGGCTCCACCCTAAGAAATTCCTCCTCTAATTAATGTAATCTCCATTTGGCATGTCTGTAATTTACCTTCTTCCTTTTTTTTCCAATGACATACAACTGGCAGCATGATGTCATAAATGCTGGGGGGGGAGGGGGGAGGTTGAGAATAATTTCAAACCATATAGAAAAAGCTTCAAGTTTTCTTTGGATTTAACAGTGTAATGGATATACATTGCTAAAAATACATGTCAGTTCTTTAAAAAGTAGTAGAAATGAATATTCCCATGGTGAAAACAATCATCTGCAAAGAGAGGAGTTAAAATATTTCTCCTCAGTTTTTCATAGAAGTTGCAATTATTTGTCCTCCTTTGAACTCAGGAGCTCAGGAAACTGTCAAAAAGTTATCCAGTTATCCCAGTCAATTCAATATATAAAATCATATTCTTCACCAAATATAGAAAAACATATTTTGAAATATCACACCATCAAAGCAGATGAAGAGACATATCCCTGCAACTGATGCCATTATACAGTCTAGGCCTCTATAATCTAGTGGGTAGAAGTGTGTTAAAAGTATAGTATAGGTGAGAGTCAACCCTTATGTCTGTGAATTAGAAATATTTATTTCTGTGACTATCAGTCTTCTTACCATTCTTTCTACCACTTCTTAGTCCTTGCCCCTATTCACTTACTCAGTGTTATCTGCCTTTAATACTTCTTATCTATTTTGCACTCAATGTTTATCAACTCATTTTTGTTTTCATCCTTTTCCTCACTCCTCTTGTCTTTAATCAGCATAGCTGAACTGTTTAGCATAAAGAAGAGAAGGTGGAAAAAAGTTCTGTTGAATTTAAAGAAGAGCATACCACAGCAAGATGAAAGTCAGTGTTCTGTTTCCAAAAGTGTGTACAAACAGATGTTGAGAAAAGAATATGAACAGGATAATAGCACTACTCTGCAGTATTCTTTCATCATCCAAATAACTTCTGCCTCAAGAGATTTTTTGAGTCTGATAGACTGTCTTGGTTTGAGACAAGCAACTGCCAACCCCTCCAAGCACAGAGAGAAAAGCCTCCCTCCTAACACCAAGGAAAGGGAGGAAAAGAGAGAGGAAAGAAAAAAAACACTTCAAACCACGTTTATACTAAATCTACATATATTTTTTACAGAAAGGAAGAGACAATTAGAAGAGAGTACAAATATACACTCACACAAGTCTGCAACAACAAATTCCCCACTTCAACTTCTTAACAAACACACAAATTCTACTGTCTTAACTACACATTACTTAAGAAAAAACTTATTCCCCAGGGAGACAAACTCAAGCAGAAAGGAGAGACCCAGAACAACACGTTTTACCTTCCTGAGGTACCCTGCGAGCCAGTGGTGGGCCTGGTCCTCTCCATCCCCCCTGGGACAGCACTGTGTGTCCTCCCAAGAGGAAGGCTGAGAAGTGACTGCCTTAACCACTCCCACACTGGTTCCTACTTCCCTGGAGATGATGTCATAATGTGGTATGGAATACAAACTTACTGGCTAGAAGAGGTCAGCTGTTAGCTCAGCCCAGCTCAAGTCAGCTGACAGCTTCGGCCTAGTCCAGACTTCAGAGCCCAAATTTAGGCCACCTAGACCCATAACATAGGCTTTGAAATGTCAGTGTATTTTCTTTTAGGACTGTAGAAGTACCATGTATTCCTTAAGCAGTGTTAACTTTCTACTATCTGCAGCAGTGTGTGAACAATATTTTCTTCCTTTGATTTTTTTTCTTTTTAGTTTGTTTTGTTTGTTGGTTTGTGTTTGGTTTTGGTTGAGACTGGCATTGTAAGGTATTGATATACAAAAAGAACTATTCATATGCTACATGGAAGCTAGACAAAATAATGAGGAGACAGGGTTGCAGCAGTTAAGTCTTAGGATTTAAGAAAGAATTTATGAAAAAGCATGTAGCTGAAATCTCTTGCAGTTTTGAGAATATTGCAAAGTTACAAACATGAGTGAGGGCACTGATAACAGTTTATCCAACATTTGAATGGGTTGAGTTTACTTCTTTATTATTTTCTATGAGGTTATGAAGTATACAGGTAATTTTCTTCACTTCTTACCAGTTAGGAGAAAAATAAATATTATAGTAATTACAAATAATCTTCTAAGCTGTCTCATCTTTGTTTTCTTGTTTATTACTATTGGATTTTGCTAGCAGTCACTATATTGTGTATTATTCAAAACACATAGTGCTTAAGATGAGACAATGACAGTTACATAAATTCTAATGAGAACTCAAAAATCATTAATTTTTTTGTTGGTGGTGATGTTCTTTTCCCTATCCCTAAGACTTCTCTTAGATTGAATATACAGTCTGCGAAAGCAAGCTGGGGTTCAATTGGCAGAATAGTTAAGGAAGTTTGTTTGAGATGTGCTGCCTTCATACTCCCACAGAGACTTAGGACAAAACTGCATTTATTCAACTTACAGTAATTCTTCCACTTCCATTCACTTAAGACCACCTGAGAACTCTGACTCTGTACAGTTTGCAGAGGCTATACAGGTAAAATGATTTAAAATCTCAGTAGTAGCTACAAATGTTTTATTGGACTTTGAAATCAATGATCTGAAGCTGAAATTCCTAGATCTAAGCAGGTTCAGATTTATTCATACCTTTCATGCCATCATTAATACAATGGAGCACAGTCAAACAGATGCCAAGGTTCTAAGATTCAACTCATGAAGAAGTAACAAGCAAGTTAGACTTATTGGAAATGAAGAAACCTAATTAAAGCACTGCAGTTTTAAAGATGGTAAATAACACTGATCCAAGTAACAACTGACAGTTGCAAAGACCCTCATGATCTAAAAATGAAGTAAAAACTCCAGAAAAATATTTTTAGTAAAACATTTCTTTTCCTTATATATAATGTTGTACTTAGAAAACAAATGAAACATATATTTTTTACATTTATATTCAGAAAAGGTTCAAGAATTAAAAGGCTAAAAAATGTAGCTGGAGTTTAGTTTGTTTTGGGTTTTTTGTTGTTTTTGTTTTTCTTGTTGTTTTCTGGGTTTTTTTCACATAATAGAAAGAAAGTTGGTTAGCTCGGTTGTGCACTGAAAATAGCATAAGCAGATTCTGGTGCTCCTTTAATGGTTTGCTGAAGAGAGCACTTCAGGGCAGGTTCACACCAACCTGACTGACCAAATGACTGTGAAAAGACTCATTGTTCAGCAAGACATCAAAGGATTTATGATTTAGTAAAGATCTTTCTGTAGTAATGGATTTCAAGTACCTAAAATATGATTAAAATGTTCATTTTTTGACCCCCAGTTCTCTGAGAAGAAAATCTTGGGACACCTCTGCCTTGAAAGTCCATAACAATAGTGCCATAAGGAATAAGAGATTTTTCCAGGAGGCATTCTGGACATTGTTATGAAATTTTTAGATTCAGAAGTTATCTCTCTGCTTTTTCAAGAGTTTAATGAGATTGCAAATTCTTCCAAGCAGTGTCCTTAACATATTCCTGAATGTACTTATATTCAAATTCACCAATAAATTATCAATATAAATGTCTCCAAATGTAGGAAGGTGGCAAGTCCCAGTCATTTCAAAGAGCTGAAAGAAAAAAAAGTATCAGCTAGGATGTGAGAGTTCAAAATGATCTTGAACCAGGAAATTATTTCAGTATCAACACAAACCAGCCTAATACCCATTCATTTTCTAGGTGAGAAAGTTCAACATTAATTTTAGACTGAAATAGCTTTTTCAGCAATAAGAATACTGCAGATTACTTCACCTGTGCAACCTTGGCAAGTACTTCAGTAGCAAACCAAGTGGGTCAATTAAATGTAAGTGCTACATTGAACCAGTCCTTTGAGGGAGCAAAATCCTATTGAAGAGCGATTTCTGCAATACAATGAAAATTTAAAATTGACTTACTGTCTAAATATGTCAGCCCTTATAAATGGAGTTATAACAAGGGTCTATAGAATTTCAGATAAAGGAACAGAGGACTGAATGGAGGAACAGATAAAGCTTCAGTGTAAATGAAGTATAATTGTTCAATCAATAGTTTGCTTTAAAGGTGTAGGTAAGATTTCATTAGACATAGATCAAACAGGTATTGCTTTGTACAGAGATCAATGAACTGCAAGTTTATAGTGGGAAAACGCTTGCTCAGAAAAGAGTTAAAAGGATTAAAACCTACTAAAATGCACTGAAGCAGATCATGCTAATGAATAGCTTTTAACACCAGTTAAATAATATCCTTTTTTTTTGCTCTTTCTCTCCCTACCCTACTTCTGTGTCAGCAAAGGTAGTCGCTGAGGTAGGCTGGTTGCTGCAAGGAGCTTTACAGTTCCAGGTGTTGCTGCAACATGGCAGGTATCATTCTTTAGGTATGAAGTTGCTGCTGCTAAGAGTAAAATCTGTAAAATGAGTAGCATCACACTGGGTCTCAAAGCACTTAATAGAAATAGATGTTTGCCTACAGGATCATTCCCCAGGTATTGATGCAAACATTTTTAACAGGATTAAGCAGCTCTTCTCCTTGTTTAAGAGGTTCAGCAATCTAATCAGAGTGCAGCAGCATCACTGTGTGATTTACAGCACATTTAGAAAAAGCAAATACTGATACAAATAATGGAAAATACATGATTGCTCCTGATAAATACCCCAGGAGTGATCAGGATAGCAAAATGCCCAGGAGGAAAAAGAGCATTTTAATTAAAGGACAATGTTGGCAATTGGCAATGAGCAAATTTAGACTCAAAATTAGGAGGCTTCTAGCTATTAGAAGAGTCAGACCATGGAAGAAACTCCCAAAGGGTGCATTGAAGGAAAAATGTCTACTATATTTAAAGACACATCCAAAGAAATTTGTGGAAATGATTGCAAAGTAACAAGATATTGGGCTAGTTTGCCCAGACCATTTTGTCTTATGTCTTACTTTAATAAGCATGATGAAGAGATGAACAGCAATCAATAGGGTGATTCCAATCTCTCTCTGTTCCTTTCAATTGGCTGGAGATGGTATGTTAACTAGGAAAAATTACTATATTTACTGAATAAAATTTGTTGCACATAGCTTGAAAATCTGAAGTGAAGAATGATTTGATTTCATGTACCTATTTCTCAGGCACACCAATCATGTATTTCAGAATAGGATATGTAAAGGAACTGAAGTTTATACCTATTGCTCTGGCTAGGTAGTATGATTTAGGGAGGGCATAAAACCATATTGTCCCTAAAGACCATCCCTCAAGTCCCCTAAGTATAACATTGCTTAATGTCCTTACCATTCTGCACAAAAAAAAAAAAAAAATTCAGTTGCAAAGCATTATTAGAAATCCTGAAACCAACTTAAGTCACTGATAAAATAGCCACAGACTTGAATGAAGTTTCTACTCCACTTGGAGCTTCCCAGGGCAGTTGTTTAATTGCATATCAAGTTTCTCTAGCTGTTGAAGAAAGGATTTGCAAATTGAATTCAACAGCTGTATAGTGCTGTGCTAGACATACTTGTCTAAAAATCAAGCCTTCCTTTTCAGCCAATTTATGTTTCAGTATCATGCACCAAAACCAAAAAGAACAAAAAGAAAATCATAACTGCATACCACTTTTAATGTTTGATAGAAATTTAGTACTTGAAGACTGGAAGATAGTGGTAGTCCATCAATAGACGATGTCATTCCAAAATCAACTTCAAAAGGAAAGGCACACTCAATGTGAGAATTTCACACTCAACACTAATGAAATTATTGTAATGTACTTTGCAGAAAAATGCCAATAAGTGCACTCAAAGTAATTTCACTGACAGACACTGCAATGAAAAGCATTAATATTTTAAATGTTCATTGGCATTTCATTTAGAAAATTTTAAGACATAACAATAAGCCTTATTAGAAGGACAGTTTATCTGAATTTCTGAGATTACTCCTCCATGGCACTAAACTGTACTTAATTTTCATGTTTTCTGATATTGATAGTGCCATTAATAATTTTTATTAGCAAAATCCATCCAGCATTGAAAAACATGTGGACCCCACTGTGCTACATGAAGTACAGACACGTAATTCTGCCTGGACCGTTGTGGACATAAAGGGAAGAAAAAAAAAAAGATTTCTTATCTTTCCAAGATAGAAGTAGCTGATCGTTAAAGACACAAGACTGCTTCCCTCCATCTGTATCTGTGCGGTCTTGACTGTTTCTTTGCTGACCTTGTTTCTTGAAGTTTGTCTTAAACCCAAAAATTCTTATCCTTCCTAGGATAAGAAGGAGATGGAAGGGAATGGAAGAGCAGATTGTTCTCAAATTACTACCACACCTCTTTGGTCAAGTACAGCACTCTAATAGTCTCTCATACCTCTGAAAACCCCTGAAGGGCATTCCAGATCTGGCAAATAAACTACAATAACTTCACAGAGTTTTGGTGAAAACCAAGTCAAACCAAACCAGGGACCAAGGAAGAGGATAAAAATCATCATTCCAGTGGGAAAAGAAATACTGTCTTCTGTCCCTTAGAGGGAATGTCCAGGTTGAGATTTTCCTCTCAAAAGGAAAATAAGCTTATTTTATTTATAAGCTTCCTCTTATAAAGTAAAAGGTGGTTATGGGGAAATAAACATTTCCCTTGTTCTGTAAAATAGGATATACATGCTCAGTATTCATAGTCCAGAAACACTTTTCAGAACCCTAGTATTTCCTTTACTTGATGAATAATATGCTATGAAGCTCTGCTCTTCTTTTTGTTTGTTTTTTTCCTTGTTTTCCCCATCTGTTCTAATTCTTATGTTTTACTTCATCACAGTTATGTATCAGAAGGCAAAGAGAACAATATTACCTGGAGCAGCCTTGGTAGTATCATCAGAGATTTCTTCTCGGGTAATGAAAATACTCTAAATTTTGACAAGACCATTAGGACTGAGTCTTTCTCTTTGGTGAATATTTAACCAGCAGTTGACAAAAAAATTGACATAAAAGATAGATTATAATGATAATTTAAACCCACTCAAGGATTTCATATTTGTTCCTTGACTGGTTTATGTTGGTTTTAACCTAGAATATCAGTTTAGCTCTATTTTTTGAGTTCTGTCCTGTAACTTACTAGATACAGTCCCTTATAATGTTTAGTTAGAGGAACAGAGTTGCTCTGTCACCACAGAATTTAACAAATCATAAAATTTTCTAAGATTCTGAGGATGTGGAATTTGAGATATATTTGAAAACTCAGACTAGGAGAAGTTGAAGTCAAGTAGAAATTGGCTTAACCTAGTTTAAGTAGTGGTAAGACAGCGGGAGTGTACGGAAAACTAGTATTTAGACCCTTAAATTATTTTATTTTATCAACCACAGCTTTAAAGTTGGCATGTGCAAACTCTTTTAGATTTGGATTTACTGTTCTTAAATCCTTTCCACAGTGTTTCACATAGGTTAATCTCTTGCCATGCACTTGCTGAGTGCATAACCAAATAATCTGGGTAGAAAACCAGGTCAAGCTGAATGTGGTCACAACATTTTCTTAATCAGTAAGGAGTACTATTTTAAACTCGAGGGAAAGACCAAGGCTTTAATTCCCACAACCTTGGTGACAACTTAATTTCCAAATTACTCGGTTGTGTTACATGTTGTCTGTTCTATCTTTATGGTATATTGACTAGTAGATGTCCCTGGAGAAATCTGTTGATCAGACAAAGTGAACATCCAAGTATTGCTCTCTAGAGGAATAGGAATGTCCATTTAAAATGTCTGGGACTTTTCCATGGCTGGGTAAGCTCTGAGAACTAGTTATGAGAAATTTTCCTTTGCTCAACAATTGCAACTTTATCCTTCCTTGTAGTAAAGGATGTCTTAGAATTAATTAAATTCTATCATTTGAAAAAGTATGCAAGACATTTATTAGTCAGTCTGCCAGGTGTTTCTTCCAAACGCAAGGATACAATCTTCACCTGTGAAGAATTTCTGAGAATTTCTTAAAAAAAAATAAAGATCAATTGTTTATCTAATTAAGTTTTATTATAAAAATAAAGTATACCAATTTAGCAACTAAAGAAGAAAAAGATTTTTGTTTTGACCTTACACATTACTAGGATAAACATCTGTATATGTGATTTATTGCAATGAGCAATGACTGGCTAAAACATGAATCATCTAATTAAAAAAAAAATGATGAGGATAATATTTGGCTTCCAACTTACGCTAGTCATCTATAAAGATTTTTCTCCTTTCATTCTGTTTACAAAGGTGTAGTATACTGTTGCTGACATAAAATCAGTTTAGCATTTTCAGGTTTTAATAAGTTTGTATATTCATTTCAGTGTGTGGTGATGATCTCAGCATGTTATAATGATTTGCATCACATTCCAAATGAGAAATGATTATATTTGCATAGCTAATTTCCCAGCAATTCCCCTTATTTCAAGATGAATATGGTTTTCATTTTTTCCAAGCATGTAAAAACAAACAAACAAACAAACAAAATGACTCCCCTGGAATCTCTCAGTGGTCCACAGACCTTTTTATCAATTTGTTTTTAATTAATTGTCATTAACTCTGTTGGAGAATTATCGAGCACTAGCAGGATGCAGAGAGGTTGTGGAGTCTCTGTTCTCAGGAATTTTCAAAACTTGGTTGGACCCAGCTCTGGGCAACCTGCTCATGCTTTGAACCAGATCTACAACAGGATGACCTCAAGACCCCCTGTCCAAATTGAATCTTTCCAAGAGTTTACAAAAACAGTCATTAATGATATTATATGGTGGCACCATTATAAATTGAATTACAAAGGGAAGCCATTTAGCCAAACAGGAATACAATAATAAACATTTCAAAAAGTTTTAACGTGTATGTCACATTTGTACATTTATGTTTTTGTATATCTACATACATGTATATGTATCTATCCATACAGGTATGTGTACACATCCTCTCATAGCAAAACAACTCTTTTTATACATCAGACTTTGGTGCTTAATGCACTGACATCTTTTAAGAATACTTGATATTTATACTTTATTTCCAGTTAATTCTAATTAAATTTCAATGTGTTTTAATTATTGTAGATTTAGAAATAATAAAAAAGTAAAGGTTGCGCACAATGTGAATTGAAACCAGAGTTACTTCACAAAATAATAGCTTTAGTAAGAATAGATTGTACTAAAAGAATAGACAAACACTTAATGGACTGAATTTCTTTTATGCTTTTGAATTCTTAGTTATTCTAGATAAAACTATCAGGAAATTTCTGGTTCCTATAATGCAAGTATAAATCCAAAGTAAATCTACAATATATACTAAGTTACAACTGCTGCTGTAGCTATTCAAAACCAAATGCGACTCATTTATACAGCTAATTATGGAGAAAATAATTATGTTTTTGCATTGAATTTCATACTATCACCATCTGTTACTTATTTCAGAGCAGGGTTTTAATCCAGAAGGTGATTTTACTTGGAGTGGTGATAACTCAATCTATATCTTTATTACAGGACATATTATTTGCATTACAACCACAACACATGCTTACTTAAAATTCATACTGACTGTAAATCTTTAAAACTAAAATGGCTCTGGAAACCACACCCAGCATATCTCATACAACATACGATCTTGAAAGGATAAACTGTTGCTAGGAATTGTCATATGAAATATTTTCTAAAAGATAATTTTGAACTACAGAAACAGGTGTTTCTACATGAATTATGTCACTTTATATGTGATTCAATTTTCAGCTTCTTTAAGGCCCCAAAAGATTTAAGAAAAAAAAAAAAAAGGATTTTCAATTCTTCCCTGTAGTCTGTGGTAGTGTTTCAGATGATTGTTATGTTCATAGATGAAACTCTATTTGTCTCTGCCAAACTATCTGGTTCAGCAAGTAATGTTCAATTTGATTCAACTGCTGTCTGTAGGATATCACTTTCATTCTTTTCTCTCTTCTTTCTACCTCCTTTAGAAGACAGTATTCAGGAAGCAGTATTCATGTATGCTTTCAATCTTAGCATAACACACACATTTTTCAGTTTGTACCGCTGAAAAGTTTAATGATCTAAGAAAAAATACTTCTTGTATGTGTACCAGACTATTTCCTTTAGAAATTTTCTCACGCCAGGAATGTAAAACTCAAACTTACAAAAATGTCAAAATATTGAAGAACTACATTTAGAAATCTGAATAAAAAAAGTCACAAAATGTACCTTTTTTCATTGGTACATATAGAATACATTTATAAGTTTAATGTGGAGCTGTGAAGGTTTCAAATTTGTTGTGTCAAAGTTTCTTAAAACAGGATGCTAAAATCTGTATGCAATGATAAAAAATAAGTATTAGAACAATTAAATAATAATCAAAATCCACTTTAAAAGAATGGGCTGCCTGGAGCTACACAGCTGGGAAGAGAGACACAGGAAGGGCCCAAGCTGAAGAGAAGGGAAACTTTTGACCACTCCCACAGGAGAGACAAAGAAGTGTCTTGTAAATGCTGTGATTGCTCTTTGAGATGGCTGCAGAGGGGAGGTATGCATGACTCTCCTCTGAACTGTAACTTTTTATACAGCTTTTCTAGGGCCAGCTCTGATCTAAGACTGGCACTTTCCCTACTTCAAGCTGATGAAGATTCTGTGCTCCTCAGAAAGTGAACCTGCAGCGCTCTGTTTCGTTCTAGAGGTAATCTCCAGCTCAAGATCTTTTTGGAGGGTGGGGATGGGGGTAATTTCTCAGGAATGTAGATTATTTTAGACATAAGAGATAATTATATTCTACTTGACTTTTGAAACTTTCTGCTTAAAAAAGTGCTGACACTCAATATAAAAGTAGAAGAGATAATCCTATTTGAGACTGATAAGGCCTGAAGTCTTTATCAGCTACATTGCTGGTAGAGAGCTCTGGGATGGAAAGAATTAACTCACCTGCTTCACTTCAAGCAAACTAAGCTTGCAAAAGAGCCCTCTAGAGAATCTGCTCATGTGACCATGTGCTGGACTTGTGTCAGCTGCGTCACACATGTCAGGCACCTGCAGTTTAAGGCAGGACTACTAGCATCAAATGAACGCTGCACAGATTATATTTCATCATGTTCTGCTCTAAGCACCTGCCTAACATTTCAGGTACATTGATCCTTCATTCCAGAGATGCTGCATTTGAAATAAATTTAAGGAAACATATTAGCTCCTGTACATCACTATAAATATATCCTCTTACTCACAGTCTAGATATGCATGTGAATGTAAGATGAATTACTGGATGTAACACCTAAAGCATTAATTTTGGATAAAGCTTCAAAAGAAATTAAACTATGTGGTCTAAGGTATTCAGGATAATAATAAATGCCATGCCACAAACTCAAGGTCTGCTCCATCCAGTTTCTTATTCCTATCTCTAAACAATACATAGATTTTCTCACAGGGCTGTTATAGCTTTCTAATTTTGTGCCATGTTCCTTTCAGCACTTGTAATAAATAATGAATCCCACTGCTCATATCCCCTGCACCAACACCCTCTATAGGAACCTTGCTCTGTTCCTGATTCTCCCACGAATCTCAAAAAAAGGGGAAAAAAAAAGAAAAAATAAAGAGAAAAGTTTAAAAATCCATACAAAAAGAAAGTATGAAATTGGAACAAACATGTACAGTATTTGCCCATTTGCCCATTATTACTTGCCTTTCAATGCCTGAATCATTCAAGCATTGCTACTATAGAGGGCACATCCTTTTCAGGACTTTTCAAGTGAAAGTATAAGCTATTTACAAGGGATTTTGTGGGAAACATATTCCCAATATGCTTTAAAAAGTTTCCCTCCTCCCTTTATGGTTCATCTCTTTTCCACCTGTGTAGGCTTCAGCATTAGTTAGCAGGGGAGTTTTCTCTGTGCATGCCAGTGAAACAATTTCTCCGTAAAACCCAAAGCAAATATCTAAGCCCCATGCATAAAAATAAAGCAGTTTTAATTAGTTTTGATTGAGTTTATTGAAACATTTACTTTGGAGGTTTTTTTTCTTATGGCTTAAAGCTATGCAATTTGTTGTGCTTAAGTAGGAAAACGACACTTAATGAGCAGTTGGAGTGGTATGCACTTTTGTGACTTTGTAGGCAGTCATGTAATGCACACTAAATTAAGTAGTGTTCACAAGGTCACTTTCTGTGTTCCTGTTAATGCACTACATGAAAACATCAAGAATAGTGTTAAGGATTTAAGCTTATAGAGTATCAATTAGGTATAAATATCTGAATATTCTTAATAAACAGAAGAGAACCTGTTCAGAAGTTTGCAGAAATTCCTTTTTCTTTGACTAGACAGAAGTTGTTTTTCTACCCCAAACCTTAGAGCTTCCTGAATCACAAAAGTGAAAGAGACCAATCAGGCAACTTAGGGGTTCTCCATGTTATTAAAGACACTGAATTAGCCCCATTACCAACCCCTGCTTGGACTGTGGGCTTTGGGAGAAACGCCTTCCACTAATTTTCTGTAATTTCTATTTATGGTATTTTACCACCCCCCCAAAAAGCCCAAACTGTCAAATTCTTATTTGGAAAAAAAAAAAAAAACACCAAAAAACCACAATAACTTATATTTGCAAATACTCGTCATTTCAGATAAAAAAAGAGAAACTTGCATGTTGGAAATGGGGAGGGTCTCAATTTGTTTATAATCTGATGACAAGTTATCAGCCCTTTTTCCTTTAATAGAAAAGAAATTTTTCATTCAACTACTTCAATAAGAAAAAGCATCTCAGAACTCTACACCTGGAGTGGTAAAACCAGTTAAATAATAGAAAGCAGTTGTCTATAGAAATTAAAATAAATTAATGTAAGTAACTTGGATTAATCTAGGACTGTTTTTCTTCTATGATTTATACACCATTCTCAAGGTGTTATGTATTATTGAAAGTAATGGAACTGAACCTTTCTTTTAACTATAAAAGCATTGCAGTAAGTATTGTTTAAAATTGGGAAGGAAAATCCAGGGAAAGGAATAGATTTTTTTTTTTTATGCAGCAAACAGATGTTCCACATGAATTTCGTCACACTTCATTTTTTCATGTACAGTCACGCTGCTTCCAATGAAAGCTCTCTATGGTTCTGAGTATTTTGGTATTTTTAAGAATTTTGCGCAATTCTTTGTTTCTTCTCTCTTCTCTGGCATTCCATTTAATTTGGAAAACTTTCAGAAAAAATAGTTATCAACCATACAGGTACTACTTTTCCTTATTAGCTCACAAACATTTTTAGGAGACATATCTTAGTGTTTTCTGATCTGCTGATTAATCTCATAATTATCTAAATCAATATTGCTGTGCTATATTCAATTCCAAGTATTAGAAAGGTAAATATGAAGCAAAGAAGTATCACATAACCAGAGTATAACAATCAAATTCCTGATAAAGTGGAGACTGTATCCACACTTATACAACAGCTATGAGTAGTCCAGAGTAATTCCATATTTGCCATAGATATTTAAGATTCAGTTTCTAAAATTTCCAATATTATATTTAATTTTGTGCACTAAAGTCTTTATTGTTAAATGAAAAGCTGGCTTACAAAAAGGACTATGTTTTCACTTTCAAAACTTATAGCAATATGTGTAATTTGTATGTTATACAAAAGGAAGACTTATGCGAAAAATTCATGCACTGGTCTTCTGTCAAGACATCTAGATAAATAAAAAAAATAATTTAGATATTGATGAACCAAATGAAACCCAAAGCATTTTATTTAAACTTCACTGAAGAGAATTAACTAAGAAATTGTATAACATCATAAAACTGTCAAAACAAAAGCATTCCATAACAACTTATCTCAAATTACTCTGTTTTTTTAAGGACAATCATTTTTAAGGGGGAAAAAAAAAGTAGAAAAAAGTCTCAGAGACACTATTATTTGTGAGGTATGGGGGAAAAAAGATTGAAGAAGGTTGAAAACAATCACAGGATTTTGCAAAAATTCATTGTGACAAAACTTGTCTAATAAAGGAGATATGGAAAAATCAGTCAATCTAAACTTGAATATAATTTAAAAATATATACTTACTGTTAAACCCCTTGCATGTAGAGATGTCCGTTCCTTGTAAGCATCCATCCTCTCCAGCTTCATATCTGATTTTCTACTTGGGGAGGCAAGCACCAATTTCCCCTTGAGTTTGATCTACCCCTTAGGCTTCAATCTCTTTAATACACTTTTCCATTTTAAAGCACAAATAGACTATGATGAGGCAATTTGGAAAAAGAAAGAGGCATCAGTTATAACACTTGCATAAGGTTGTGTTATAAAAATAAATTGTTCCAAAGATGTTGAGAAGAGTTTGCACTTACACAACAAGAATTAAAGATGATTTTGCATGTGAGCAAATGTCATCCCAAATCCACAGCCCTACAGTCGACAGGCCCTAGTGAAATCAGTGGAACCCACCAGCTATCATGTAACAATGTTCCTGAAGTGAAACTTACAAAAAGTCAGGTTTGGAAAGGTATTTATCTGGAAAGAGACATGGATAGGTTCCTAAATAATTTTCAAAAGCAGTATGACCTACAAAATTGTATGCTTGACACCGCTTAGACCCCTACTAAGTGCATTTATGCAGCTTTGATGTCTAGATATTAGTAAACTGATTTAAATCAAACAAACACAAAACAAAACCCAAAATAAACAAAATCACAAGGAAACACATGAAACAACAAAACAAAACAAACTTTTATCTTGAGTTAGCTCAATTAGGAAAATGCAGTGTCAGATGAACTTATCTTTATAGTTTCAGAAAAAAATAAAGTCTCAATTTTCCTGTCATATATATACATGTATGCATGAGTGATGATATATATAAAAATTCTGCACTTAGCATAAATATTGAATGTCTTTCAGTAGTATATTTCTTTTAAATTCAAAGAGGAACTTTTTCAGTTTGATAACGTGTTTTATGTTTAACAGTATACGCTATAAACACATAATGACTTTATTTTCTCCCTCCGCTGCCTTTAGTACTACATTCTTCAACAGGAAAGTTTCATTGAGCAGGCTACTGAAGCTTATGATAGATCTGTATGCTCATCTGAGAATGCATTTATTTGTTTCCATAAGAATTGTGTAATATATATTCTAAAGTATAACTGTAAGATGACTTTTTCTTTCTTTTCTTTTTTTCTTTTTTTTCCCCACAGAATGGGTAAAGTGAATTATTAAAGGACCTAAAAGCCTCAGTGCTGAAATCCAATATTTGTTTATATATTTAAAAATATTAATAGTTCAGTTAGCAATGCTTGTGTCATCTCCTACATTAACAAAAATGTTCACTAAAACATTATGTGCTGTGGCTGTATCTCCCAACTCTAATGTGTCTTATGAATGTGGTATTTGTTGTAATACATTTTTCCCCATTTGCTATAAACTTCAACAAGGAACACTTTCAACAGTAAAGTAATGAAATGATGCCTTTCAAGAGCATTTATTTCTCTGCAGGGGAAAAAAAAAAACCCTGCTGCAAGTTTCTCTCTATTCCACAAGATGGAGCTCAATCCCTATAGTATAGTTCTGCAACACTTTAAGAGATGGCTTTAGTCCTTTGACATTATCTTGTATGAATAAGCAACAGTCAGGACTTAGTAGTGTGATGTGATGTGATAGTCCTGTATTAATACATGACAGAAATGTCTGGAGAAAACACTGCTTGGATTCTACCATGGTGTATTCACAACCAGCATGAACTTTATAAACTTAAGATTTAAAAGATCAAGTACTATTTTATATGAGTAAGAAGATATTTTTAACTAGATGATATTTAGATCCAGAATCCAGCACTTATTCACTAGAACACGATGATTTGCCCCACTGGAAGTTTCATGCTGGGTAAGCATAATGATTGCATCTTTGACACAAAAAGGAACTTGACTGTTAATGTAAAGTTAAATCCAGAATCTGAATTAAATCCTTAAAAATTGAATCTAGCTAGAGTTTTTCTCTGAATATCATGTTTTGTTACAAGCAAAATCAAGGGACACCAGATTATTCTACAATAATTCTATGACAGAACAGTGTAGGTGACAGCAAAGGCTTAGCTTTCCTCTGTGTGGGTACCCACACAATCAATATGCTCTTTCACAGAAATAAGTGAGAATCACAGAATCACAACTTGTCTGGAAAGGAACTCTGGAGTTTATCTAGTCCATCCACTGCAGTGAATCAGTTCAGGGACAATTACATATAGTTCTGATAGTTGTTAATATTGTGTCCAGACTTCAGAAAGGATGACAATCTGTAATTCTGACTGTTCAGCTAGCAGCATGTGCTTTGTATTTCCAGTATTTGAATGTAACTTTTAGTGGAAACATCAGTGTTACAGCTACAGAGGGTTGGAACACGGTGAAGTACTGGCACATGTGATATATATGGAAGCAGATGAAACTGACATGGAAAGCTTTTAAATTTCATAAAAGGACTCATTCAAAAGCCTATCTAATTATGTATGCTGCTTTGGTACCTCCTCAATGCAAAGAACAGTGTAGGCAAGAAGGTTTTTAACCTTGTCATTTAAGTCAGAACAGCTTCAGAATTCAGAAACCTCATTCAGCTGATGTATGACTAAGGCAACTTCATTCAACCTTGCAACTAATTTTGCAATAGTTTGATGTGCCTTAAGAGAACTTTTCAGTCTTCTCAGTTGTTGGATTACCATTTACCTTTATGTATGTGAGCACAGTGGATGAGATCTAGAATAATTTAGTTTCAGAAGCATAGAAAAAATAACCAAACTGTCTTCTTTTTGTTTTCCATGAAAGCTTTTGCTGGCTCACAGATGTTGCAGTAATGTTGTCTTGGGTTGAGCTGGCAAAATGCCAACTGCTCAACACAGAGTGTTAGAGCCTCCCTCCCCTGCTGAGAAAAGGGAAAAAGGAAAAAAACCCCTGGAGGCTCTGCTAAGATTTAAACTTAAACTATATATATTTATACAGAAATTAGAAAATGAAAAGAAAACTATAATATGATACACACTTACGCAAGTTAGATATAACAAAAAATAACTCCCCACTCCCTACCAAACACAAATCCTATTATTCTAACTACAAATCACTCTAGAGAATTCAATTCCCCAGAGACAAACCCAAGCAGAGAGGAAGACTAAGAACAAATATTTTACTTCCCTAAGATAACATGGTGGTAAGCCAGTGCTGGGCCTGGGCCTCCTGTCCCTCCTGGGACAGCACGGTGCATCTTTCTGGGACCACAGCTTGAAGGAACTGACCAAGCCACTCCCACACTGGCTCCTGTACTTTGAGATGATACCGGAATATGGTATGGAATACCACTGGCTAGAAGAAGTCAGCTGTCAGTTGGCTCAGCCCAGCTCAAGTCAGCTGACAGTCCCGGGCCTACCCTGAAATCCAAAGCCTAAATTTAGGCCCACACCTACCCAAACCATAACAAATGTCTATCTATTCCAGCAATTTTGTACATCTCTCACCCAGTTTTTATCCACATCCATGCTGAGAATAAATATACCATGTAAATTTCTCACACTATACTACTATGCCCATCACCTGTATATTTCTACAGACTCAGGATACTTACTCTTTTTCTGTTTTACTTTGTTTTTCTACACCCTTTCAAACAAGTACAAATCCAGATTCCCACACCTATAGTTTTGCAACCAGCACTCTGATATTATATTCCTTTATTATTGCTATTCTGCATGCCTATGATTCCTATCCTACTTATCTATCCTTCTCAGAACCTTCACCACTTGTATGCTGTTTTGTAATTTCTATGGCCATTTCCATTGCTATCCTTTTCCTTTCTCTAGAACATTTTCCCCTTAGAATAAAATAGAATGAAATGGAACAAAAATACAGCCATTCACAGCACTTTTACTGACATCCAATCTTCTGATTTACAGAGACCTGGATCATTTTATCAGATCTTCTCATCTTTGCACCTACCTATTGTAGACCAGATCAGGCTGTTGCTGTTGAGACACTCCCCTCATCATTTCCTGCAAACCCTCTCAATTCTCCTTTCATTTTCAGAACTTGTAGGAGGTCTCTTCTCTTCTTTACAGCTGCTGTCATATCGTATGTCACTGCTAATCATCTCACTACATTTCAGCTTTCCTCTCTAATTCCAGCCTCAATCTCTCTCTCCTTTCCTCAGCATCTTGCACTTTTTCTTGGCTTCTTTGTTAAATGATCCATTTGATTGCCTTTACTTTCCTTTCCCTGATGCTTAACTTTAGCTCTCTGGCTTGCCAAAATGTTCATCCTTTATAATTCTGCTTTCATTAAGCTTCTCTCTCTTTTTCTGTCTGACTTCTCCCTTGCTGCATTTTCCTCATTCTAGCTACAGGCTAGACTCTCTCATCACTGATCATTGGGCTTTACCATCTTCCCTTGTGACATTGCAGACAGTTCCTTTTGACAGCACTGATATGTTACTTGTGAGTGTATACTGTTGGATTTTTCTTTTTGTTTCCTGGGTTGGCACTGGTGGGTGCTCTTTGAATATGCCTAATCATTTAGGTTCTTCAAAAAGTCCCCTTCTTTCAGCCCTAGAGTTCAGA